>NC_139709.1:23674116-23731616 GCF_964188405.1 Protomyctophum parallelum | reverse complement strand
TGGGCTATTAGACGAGCGTCTAAAAATGGGATAAAAATGTCTAAAAATAGACGTCTAAAACACGTCTAAAAATAGACGTGTTTTAGACGTCTATTTTTAGACGTTTTTTATCCCATTTTTGACCATGGGCTATAGCCCATACTGTACGGCATACTATAGCAAGCCGTTTTTCATCATTTTTGAGGATTTAAAAAAAAAAAAAAAAAAAAAAAACGATGGGCTATAACCCATCGTTTTTTTATTTTTTCATTTTTTTCAAATGAAAAAAAAAAGAAAAACGGCATGCTATAGTATGTCGTACAGTATGGGCTATTAGACGAGCGTCTAAAAATGGGATAAAAATGTCTAAAAATAGACGTCTAAAACACGTCTAAAAATAGACGTGTTTTAGACGTCTCTTTTTAGACGTTTTTTATCCCATTTTTGACCATGGGCTATAGCCCATACTGTACGGCATACTATAGCAAGCCGTTTTTCATCATTTTTGAGGATTAAAAAAAAAAAAGAAAAAAAAAAACGATGGGCTATAACCCATCGTTTTTTTTTTTTTCCATTTTTTTCAAATCCTCAAAAATGATGAAAAACGGCGTGCTATAGTATGCCGTACAGTATGGGCTATTAGACGAGCGTCTAAAAATGGGATAAAAATGTCTAAAAATAGACGTCTAAAACACGTCTAAAAATAGACGTGTTTTAGACGTCTATTTTTAGACGTTTTTTATCCCATTTTTGACCATGGGCTATAGCCCATACTGTACGGCATACTATAGCAAGCCGTTTTTCATCATTTTTGAGGATTTAAAAAAAAAAAAAAAAAAAAAAAAACGATGGGCTATAACCCATCGTTTTTTTTTTTTTTCATTTTTTTCAAATCCTCAAAAATGATGAAAAACGGCGTGCTATAGTATGCCGTACAGTATGGGCTATTAGACGAGCGTCTAAAAATGGGATAAAAATGTCTAAAAATAGACGTCTAAAACACGTCTAAAAATAGACGTGTTTTAGACGTCTATTTTTAGACGTTTTTTATCCCATTTTTGACCATGGGCTATAGCCCATACTGTACGGCATACTATAGCAAGCCGTTTTTCATCATTTTTGAGGATTTGGAAAAAAAAAAAAAAAAAAAAAACGATGGGCTATAACCCATCGTTTTTTTATTTTTTCATTTTTTTCAAATGAAAAAAAAAGAAAAACGGCATGCTATAGTATGCCGTACAGTATGGGCTATTAGACGAGCGTCTAAAAATGGGATAAAAATGTCTAAAAATAGACGTCTAAAACACGTCTAAAAATAGACGTGTTTTAGACGTCTCTTTTTAGACGTTTTTTATCCCATTTTTGACCATGGGCTATAGCCCATACTGTACGGCATACTATAGCAAGCCGTTTTTCATCATTTTTGAGGATTTAAAAAAAAAAAAAAGAAAAAAAAACGATGGGCTATAACCCATCGTTTTTTTTTTTTCATTTTTTTCAAATCCTCAAAAATGATGAAAAACGGCGTGCTATAGTATGCCGTACAGTATGGGCTATTAGACGAGCGTCTAAAAATGGGATAAAAATGTCTAAAAATAGACGTCTAAAACACGTCTAAAAATAGACGTGTTTTAGACGTCTCTTTTTAGACGTTTTTTATCCCATTTTTGACCATGGGCTATAGCCCATACTGTACGGCATACTATAGCAAGCCGTTTTTCATCATTTTTGAGGATTAAAAAAAAAAAAGAAAAAAAAAAACGATGGGCTATAACCCATCGTTTTTTTTTTTTTCCATTTTTTTCAAATCCTCAAAAATGATGAAAAACGGCGTGCTATAGTATGCCGTACAGTATGGGCTATTAGACGAGCGTCTAAAAATGGGATAAAAATGTCTAAAAATAGACGTCTAAAACACGTCTAAAAATAGACGTGTTTTAGACGTCTATTTTTAGACGTTTTTTATCCCATTTTTGACCATGGGCTATAGCCCATACTGTACGGCATACTATAGCAAGCCGTTTTTCATCATTTTTGAGGATTTAAAAAAAAAAAAAAAAAAAAAAAAACGATGGGCTATAACCCATCGTTTTTTTTTTTTTTCATTTTTTTCAAATCCTCAAAAATGATGAAAAACGGCGTGCTATAGTATGCCGTACAGTATGGGCTATTAGGCGAGCGTCTAAAAATGGGATAAAAATGTCTAAAAATAGACGTCTAAAACACGTCTAAAAATAGACGTGTTTTAGACGTCTCTTTTTAGACGTTTTTTATCCCATTTTTGACCATGGGCTATAGCCCATACTGTACGGCATACTATAGCAAGCCGTTTTTCATCATTTTTGAGGATTTAAAAAAAAAAAAAAGAAAAAAAAACGATGGGCTATAACCCATCGTTTTTTTTTTTTTCATTTTTTTCAAATCCTCAAAAATGATGAAAAACGGCGTGCTATAGTATGCCGTACAGTATGGGCTATTAGACGAGCGTCTAAAAATGGGATAAAAATGTCTAAAAATAGACGTCTAAAACACGTCTAAAAATAGACGTGTTTTAGACGTCTATTTTTAGACGTTTTTTATCCCATTTTTGACCATGGGCTATAGCCCATACTGTACGGCATACTATAGCAAGCCGTTTTTCATCATTTTTGAGGATTTGAAAAAAAATAATAAAAAAAAACGATGGGCTATAACCCATCGTTTTTTTCTTTTTTTCCAAATGAAAAAAAAAAAAAAAGACGGCGTGCTATAGTATGCCGTACAGTATGGGCTATTAGACGAGCGTCTAAAAATGGGATAAAAATGTCTAAAAATAGACGTCTAAAACACGTCTAAAAATAGACGTGTTTTAGACGTCTATTTTTAGACGTTTTTTATCCCATTTTTGACCATGGGCTATAGCCCATACTGTACGGCATACTATAGCAAGCCGTTTTTCATCATTTTTGAGGATTAAAAAAAAAAAAAAAAAAAAAAAGAACGGCGTGCTATAATATGCCGTACAGTATGGGCTATTAGACGAGCGTCTAAAAATGGGATAAAAATGTCTAAAAATAGACGTCTAAAACACGTCTAAAAATAGACGTGTTTTAGACGTCTATTTTTAGACGTTTTTTATCCCATTTTTGACCATGGGCTATAGCCCATACTGTACGGCATACTATAGCAAGCCGTTTTTCATCATTTTTGAGGATTTGAAAAAAAAAAAAGAAAAAAAAACGATGGGCTATAACCCATCGTTTTTTTATTTTTTTCATTTTTTTCAAATGAAAAAAAAAAAAAAGACGGCGTGCTATAGTATGCCGTACAGTATGGGCTATTAGACGAGCGTCTAAAAATGGGATAAAAATGTCTAAAAATAGACGTCTAAAACACGTCTAAAAATAGACGTGTTTTAGACGTCTATTTTTAGACGTTTTTTATCCCATTTTTGACCATGGGCTATAGCCCATACTGTACGGCATACTATAGCAAGCCGTTTTTCATCATTTTTGAGGATTTGAAAAAATAAAAATAAAAAAAAACGATGGGCTATAACCCATCGTTTTTTCATTTTTTTCATTTTTTTCAAATGAAAAAAAAAAAAAAGACGGCGTGCTATAGTATGCCGTACAGTATGGGCTATTAGACGAGCGTCTAAAAATGGGATAAAAATGTCTAAAAATAGACGTCTAAAACACGTCTAAAAATAGACGTGTTTTAGACGTCTATTTTTAGACGTTTTTTATCCCATTTTTGACCATGGGCTATAGCCCATACTGTACGGCATACTATAGCAAGCCGTTTTTCATCATTTTTGAGGATTTGAAAAAAAATAAAAATAACGATGGGCTATAACCCATCGTTTTTTTTTTTTTTCTTTTTTTTCAAATCCTCAAAAATGATGAAAAACGGCGTGCTATAGTATGCCGTACAGTATGGGCTATTAGACGAGCGTCTAAAAATGGGATAAAAATGTCTAAAAATAGACGTCTAAAACACGTCTAAAAATAGACGTGTTTTAGACTATTTTTAGACGTTTTTTATCCCATTTTTGACCATGGGCTATAGCCCATACTGTACGGCATACTATAGCAAGCCGTTTTTCATCATTTTTGAGGATTTGAAAAAAAAAAACGAAAAAAAAACGATGGGCTATAACCCATCGTTTTTTTCATTTTTTCATTTTTTTCAAATGAAAAAAAAAAAAAAGACGGCGTGCTATAGTATGCCGTACAGTATGGGCTATTAGACGAGCGTCTAAAAATGGGATAAAAATGTCTAAAAATAGACGTCTAAAACACGTCTAAAAATAGACGTGTTTTAGACGTCTATTTTTAGACGTTTTTTATCCCATTTTTGACCATGGGCTATAGCCCATACTGTACGGCATACTATAGCAAGCCGTTTTTCATCATTTTTGAGGATTTGAAAAAAAAAAAAAAAAAAAAAAACGATGGGCTATAACCCATAGTTTTTTTCGTTTTTTCATTTTTTTCAAATGAAAAAAAAATAAAAAAAACGCGTGCTATAGTATGCCGTACAGTATGGGCTATTAGACGAGGGTCTAAAAATGGGATAAAAATGTCTAAAAATAGACGTCTAAAACACGTCTAAAAATAGACGTGTTTTAGACGTTTTTTATCCCATTTTTGACCATGGGCTATAGCCCATACTGTACGGCATGCTATAGCAAGCCGTTTATCATCATTTTTGAGGATTTGAAAAAAAATAAAAATAACGATGGGCTATAACCCATCGTTTTTTTTTTTTTTCTTTTTTTTCAAATCCTCAAAAATGATGAAAAACGGCGTGCTATAGTATGCCGTACAGTATGGGCTATTAGACGAGCGTCTAAAAATGGGATAAAAATGTCTAAAAATAGACGTCTAAAACACGTCTAAAAATAGACGTGTTTTAGACGTCTATTTTTAGACGTTTTTTATCCCATTTTTGACCATGGGCTATAGCCCATACTGTACGGCATACTATAGCAAGCCGTTTTTCATCATTTTTGAGGATTTGAAAAAAAAAAACGAAAAAAAAAACGATGGGCTATAACCCATCGTTTTTTTCATTTTTTCATTTTTTTCAAATGAAAAAAAAAAAAAAGACGGCGTGCTATAGTATGCCGTACAGTATGGGCTATTAGACGAGCGTCTAAAAATGGGATAAAAATGTCTAAAAATAGACGTCTAAAACACGTCTAAAAATAGACGTGTTTTAGACGTCTATTTTTAGACGTTTTTTATCCCATTTTTGACCATGGGCTATAGCCCATACTGTACGGCATACTATAGCAAGCCGTTTTTCATCATTTTTGAGGATTTGAAAAAAAAAAAAAAAAAAAAAAACGATGGGCTATAACCCATAGTTTTTTTCGTTTTTTCATTTTTTTCAAATGAAAAAAAAATAAAAAAAACGCGTGCTATAGTATGCCGTACAGTATGGGCTATTAGACGAGGGTCTAAAAATGGGATAAAAATGTCTAAAAATAGACGTCTAAAACACGTCTAAAAATAGACGTGTTTTAGACGTTTTTTATCCCATTTTTGACCATGGGCTATAGCCCATACTGTACGGCATGCTATAGCAAGCCGTTTATCATCATTTTTGAGGATTTGAAAAAAAATAAAAATAACGATGGGCTATAACCCATCGTTTTTTTTTTTTTTCTTTTTTTTCAAATCCTCAAAAATGATGAAAAACGGCGTGCTATAGTATGCCGTACAGTATGGGCTATTAGACGAGCGTCTAAAAATGGGATAAAAATGTCTAAAAATAGACGTCTAAAACACGTCTAAAAATAGACGTGTTTTAGACGTCTATTTTTAGACGTTTTTTATCCCATTTTTGACCATGGGCTATAGCCCATACTGTACGGCATACTATAGCAAGCCGTTTTTCATCATTTTTGAGGATTTGAAAAAAAAAAACGAAAAAAAAAACGATGGGCTATAACCCATCGTTTTTTTCATTTTTTCATTTTTTTCAAATGAAAAAAAAAAAAAAGACGGCGTGCTATAGTATGCCGTACAGTATGGGCTATTAGACGAGCGTCTAAAAATGGGATAAAAATGTCTAAAAATAGACGTCTAAAACACGTCTAAAAATAGACGTGTTTTAGACGTCTATTTTTAGACGTTTTTTATCCCATTTTTGACCATGGGCTATAGCCCATACTGTACGGCATACTATAGCAAGCCGTTTTTCATCATTTTTGAGGATTTGAAAAAGAAAAAAAAAAAAAAAAAAACGATGGGCTATAACCCATAGTTTTTTTCGTTTTTTCATTTTTTTCAAATGAAAAAAAAAAAAAAAAAAACGCGTGCTATAGTATGCCGTACAGTATGGGCTATTAGACGAGGGTCTTAAAATGGGATAAAAATGTCTAAAAATAGACGTCTAAAACACGTCTAAAAATAGACGTGTTTTAGAAGTTTTTTATCCCATTTTTGACCATGGGCTATAGCCCATACTGTACGGCATGCTATAGCAAGCCGTTTATCATCATTTTTGAGGATTTGAAAAAAAATAAAAATAACGATGGGCTATAACCCATCGTTTTTTTTTTTTTTCGTTTTTTTCAAATCCTCAAAAATGATGAAAAACGGCGTGCTATAGTATGCCGTACAGTATGGGCTATTAGACGAGCGTCTAAAAATGGGATAAAAATGTCTAAAAATAGACGTCTAAAACACGTCTAAAAATAGACGTGTTTTAGACTATTTTTAGACGTTTTTTATCCCATTTTTGACCATGGGCTATAGCCCATACTGTACGGCATACTATAGCAAGCCGTTTTTCATCATTTTTGAGGATTTGAAAAAAAAAAACGAAAAAAAAAACGATGGGCTATAACCCATCGTTTTTTTCATTTTTTCATTTTTTTCAAATGAAAAAAAAAAAAAAGACGGCGTGCTATAGTATGCCGTACAGTATGGGCTATTAGACGAGCGTCTAAAAATGGGATGAAAATGTCTAAAAATAGACGTCTAAAACACGTCTAAAAATAGACGTGTTTTAGACGTCTATTTTTAGACGTTTTTTATCCCATTTTTGACCATGGGCTATAGCCCATACTGTACGGCATACTATAGCAAGCCGTTTTTCATCATTTTTGAGGATTTGAAAAAAAAAGAAAAAAAAAAAAAAACGATGGGCTATAACCCATAGTTTTTTTCGTTTTTTCATTTTTTTCAAATGAAAAAAAAAACAAAAAAACGGCGTGCTATAGTATGCCGTACAGTATGGGCTATTAGACGAGGGTCTAAAAATGGGATAAAAATGTCTAAAAATAGACGTCTAAAACACGTCTAAAAATAGACGTGTTTTAGACGTTTTTTATCCCATTTTTGACCATGGGCTATAGCCCATACTGTACGGCATGCTATAGCAAGCCGTTTATCATCATTTTTGAGGATTTGAAAAAAAATAAAAATAACGATGGGCTATAACCCATCGTTTTTTTTTTTTTTTTTTTTTTCAAATCCTCAAAAATGATGAAAAACGGCGTGCTATAGTATGCCGTACAGTATGGGCTATTAGACGAGCGTCTAAAAATGGGATAAAAATGTCTAAAAATAGACGTCTAAAACACGTCTAAAAATAGACGTGTTTTAGACGTCTATTTTTAGACGTTTTTTATCCCATTTTTGACCATGGGCTATAGCCCATACTGTACGGCATACTATAGCAAGCCGTTTTTCATCATTTTTGAGGATTTGAAAAAAAAAAAAGAAAAAAAAACGATGGGCTATAACCCATCGTTTTTTTCTTTTTTTCATTAAAAAAAAAAAAAAAAAAACGGCGTGCTATAGTATGCCGTACAGTATGGGCTATTAGACGAGCGTCTAAAAATGGGATAAAAATGTCTAAAAATAGACGTCTAAAACACGTCTAAAAATAGACGTGTTTTAGACTATTTTTAGACGTTTTTTATCCCATTTTTGACCATGGGCTATAGCCCATACTGTACGGCATACTATAGCAAGCCGTTTTTCATCATTTTTGAGGATTTGAAAAAAAAAAACGAAAAAAAAACGATGGGCTATAACCCATCGTTTTTTTTCATTTTTTCATTAAAAAAAGAAAAAAAAAAAACGGCGTGCTATAGTATGCCGTACAGTATGGGCTATTAGACGAGCGTCTAAAAATGGGATAAAAATGTCTAAAAATAGACGTCTAAAACACGTCTAAAAATAGACGTGTTTTAGACTATTTTTAGACGTTTTTTATCCCAATTTTGACCATGGGCTATAGCCCATACTGTACGGCATACTATAGAAAGCCGTTTTTCATCATTTTTGAGGATTTGAAAAAAAAAAAAAAGAAAAAAAAAAAACGATGGGCTATAACCCATCGTTTTTTTTTTTTTCATTTTTTTCCAATCCTCAAAAATGATGAAAAACGGCGTGCTATAGTATGCCGTACAGTATGGGCTATTAGACGAGCGTCTAAAAATGGGATAAAAATGTCTAAAAATAGACGTCTAAAACACGTCTAAAAATAGACGTGTTTTAGACGTCTATTTTTAGACGTTTTTTATCCCATTTTTGACCATGGGCTATAGCCCATACTGTACGGCATACTATAGCAAGCCGTTTTTCATCATTTTTGAGGATTTGAAAAAAAAAAAAGAAAAAAAAAACGATGGGCTATAACCCATCGTTTTTTTCATTTTTTCATTTTTTTCAAATGAAAAAAAAAAAAAAGACGGCGTGCTATAGTATGCCGTACAGTATGGGCTATTAGACGAGCGTCTAAAAATGGGATAAAAATGTCTAAAAATAGACGTGTTTTAGACGTCTATTTTTAGACGTTTTTTATCCCATTTTTGACCATGGGCTATAGCCCATACTGTATGGCATACTATAGCAAGCCGTTTTTCATCATTTTTGAGGATTTGAAAAAAAAAAAAAAAAAAAAAAAACGATGGGCTATAACCCATAGTTTTTTTCGTTTTTTCATTTTTTTCAAATGAAAAAAAAAAAAAAAAAACGGCGTGCTATAGTATGCCGTACAGTATGGGCTATTAGACGAGGGTCTAAAAATGGGATAAAAATGTCTAAAAATAGACGTCTAAAACACGTCTAAAAATAGACGTGTTTTAGACGTTTTTTATCCCATTTTTGACCATGGGCTATAGCCCATACTGTACGGCATGCTATAGCAAGCCGTTTATCATCATTTTTGAGGATTTGAAAAAAAAATAAAAATAACGATGGGCTATAACCCATCGTTTTTTTTTTTTTTTTTTTTTTCAAATCCTCAAAAATGATGAAAAACGGCGTGCTATAGTATGCCGTACAGTATGGGCTATTAGACGAGCGTCTAAAAATGGGATAAAAATGTCTAAAAATAGACGTCTAAAACACGTCTAAAAATAGACGTGTTTTAGACGTCTATTTTTAGACGTTTTTTATCCCATTTTTGACCATGGGCTATAGCCCATACTGTACGGCATACTATAGCAAGCCGTTTTTCATCATTTTTGAGGATTTGAAAAAAAAAAAAGGAAAAAAAACGATGGGCTATAACCCATCGTTTTTTTCTTTTTTTCATTAAAAAAAAAAAATAAATAAAATAAAAAACGCCGTGCTATAGTATGCCGTACAGTATGGGCTATTAGACGAGCGTCTAAAAATTGGATAAAAATGTCTAAAAATAGACGTCTAAAACACGTCTAAAAATAGACGTGTTTTAGACTATTTTTAGACGTTTTTTATCCCATTTTTGACCATGGGCTATAGCCCATACTGTACGGCATGCTATAGCAAGCCGTTTATCATCATTTTTGAGGATTTGAAAAAAAAAAAACGAAAAAAAGAACGATGGGCTATAACCCATCGTTTTTTTTCATTTTTTGATTTTTTTCAAAAAAAAAAAAAAAAAAACCGCGTGCTATAGTATGCCGTACAGTATGGGCTATTAGACGAGCGTCTAAAAATTGGATAAAAATGTCTAAAAATAGACGTCTAAAACACGTCTAAAAATAGACGTGTTTTAGACTATTTTTAGACGTTTTTTATCCCATTTTTGACCATGGGCTATAGCCCATACTGTACGGCATGCTATAGCAAGCCGTTTTTCATCATTTTTGAGGATTTGAAAAAAAAAAAAAAAAAAAAAAACGATGGGCTATAACCCATCGTTTTGTTTTTTTTTCATTTTTTTCAAATCCTCAAAAATGATGAAAAACGGCGTGCTATAGTATGCCGTACAGTATGGGCTATTAGACGAGCGTCTAAAAATGGGATAAAAATGTCTAAAAATAGACGTCTAAAACACGTCTAAAAATAGACGTGTTTTAGACGTCTATTTTTAGACGTTTTTTATCCCATTTTTGACCATGGGCTATAGCCCATACTGTACGGCATACTATAGCAAGCCGTTTTTCATCATTTTTGAGGATTTGAAAAAAAAAAAGAAAAAAAAACGATAGGCTATAACCCATCGTTTTTTTTTCATTTTTTCATAAAAAAAAAACAAACAAAAAAAAAACGGCGTGCTATAGTATGCCGTACAGTATGGGCTATTAGACGAGCGTCTAAAAATGGGATAAAAATGTCTAAAAATAGACGTCTAAAACACGTCTAAAAATAGACGTGTTTTAGACGTCTATTTTTAGACGTTTTTTATCCCATTTTTGACCATGGGCTATAGCCCATACTGTACGGCATACTATAGCAAGCCGTTTTTCATCATTTTTGAGGATTTGAAAAAAAAAAAAGAAAAAAAAACGATGGGCTATAACCCATCGTTTTGTTTTCATTTTTTCATTTTTTTCAAAAAAAAAAAAAAAAAAACGGCGTGCTATAGTATGCCGTACAGTATGGGCTATTAGACGAGCGTCTAAAAATGGGATAAAAATGTCAAAAAATAGACGTCTAAAACACGTCTAAAAATAGACGTGTTTTAGACTATTTTTAGACGTTTTTTATCCCATTTTTGACCATGGGCTATAGCCCATACTGTACGGCATGCTATAGCAAGCCGTTTTTCATAATTTTTGAGGATTTGAAAAAAATAAAAATAACGATGGGCTATAACCCATCGTACTTTTTTTTTCCATTTTTTTCAAATCCTCAAAAATGATGAAAAACGGCGTGCTATAGTATGCCGTACAGTATGGGCTATTAGACGAGCGTCTAAAAATGGGATAAAAATGTCTAAAAATAGACGTCTAAAACACGTCTAAAAATAGACGTGTTTTAGACGTCTATTTTTAGACGTTTTTTATCCCATTTTTGACCATGGGCTATAGCCCATACTGTACGGCATACTATAGCAAGCCGTGTTTCATCATTTTTGAGAATTTGAAAAAAAAAACGAAAAAAAAAACGATAGGCTATAACCCATCGTTTTTTTCATTTTTTCATAAATAAAAAAAAACGGCGTGCTATAGTATGCCGTACAGTATGGGCTATTAGACGAGCGTCTAAAAATGGGATAAAAATGTCTAAAAAATAGACGTCTAAAACACGTCTAAAAATAGACGTGTTTTAGACGTCTATTTTTAGACGTTTTTTATCCCATTTTTGACCATGGGCTATAGCCCATACTGTACGGCTTACTATAGCAAGCCGTTTTTCATCATTTTTGAGGATTTGAAAAAAAAAAAAAAAAAAAAAAAAACGATGGGCTATAACCCATCGTTTTTTTTATTTTTTCATTTTTTTCAAATGAAAAAAAAGAAAAAAAACGGCGTGCTATAGTATGCCGTACAGTATGGGCTATTAGACGAGCGTCTAAAAATGGGATAAAAATGTCTAAAAATAGACGTCTAAAACACGTCTAAAAATAGACGTGTTTTAGACGTCTATTTTTAGACGTTTTTTATCCCATTTTTGACCATGGGCTATAGCCCATACTGTACGGCATACTATAGCAAGCCGTGTTTCATCATTTTTGAGAATTTGAAAAAAAAAACGAAAAAAAAAACGATAGGCTATAACCCATCGTTTTTTTCATTTTTTCATAAAAAAAAAAAAACGGCGTGCTATAGTATGCCGTACAGTATGGGCTATTAGACGAGCGTCTAAAAATGGGATAAAAATGTCTAAAAAATAGACGTCTAAAACACGTCTAAAAATAGACGTGTTTTAGACGTCTATTTTTAGACGTTTTTTATCCCATTTTTGACCATGGGCTATAGCCCATACTGTACGGCTTACTATAGCAAGCCGTTTTTCATCATTTTTGAGGATTTGAAAAAAAAAAAAAAAAAAAAAAACGATGGGCTATAACCCATCGTTTTTTTTATTTTTTCATTTTTTTCAAATGAAAAAAAAGAAAAAAAACGGCGTGCTATAGTATGCCGTACAGTATGGGCTATTAGACGAGCGTCTAAAAATGGGATAAAAATGTCTAAAAATAGACGTCTAAAACACGTCTAAAAATAGACGTGTTTTAGACGTCTATTTTTAGACGTTTTTTATCCCATTTTTGACCATGGGCTATAGCCCATACTGTACGGCATACTATAGCAAGCCGTTTTTCATCATTTTTGAGGATTTGAAAAAAAAAAAAGGAAAAAAAACGATGGGCTATAACCCATCGTTTTTTTCTTTTTTTCATTAAAAAAAAAAAAAAAAAAACGGCGTGCTATAGTATGCCGTACAGTATGGGCTATTAGACGAGCGTCTAAAAATGGGATAAAAATGTCTAAAAATAGACGTCTAAAACACGTCTAAAAATAGACGTGTTTTAGACGTCTATTTTTAGACGTTTTTTATCCCATTTTTGACCATGGGCTATAGCCCATACTGTACGGCATACTATAGCAAGCCGTTTTTCATCATTTTTGAGGATTTGAAAAAAAAAAACGAAAAAAAAACGATGGGCTATAACCCATCGTTTTTTTTCATTTTTTCATTAAAAAAAAAAAAAAAAAAACGGCGTGCTATAGTATGCCGTACAGTATGGGCTATTAGACGAGCGTCTAAAAATTGGATAAAAATGTCTAAAAATAGACGTCTAAAACACGTCTAAAAATAGACGTGTTTTAGACTATTTTTAGACGTTTTTTATCCCATTTTTGACCATGGGCTATAGCCCATACTGTACGGCATGCTATAGCAAGCCGTTTATCATCATTTTTGAGGATTTGAAAAAAAATAAAAATAACGATGGGCTATAACCCATCGTTTTTTTTTTTTTTTTTTTTTTTCAAATCCTCAAAAATGATGAAAAACGGCGTGCTATAGTATGCCGTACAGTATGGGCTATTAGACGAGCGTCTAAAAATGGGATAAAAATGTCTAAAAATAGACGTCTAAAACACGTCTAAAAATAGACGTGTTTTAGACGTCTATTTTTAGACGTTTTTTATCCCATTTTTGACCATGGGCTATAGCCCATACTGTACGGCATACTATAGCAAGCCGTTTTTCATCATTTTTGAGGATTTGAAAAAAAAAAAACGAAAAAAAAACGATGGGCTATAACCCACCTTTTTTTTTCATTTTTTCATTAAAAAAAAAAAAAAAAAAAAAAAAAAAACGGCGTGCTATAGTATGCCGTACAGTATGGGCTATTAGACGAGCGTCTAAAAATTGGATAAAAATGTCTAAAAATAGACGTCTAAAACACGTCTAAAAATAGACGTGTTTTAGACTATTTTTAGACGTTTTTTATCCCATTTTTGACCATGGGCTATAGCCCATACTGTACGGCATGCTATAGCAAGCCGTTTATCATCATTTTTGAGGATTTGAAAAAAAATAAAAATAACGATGGGCTATAACCCATCGTTTTTCTTTTTTTTTTTTTTTTCAAATCCTCAAAAATGATGAAAAACGGCGTGCTATAGTATGCCGTACAGTATGGGCTATTAGACGAGCGTCTAAAAATGGGATAAAAATGTCTAAAAATAGACGTCTAAAACACGTCTAAAAATAGACGTGTTTTAGACGTCTATTTTTAGACTTTTTTTATCCCATTTTTGACCATGGGCTATAGCCCATACTGTACGGCATACTATAGCAAGCAGTTTTTCATCATTTTTGAGGATTTGAAAAAAAAAAAAGAAAAAAAAAACGATGGGCTATAACCCATCGTTTTTTTTTCTTTTTTTCATTAAAAAAAAAAAAAAAAAAACGGCGTGCTATAGTATGCCGTACAGTATGGGCTATTAGACGAGCGTCTAAAAATGGGATAAAAATGTCTAAAAATAGACGTCTAAAACACGTCTAAAAATAGACGTGTTTTAGACGTCTATTTTTAGACGTTTTTTATCCCATTTTTGACCATGGGCTATAGCCCATACTGTACGGCATACTATAGCAAGCCGTTTTTCATCATTTTTGAGGATTTGAAAAAAAAAAAAGAAAAAAAAACGATGGGCTATAACCAATCGTTTTTTTCATTTTTTCATAAAAAAAAAAAAACGGCGTGCTATAGTATGCCGTACAGTATGGGCTATTAGACGAGCGTCTAAAAATGGGATAAAAATGTCAAAAAATAGACGTCTAAAACACGTCTAAAAATAGACGTGTTTTAGACTATTTTTAGACGTTTTTTATCCCATTTTTGACCATGGGCTATAGCCCATACTGTACGGCATGCTATAGCAAGCCGTTTTTCATAATTTTTGAGGATTTGAAAAAAATAAAAATAACGATGGGCTATAACCCATCGTACTTTTTTTTTCCATTTTTTTCAAATCCTCAAAAATGATGAAAAACGGCGTGCTATAGTATGCCGTACAGTATGGGCTATTAGACGAGCGTCTAAAAATGGGATAAAAATGTCTAAAAATAGACGTCTAAAACACGTCTAAAAATAGACGTGTTTTAGACGTCTATTTTTAGACGTTTTTTATCCCATTTTTGACCATGGGCTATAGCCCATACTGTACGGCATACTATAGCAAGCCGTGTTTCATCATTTTTGAGAATTTGAAAAAAAAAAACGAAAAAAAAAACGATAGGCTATAACCCATCGTTTTTTTCATTTTTTCATAAAAAAAAAAAAACGGCGTGCTATAGTATGCCGTACAGTATGGGCTATTAGACGAGCGTCTAAAAATGGGATAAAAATGTCTAAAAAATAGACGTCTAAAACACGTCTAAAAATAGACGTGTTTTAGACGTCTATTTTTAGACGTTTTTTATCCCATTTTTGACCATGGGCTATAGCCCATACTGTACGGCTTACTATAGCAAGCCGTTTTTCATCATTTTTGAGGATTTGAAAAAAAAAAAAAAAAAAAAAAAAACGATGGGCTATAACCCATCGTTTTTTTTTATTTTTTCATTTTTTTCAAATGAAAAAAAAGAAAAAAAACGGCGTGCTATAGTATGCCGTACAGTATGGGCTATTAGACGAGCGTCTAAAAATGGGATAAAAATGTCTAAAAATAGACGTCTAAAACACGTCTAAAAATAGACGTGTTTTAGACGTCTATTTTTAGACGTTTTTTATCCCATTTTTGACCATGGGCTATAGCCCATACTGTACGGCTTACTATAGCAAGCCGTTTTTCATCATTTTTGAGGATTTGAAAAAAAACAAAAAAAAAAAAAAACGATGGGCTATAACCCATCGTTTTTTTTATTTTTTCATTTTTTTCAAATGAAAAAAAAGAAAAAAAACGGCGTGCTATAGTATGCCGTACAGTATGGGCTATTAGACGAGCGTCTAAAAATGGGATAAAAATGTCTAAAAATAGACGTCTAAAACACGTCTAAAAATAGACGTGTTTTAGACGTCTATTTTTAGACGTTTTTTATCCCATTTTTGACCATGGGCTATAGCCCATACTGTACGGCTTACTATAGCAAGCCGTTTTTCATCATTTTTGAGGATTTGAAAAAAAAAAAAAAAAAAAAAAAAACGATGGGCTATAACCCATCGTTTTATTTTATTTTTTCATTTTTTTCAAATGAAAAAAAAAAAAAAAACGGCGTGCTATAGTATGCCGTACAGTATGGGCTATTAGACGAGCGTCTAAAAATGGGATAAAAATGTCTAAAAATAGACGTCTAAAACACGTCTAAAAATAGACGTGTTTTAGACGTCTATTTTTAGACGTTTTTTATCCCATTTTTGACCATGGGCTATAGCCCATACTGTACGGCTTACTATAGCAAGCCGTTTTTCATCATTTTTGAGGATTTGAAAAAAAAAAAAAAAAAAAAAAAAACGATGGGCTATAACCCATCGTTTTATTTTATTTTTTCATTTTTTTCAAATGAAAAAAAAAAAAAAAACGGCGTGCTATAGTATGCCGTACAGTATGGGCTATTAGACGAGCGTCTAAAAATGGGATAAAAATGTCTAAAAATAGACGTCTAAAACACGTCTAAAAATAGACGTGTTTTAGACTATTTTTAGACGTTTTTTATCCCATTTTTGACCATGGGCTATAGCCCATACTGTACGGCATGCTATAGCAAGCCGTTTTTCATCATTTTTGAGGATTTGAAAAAAAAAAAAAAAAAAAAAAAACGATCGTTTTTTTTTTTTTTGCTTTTATATATATATATATATATATATATATATTTTTTTTTTTATATATATCGCTCTCTCTCTCTACCGCTCTCTCTCTCTATCGCTCTCTCTCTATCGCTCTCTCTCTCTATCGCTCTCTCTCTCTATCGCTCTCTCTCTCTCTATCGCTCTCTCTCTATCGCTCTCTATCGCTCTCTCTCTATCGCTCTCTATCGCTCTCTATCGCTCTCTCTCTCTATCGCTCTCTCTCTCTATCGCTCTCTCTCTCTATCGCTCTCTCTCTATCGCTCTCTCTCTCTATCGCTCTCTCTCTCTATCGCTCTCTATCGCTCTCTATCGCTCTCTCTCTCTATCGCTCTCTCTCTCTATCGCTCTCTATCGCTCTCTCTATCGCTCTCTATCGCTCTCTCTCTATCGCTCTCTATCGCTCTCTCTATCGCTCTCTATCGCTCTCTCTCTCTATCGCTCTCTATCGCTCTCTCTCTATCGCTCTCTCTCGCTCTCTCTCTCTATCGCTCTCTCTCTCTATCGCTCTCTATTGCTCTCTCTCTCTATCGCTCTCTCTCTCTATCGCTCTCTCTCTATCGCTCTCTCTCTCTATCGCTCTCTCTCTCTATCGCTCTCTCTCTCTATCGCTCTCTATCGCTCTCTCTCTCTATCGCTCTCTATCGCTCTCTCTCTCTATCGCTCTCTCTCTCTATCGCTCTCTCTCTCTATCGCTCTCTCTCTCTATCGCTCTCTCTCTATCGCTCTCTCTCTCTATCGCTCTCTCTCTCTATCGCTCTCTATCGCTCTCTCTCTATCGCTCTCTATCGCTCTCTCTCTCTATCGCTCTCTATCGCTCTCTATCGCTCTCTCTCTATCGCTCTCTCTCTATCGCTCTCTCTCTCTATCGCTCTCTATCGCTCTCTCTCTCTATCGCTCTCTCTCTCTATCGCTCTCTCTCTCTATCGCTCTCTCTCTCTATCGTTCTCTCTCTATCGCTCTCTCTCTCTATCGCTCTCTCTCTATCGCTCTCTCTCTATCGCTCTCTCTCTCTATCTCTCTCTCTCTCTCTCTATCGCTCTCTCTCTCTATCGCTCTCTATCGCTCTCTCTCTCTATCGCTCTCTCTCTCTATCGCTCTCTCTCTCTATCGCTCTCTCTCTCTATCGCTCTCTAACGCTCTCTCTCTCTATCGCTCTCTCTCTCTATCGCTCTCTCTCTCTATCGCTCTCTCTCTCTATCGCTCTCTCTCTATCGCTCTCTCTCTCTATCGCTCTCTCTCTATCGCTCTCTATCGCTCTCCCTCTCTATCGCTCTCTCTCTCTATCGCTCTCTATCGCTCTCTCTCTCTCTCTATCGCTCTCTATCGCTCTCTCTCTATCGCTCTCTATCGCTCTCTCTCTCTATCGCTCTCTATCGCTCTCTATCGCTCTCTATCGCTCTCTCTCTATCGCTCTCTCTCTATCGCTCTCTCTCTCTATCGCTCTCTATCGCTCTCTCTCTCTATTGCTCTCTCTCTCTATCGCTCTCTCTCTCTATCGCTCTCTCTCTCTATCGTTCTCTCTCTATCGCTCTCTCTCTCTATCGCTCTCTCTCTCTATCGCTCTCTCTCTATCGCTCTCTCTCTATCGCTCTCTCTCTATCTCTCTCTCTCTCTCTCTCTATCGCTCTCTCTCTCTATCGCTCTCTATCGCTCTCTCTCTCTATCGCTCTCTCTCTCTATCGCTCTCTCTCTCTATCGCTCTCTATCGCTCTCTCTCTCTATCGCTCTCTCTCTCTATCGCTCTCTCTATCGCTCTCTCTCTCTATCGCTCTCTCTCTATCGCTCTCTCTCTATCGCTCTCTATCGCTCTCTCTCTCTATCGCTCTCTCTCTATCGCTCTCTCTCTCTATCGCTCTCTCTCTCTATCGCTCTCTCTCTCTATCGCTCTCTCTCTATCGCTCTCTCTCTCTATCGCTCTCTCTCTCTATCGCTCTCTATCGCTCTCTCTCTATCGCTCTCTATCGCTCTCTCTCTCTATCGCTCTCTATCGCTCTCTATCGCTCTCTATCGCTCTCTCTCTATCGCTCTCTCTCTATCGCTCTCTCTCTCTATCGCTCTCTCTCTATCGCTCTCTCTCTATCGCTCTCTATCACTCTCTCTCTCTATCGCTCTCTCTCTCTATCGCTCTCTCTCTCTATCGCTCTCTCTCTATCGCTCTCTCTCTCTATCGCTCTCTATCGCTCTCTCTCTATCGCTCTCTATCGCTCTCTCTATCGCTCTCTCTCTCTATCGCTCTCTATCACTCTCTCTCTATCGCTCTCTATCGCTCTCTCTCTCTATCGCTCTCTATCGCTCTCTATCGCTCTCTCTTCATCGCTCTCTATCGCTCTCTCTCTCTATCGCTCTCTATCACTCTCTCTCTATCGCTCTCTCTCTATCGCTCTCTATCGCTCTCTATCGCTCTCTCTCTCTATCGCTCTCTCTCTCTATCGCTCTCTCGCTCTCTCTCTCTCTATCGCTCTCTCTCTCTATCGCTCTCTCTCTCTATCGCTCTCTCTCTCTATCGCTCTCTATCGCTCTCTATCGCTCTCTCTCTCTATCGCTCTCTCTCTCTATCTCTCTCTCTCTCTCTATCGCTCTCTCTCTCTATCGCTCTCTCTCTCTATCGCTCTCTATCGCTCTCTATCGCTCTCTCTCTCTATCGCTCTCTATCGCTCTCTCTCTCTATCGCTCTCTCTCTCTCTATCGCTCTCTCTCTCTATCGCTCTCTATCGCTCTCTATCGCTCTCTCTCTATCGCTCTCTCTCTCTATCGCTCTCTATCGCTCTCTCTCTCTATCGCTCTCTCTCTCTATCGCTCTCTCTCTCTATCGTTCTCTCTCTATCGCTCTCTCTCTCTATCGCTCTCTCTCTCTATCGCTCTCTCTCTATCGCTCTCTCTCTCTATCTCTCTCTCTCTCTATCGCTCTCTCTCTCTATCGCTCTCTATCGCTCTCTCTCTCTATCGCTCTCTCTCTCTATCGCTCTCTCTCTCTATCGCTCTCTATCGCTCTCTCTCTCTATCGCTCTCTCTCTCTATCGCTCTCTCTCTCTATCGCTCTCGCTCTCTATCGCTCTCTCTCTATCGCTCTCTCTCTCTATCGCTCTCTCTCTATCGCTCTCTATCGCTCTCTCTCTCTATCGCTCTCTCTCTATCGCTCTCTCTCTCTATCGCTCTCTCTCTCTATCGCTCTCTCTCTCTATCGCTCTCTCTCTATCGCTCTCTCTCTCTATCGCTCTCTCTCTCTATCGCTATCTCTCTCTATCGCTCTCTATCGCTCTCTCTCTCTATCGCTCTCTATCGCTCTCTATCGCTCTCTCTCTATCGCTCTCTATCGCTCTCTCTCTCTATCGCTCTCTCTCTATCGCTCTCTCTCTATCGCTCTCTCTCTCTATCGCTCTCTCTCTATCGCTCTCTCTCTCTATCGCTCTCTCTCTCTATCGCTATCTCTCTCTATCGCTCTCTATCGCTCTCTCTCTCTATCGCTCTCTATCGCTCTCTATCGCTCTCTCTCTATCGCTCTCTATCGCTCTCTCTCTCCATCGCTCTCTCTCTATCGCTCTCTATCGCTCTCTCTCTCTATCGCTCTCTCTCTCTATCGCTCTCTCTCTATCGCTCTCTCTCTCTATCGCTCTCTATCGCTCTCTATCGCTCTCTCTCTATCGCTCTCTATCGCTCTCTCTATCGCTATCTCTCTCTATCGCTCTCTATCGCTCTCTCTCTATCGCTCTCTATCGCTCTCTCTCTCTATCGCTCTCTATCGCTCTCTATCGCTCTCTCTCTATCGCTCTCTATCGCTCTCTCTCTCTATCGCTCTCTATCGCTCTCTCTCTATCGCTCTCTATCGCTCTCTATCGCTCTCTCTCTCTCTATCGCTCTCTCTCTCTATCGCTCTCTCGCTCTCTCTCTCTCTATCGCTCTCTCTCTCTATCGCTCTCTATCGCTCTCTATCGCTCTCTCTCTCTATCTCTCTCTCTCTCTCTATCGCTCTCTCTCTCTATCTCTCTCTCTCTCTCTATCGCTCTCTCTCTCTATCGCTCTCTATCGCTCTCTCTCTCTATCGCTCTCTCTCTCTATCGCTCTCTCTCTATCGCTCTCTCTCTCTATCGCTCTCTCTCTCTATCGCTCTCGCTCTCTATCGCTCTCTCTCTATCGCTCTCTCTCTCTATCGCTCTCTCTCTATCGCTCTCTATCGCTCTCTCTCTCTATCGCTCTCTCTCTATCGCTCTCTCTCTCTATCGCTCTCTCTCTCTATCGCTCTCTCTCTCTATCGCTCTCTCTCTATCGCTCTCTCTCTCTATCGCTCTCTCTCTCTATCGCTATCTCTCTCTATCGCTCTCTATCGCTCTCTCTCTCTATCGCTCTCTATCGCTCTCTATCGCTCTCTCTCTATCGCTCTCTATCGCTCTCTCTCTCTATCGCTCTCTCTCTATCGCTCTCTCTCTATCGCTCTCTATCGCTCTCTCTCTCTATCGCTCTCTCTCTCTATCGCTCTCTCTCTCTATCGCTCTCTCTCTCTATCGCTCTCTCTCTATCGCTCTCTCTCTCTATCGCTCTCTATCGCTCTCTATCGCTCTCTCTCTATCGCTCTCTATCGCTCTCTCTATCGCTATCTCTCTCTATCGCTCTCTATCGCTCTCTCTCTATCGCTCTCTATCGCTCTCTCTCTCTATCGCTCTCTATCGCTCTCTATCGCTCTCTCTCTATCGCTCTCTATCGCTCTCTCTCTCTATCGCTCTCTATCGCTCTCTCTCTATCGCTCTCTATCGCTCTCTATCGCTCTCTCTCTCTCTATCGCTCTCTCTCTCTATCGCTCTCTCGCTCTCTCTCTCTCTATCGCTCTCTCTCTCTATCGCTCTCTCTCTCTATCGCTCTCTATCGCTCTCTATCGCTCTCTCTCTCTATCTCTCTCTCTCTCTCTATCGCTCTCTCTCTCTATCTCTCTCTCTCTCTCTATCGCTCTCTCTCTCTATCGCTCTCTATCGCTCTCTCTCTCTATCGCTCTCTCTCTCTATCGCTCTCTCTCTCTATCGCTCTCTCTCTATCGCTCTCTCTCTATCGCTCTCTCTCTCTATCGCTCTCTCTCTATCGCTCTCTATCGCTCTATCTCTCTATCGCTCTCTCTCTCTATCGCTCTCTCTCTATCGCTCTCTATCGCACATACCGTACGGCATACTATAGCACGCCGTTTTTCATCATTTTTGAGGATTTGAAAAAAATGGATAAAAAGAAACGATCGGTTATAGCCCATCGTTTTTTGAATTTTGAATTTTTTTTCAAATCCTCAAAAATGATTCAAAAATTCAAAAAACGATGGGCTATAACCCATCGTTTTTTTTCCATTTTAAAAAAATCCTCAAAAATGATGAAAAACGCTGTGCTATAGTATGCCGTACGATATGGGCTATAGCCCACCCACTGAGCAATAGCCGGCTATTAGACGTGCGTCTAAAAATGGGATAAAAAACGTCTAAAAATGAAAGTTTTTTAGACGTCTATCCTTAGATTCCATTTTTTCTATCCTCGTTTTTCATCATTTTTAACCATGGGCTATAGCCCATATCGTACGGCATACTATAGCACGCCGTTTTTCATCATTTATGAGGATTTGAAAAAAAAAGAAAAAATGGAAAAAAAAACGATGGGCTATAACCCAACGTCTAATCTAAGAATAGACGTCTAAAGAACTTTCATTATTAGACGTTTTTTATCCAATTTTTAGACGGCCCTTTAGACGAATATTAGACTTCTATTAGACCAAAACATGCTTAGTGGGCATGGTCAAAAATGATAAAACGGCATACTATAGCACGCCGTTTTTAATAATTTGAGGATTTGATAAAAAGAAGAAAATCGCTCCGAGACGATGGGCTACATAGCCCATCGTCTCGGAGCATTTTTTTTCTTCTCATTTTTCATCATTTCTGACCATGGGCTATAGCCCATATCGTACGGCATACTACACAGACCGCATACTGGTCAAGGTCATTCATAATGGTTACGGTCATTTATACTGGTCTGGTCAAGGTCATCTTTACTGGTGAAGGTCATTTATACTGGTCAAGGTCATTTATACTGGTGAAGGTAATTTACTAGTCTTATGAAGGTCATTTATACTGGTCAAGGTCATTTATACTGGTCAAGGTCATTTACTAGTCTTATGGTCATTGATATTGGTCAAAGTCATTGATATTGGTCAATGTCATTTAGTGGCGCGCTATATTGCACGATTCTTCATCATTGTTGAGGATTTGAAAAAAGGTGAAAATCGTGGAAAAGCAAAAGGCTATAGTCCATGGTCACGGACTGGTCAAGGTAATTTATACTGGTCAAGGTAATTTATACTGGTCAAGGTCATTTACTAGTCTTATGAAGGTCATTTATACTGGTCAAGGTAATTTATACTGGTCAAGGTAATTTATACTGGTCAAGGTCATTTATACTGGTGAAGATCATTTATACTGGTCAAGGTAATTTATACTGGTCAAGGTCATTTATACTGGTGAAGATCATTTATACTGGTCAAGGTCATTTATACTGGTGAAGGTCATTTACTAGTCTTATGAAGGTAATTTATACTGGTCAAGGTCATTTACTAGTCTTATGGTCATTGATATTGGTCAAGGTCATTTATACTGGTGAAGGTCATTCACACTGGTCAAGGTCATTTATACTGGTGAAGGTCATTTACTAGTCTTATGAAGGTAATTTATACTGGTCAAGGTCATTTACTAGTCTTATATAATTTAAATATACCATGTAAATACAACAAATTGAGCAGAGCACTGCAGGGACTTGAACCCCGTTCTGGTAAACCAGGAGTACCACACCAGTGCCTTAGTTTGTTTTGTTGTAATTTACAGGTCCATTATTTTCATATTGTTCTCAAATCCTGCAAAATCATGAAAAACGTCATGCAGTCCAAAACCATGGACTATAGTATACCTTTTTTTTCGTGATTCATCTTTTTTTCAAATCCTCCAAAATCTTGAAAATCACCCCGTGTGAAGTGCTGCACCGCGGCATACTATAGAGCGTCGCAGTCCCGCCCCCTCGAGAGACCCAGAAAATAAATCCCTGTTAATTTTCCTCAGACTTTTCAGAAAGTATTTATTTAAAGACGTTTACGCCGCGGACAAAGCCAACTCTTGTTGTGACAAATCATGACAATAAACACAATGTTTTGGGCCAAACAAAGAATTAGAATGTAGAAAAAAAAACGGGAGGTACAACACTGTTTTTCTTCTTTGTAATTATTTGTTTGGTCCAAAATATTGTGTTTGTCATGATTTGTCACGACTTTAAATACCGTTTGAAATGTCTATCGGAAAAATGCATTGGGATTCATTTCCTGGGCCTGGCATAGTCATGAAAGGGGCGTCCTTTTTTTTTCAAATCCTCTTAAATCATGAGCTTGTAGATCAGATTTATTTTGCTAATGTTCCTCAGAATAGTGATTTATGCATTACATTAACGATATGAACGAATGAATGAACATTGCAATCAAAGATTTGGAACTCCTCTGTAGTAACGAGGAACCCCTATTCTAGGGGTCCGAGAACCATGTGATCAGAACCATCACTGGCCTCTCTACACTGGCTCCCGGTTAAATACAGTATAGAGTTCAAAATCCTCACCTATAAAGCTCTCAATGGTCAGGCACCACAATATCTCGAAGAACTCATCGATCCCTACAATCTTAACAGAACAGTGTTCATAGTTTACGAAAAGGTTTAGTCCTGAATATCAAAAGTTATAACAGGAGGCAGGGCGTTTAAGTCCCGGGCACCTTCTCCCAGCATCTGTCCTCGGGGGTGACACGCTCTGCACAGTCAAGACTAGATAAAAAACCTCTATGATATGGAGAAACTTCCGGTTCATGGAGTGAGGACGTGAGGACACGCCAGAGAGCCCCTGACAAACATTTTGAAAAATGAATTAAAATATTCTAATCGCCTGAACCAACGCCAATACAATTGGCTAAATTAAATATACTATAACTGTAGTGGGTAATGCCACCCAAGAAAGACGCTTTGAGGAGTGTATATACGAAAATAACGCTGAGAAGCCGCACCGTCGAAATGACTGCTCCGATCAACAAAGCAGATCTAGCCGCCCTAATACGCAATATAATAAGAGAAGAACACCAAGCGGAGCTGACAGCACTTCGCACAGTTATACGTGAGGAAGTGGGCACAGCTATTGAGAGCATTCGGCCTCAATTAAAAGCTGTAGAAGACGCTGTCACGGAATGCAAGGGGAAACTCAGCGAGGTGGAGGACGCCGTTTCTAATGTGGACGGACGGGTATCGGACCTGGAGTGTTCTAATACTACACTCCAGGAAGAAAATGACAAACTCAGTGACAAGATCGAACGACTGGAGATGTACAGTAGGAGATTCAATGTACGCGTAGTCGGACTAAAAAATGGCATCGAGAAAGGTAATCCCACGGCATTCATGACTAACTTCTTTAAGGAGTCATTCCAGGCCGCGGACCTGCCCTGTGAGCCTCTTGTTGAAATTGCCCACCGAGTTGGACCAGAGACAACTAAAGGCAGCAGAACCATGATCGCTAGAATGCAGCGGCTCCAAGTGAAACAAGCGGTGGTACAAATCTCAAAACAAAAAGGTGCTATTAATTTCCACGGGATGAACGTGAGGATATACGCAGACGAGACAGCAGAAGAAAACAAAAGAAGATCCAAGTTCAAGGAAATAAGGAGAAAACTATTCAACGCCAAAGTGAAGACTGGATACAGACAACCTTCACAGCTTCTCATCACTTTCAACGGAAAGACAACAACATTCAAGACCCCGGACGAGGCTGAGACCTTCTATGCAGCTGTGATACAACCCGCTCTGAGCTATGGCCCTGCGCCGCCGGCCGAGGATGGTGATGGTGGGCCCGCCGCGCCCGCGGAGGCCGGGGGTGGCGAGCCAGCCCTGCCAACCCTGCCCGCTGAGACCAGGGACGACGCGTAACAGCGCAATGGTGGCACCATTGCGCTGTTACGCGTCTCGTTGTCTCACCCGGCACCATTATGGTGCCGGGTGAGACAACGAGACGTTTCTTCTGCTGGCAATGTAAGGTAGACCCCTATCGCTCTCACATCGAATGGAGATACATTTACTTATGAAAGAGAGACTACCTATAAATCTCCAGAAAATGAACTGATCAGTGACATATACCTCAGGGCGCTGCCTAATTACAAAGAGCACGGCCCATCACGGTATTTAAAATAAAAGGACATAAATTAGTTTAAATTTAAAAGAAAGGGGGGGGGGGGGGGGGGGGCGAAGAAAGGAGAGAGAGAACTATGGAAATTAAATGATCGATATTGGAGGAACTGCCGTCTAATCGCTGAATAACAGACTGAAGTGCTCACTGTCTAACACGTCAGGCCTAGTAGGCCAAGCGCACTCGAGACTGAGAGAACTATGCACAACGACGGCTAAACATTCTACTATATACTTATGTGCCGACGGCTAAACATTCTACTGTGCCGACGGCTAAACATTCTATACTTTTGTGTCGACGTAGATCTGAATAACAATGGGCTGTGATACTCTTTATGTTCATGGCCCGCATCATTTCTTTGTCTTTTTATTAATCCATTGGGCCTAATAATAATAATAATAATAAATGTGAGGATATCCAATTATAATAAGTAGCAACAGGCCGCTCTTATCACTCACTCACACCGCTGCTTAAGTTTAACTATGAATGTAATATGTAAAAAAAAAAAAAAAAAAAAAAAAAAGAAGAAGAACGGTGTAATGACGCTGTGAATATGGTTTAACCAGATAAACGAACAAAAAACAGACTTACACAGGTTAACGAATATGGACGGGGACACTTTAATATTCTATCTGGTGTGGAGGCTCTTCGTGGTACTGAAGCCTATAATAGGCCTATAGGGCTGTGTCAGCGCGACCCTGAGGGAAACTAATAGGTGTATATATAGGCCTAGTAATAGCTTTCATTTCTGCTGAATTCTATTTTATTTTTGTACTCTTTATCTTCTTCCTTTTGTCAATGTATTTTCCATGAAGAGCGCAAAAGTAGGAGGCCTATATACACCTCCATAGACTGTTGTTTAGAAGGGTGTTCCCTCTCTCTCTCTCTCTCTCTCTCTCTCTCTCTCTCTCTCGTTCTCTTTCTTCTCTGCATAAGCAAAGGCTGTTATATAACAAAATATCACTTGTTTGAGAAGAGTGTTAAAAAGCTCAATACTAATAATAAAAAATAATGGACACAGTAACTGACGCTAAATCATGTAATCTAGTTATTTGAGCTCAACGGCCCTTACAGAAGAGCCTCAGCCTACGGTACTCAGCCTATTTATTATTTTTCTACCATGCATTAAGACTGGAGGGAGAGGGAGGGGGCTGCATGGGGGAGCGAAATCGGCTAATGCTTTTTATTTTGGGGGAGGGGGGCAGACAGAAAATGTGTATATATTTTGATGGAAATAATACGAAACGAAAATCACTAATATGGCTGTTGTATTATTATTATTTCATTTTATTTTTCAATCTCGTTTCTTCAGATTTTTGTGGGTGCTACTCTGTGATTAATGGAGGTATACTGCATGGCTAACGTGGTCAGCAGCGATAAGGGCGGCAATGACGGTGACAATGAGGATTTTTATTGTTGTCATAGACTGCAATTGAAAGGGGGACCTTCTTACTTTTCTACTTCCATCCTAGGCTCAGGGGATCAAAGCCCCCCAATTTAATTAAATTATCTTTATCGAGCTAAAGGACGTAGGCAATGTTATTATTATTTTCAAAACTGTGGTTCCCACTAAGATCAACGGCAGTAGACAACTAGCAGTATAATACCCAGTATTGTTTTAGCTTTCTCCTTTTTTTTCTTTTCTTTTTTTCTTTATCATCACTACTAGAACTAATGTTGTTGTTGTTGTTATTCTTGTTTGTATTGTTATTGATAATGGTAGTAATAATAATAATAATCCACATCTTTTCCCATTTTCTTTCCTATATATATATATGCATATTACTCTTGCTTGTTTTTTGTTTTTTTCTTCCTTCTCCCACGGCTGCCTTTTTTTTTTTGCTTTTGGGTTTAAGAATGGGTATTACAATTCATTTTCCACTACAAAACAAACGATTAGAATATGGATAAAGATTCAAATGGGGGGAAAGGTATTCTGTTGGTTCCATGATAGACTGTGATATCAACGCAGTCCTTTATAGTGATAGGTTTTTGGGGTTGACATGCCTTCACTGGGAGGGCATTCGGGGAGGGTGGGAGGGTCCCTGGGGCAGAGACCTGTGTGCCTTTTTATTTATTTTTTGTTCTGTCTATCCTAGTTTCTTTTTTTCACCTTTCCCCCACCTGTGTGTGCGTAGCACGATCACTGGTTCGGTCGCAACATCAATGCGTCATGGCTTGCTTCATCCAAATCCTATATGACTAATTTAAATACCATTCCAAATAATATTCGCTTCATCTCTTGGAATGTCAAAGGGTCAAACAAGGCCACTAAAGTAAACAAAATAATATCTCACTTACAACATCTGAAGGCTGACATAGCCTTCCTTCAGGAAACGCATCTGAAGCCAGGTGATGTTCTAAGACTTAAAAAGGGTTGGGTCGGGCACCTATTTCACTCAAAGTTCAATGGTAGAGCCAGGGGAGCGGCCATTTTAATTAATAAAAACATTTCTTTTGACCCACATAATGTTACTGCAGACTCCAACGGTCGATATGTCATTGTGTCAGGCTTAATTTATAATACTCCTGTAATTCTAGCTTGTGTGTACGCCCCTAACTGGGACGACACTCAGTTTATCTCAAACTTTTTTTCCAAATTACCAGTTATTGATAACAGTTTCTTAATTATCGGTGGTGACTTTAATATGGTCCAAAATGGCACTCTGGATAGGTCGTCTACCAGAGTTGCAATCCCCTCTACCTCTGCTAATGCTCTCGCTACTTACATGGAGCAGATGGGATTGTCTGACCCCTGGAGGTTTCTCTTTCCTACAGCCAAAGCATACTCATTCTTTTCGCACCCACACCATACATTTTCCAGAATCGACTTTTTTCTTATGGACAACAGACTCTTAGGCAAGGTTAAAACATGTGAATACCATAGCATTGTAATATCAGATCACGCTCCCACCTCCCTGGAGATTAATTTATCCAGAAGTTACACTCCAAGTAGACAATGGCGCTTTAATTCTCAGATGCTTGCACGCAATGACTTCAAAGAGTTCCTGTCATCTCAAATTGAATCCTATTTTGAAATTAACAAAACCCCAGACGTCTCTTGTTCCACTGTGTGGGAAGCACTCAAAGCCAGCTTACGCGGCCAGATAATCTCCTATACTTCACATGCCAGAAAGTCAGAAACTTTGAAACTTTCCGAGATCTCTGAAGAAGTCTTAAGAATAGACAACCTATATGCAATGGCTCCCACGCCGATTTTGTACAATAGGCGCCTTCAACTTCAGGCAGAATTTGACATGCTTTCAACAAGTCAGGCTGAACGCCTCCTGCTTAAATCTAGACAACGCATTTTTGAGATGGGAGACAAAGCCAGTAAACTCCTGGCGCACCAGGCCCGCTCGGCTGCGGCCTCTAGATTAATTACCCAAATAAAATCTCCCACAGGTGTAGTCCTCTCAGACACAAAAGACATAAATGAAACTTTTGTTAAATTTTACTCCGAACTCTACTCCTCTGAATGCCCTCCAGCCCTCTGGGAAAATGACAACCCTCTGGATAATCTACCCTATCCGGTAATAGACCAAACACTATCCCAGAATCTTGGCAACCCAATTTCTTTGTCGGAGATCCAAGAAGCTATACAATCAATGCAAAACGGAAAATCCCCAGGCCCCGATGGATACACTGCAGAGTTTTATAAAACATTTTCTAACCTTATTTGTCCGGAACTGCAAAGTATGTACAATGAGTCATTTCTGAAAGGCAAACTACCCGAAACCCTATATCAAGCATCTATCTCATTGTTACTTAAGAAAGACAAAGACCCACTTCTCTGTGGCAGTAGGAGACCAATTTCTCTCTTAAACGTGGACCAAAAAATCCTAGCTAAAGTTCTTTATAACCGTTTACTTACTGTGGTCCCTGATATAATAGCAACCGACCAAACTGGTTTCATTCAAGGGAGGCACTCCTTCTCAAATACCAGGCGCCTGCTGGATATAATTCAAACACCACCTTCTGAACTCCCTGAAGTTGTCCTCTCGTTGGACGCGGAAAAGGCCTTTGATAGGGTCGAGTGGACCTACCTTTTCTTTGTATTAGAGAAAATGGGTTTCAACTCAGATTTCATTTCATGGATTAAACTTTTATATGCAGCTCCAGTGGCTTCAATCATTACAAACGACCTCCACTCACACTTCTTCCCCCTTAAACGGGGTACGAAACAAGGCTGTCCATTATCTCCTTTGCTCTTTGCGATCGCCATTGAGCCTTTAGCTATCTGGCTCCGCACTGAAGCAAGGTTTGAGGGTATTGCGAGAGGCGGGATCACTCACAAGGTATCATTATACGC
Organism: Protomyctophum parallelum; assembly: GCF_964188405.1. NCBI lineage: Eukaryota > Metazoa > Chordata > Actinopteri > Myctophiformes > Myctophidae > Protomyctophum > Protomyctophum parallelum. The sequence continues at coordinate 23,701,645 of NC_139709.1, read as the reverse complement.
AGACGACCTACTTCTATACATATCAAACCCAACGTCTTCCATTCCTGTCATTATGTCCATACTGGAGCAGTTTGGCAGATACTCAGGGTATAAACTTAACTTTCAAAAAAGTGAACTATTCCCAATAACTCCAGCAGCTAAGAGAATCCCCCAGTCACTCCTCCCTTTTAAATGGGTGGACACTGGGTTTAAATATCTGGGTATATTTATTACTAATTCACTCCCGCACATGTTTAAGGAAAATTTTCTTCCACTACTAGAACGCTGTAAGAAAGATTTAAATCGTTGGTCTATTCTGCCGTTATCACTAGCCGGCCGCATCAACCTTGTCAAGATGGCTGTCCTACCTAAATTCCTATATCTTTTTCAGCATATCCCAGTATTCATTCGGAAGAGCTTTTTTATAAAACTCGATCAGATGATAACATCTTTTCTATGGGGCAGCAAACCACATCGCATTAAGAAGTCCTATCTTCAACGGCCTAAACTGCTGGGTGGGATGGCTCTTCCAAATGTCATCAATTACTACTGGGCATGCAACATTTTAAAGATTATCCACTGGGTCAACCCAGATAATACTTCTCTGTGGACCCAAATGGAGATATCCTCCAGTCAACACTCTCTTTCTTCACTAATATGCTCAGGCCTTCCACTTATCCCTGTAGTCAGCTCCATGCCTTCCGTCATACACACTATTAAAATTTGGACACAATTCAGGAGGCATTTCGGTCTCAAAAGCTTATCTTACCTAACTCCAATATACCGTAATCATTTGTTTGAGCCCTCATGTTCGGACCCTGTCTTCCGTAACTGGTTTGACAAGGGGATCAGAACTATTAAAGATCTGTACAGCAACGGGACTATGGCACCATTCTCATACTTAACAGAGAAATTCCATTTACCTGGCTCTCACCTATTTCGCTACTTTCAGATCAGACACTTTGCACAAAGACAATTCCCAAACTTTCCAAACCAACCCAACCATTCTGCAGTGGATTCTTTACTCTCTCTGAACCCCAATACAAAGGGCTTAATTTCAACAATATATAATGAACTCAACTCAATAAACCCAGAAACTCTCAACCATCTTAGGACGGCATGGGAGCAGGACCTGGGGCTAGAATTGCCCGACCCGACATGGAAGACAGCTCTGAGACTGGTTCACAGTTCCTCAATCTGTGCTAGACATAATCTTATCCAATGTAAAATCATTCATCGGGTTCACTACACAAATGCAAGATTAGCACAGATATTTCCAGACATTAATGATGCATGTAACCGGTGCAGACAACCCGCTGCTAGCCTGTCACACATGTTTTGGTCATGCCCTAGGCTGGTGGACCTTTGGACAGCCATATTTCAATCATACTCTGACATATTGGGTGTACCTATCCCACCCAACCCGTTAACGGCCTTGTTTGGTATTCCCCCAGGGACTAACACTCCCCTACACCTTAAAAGAATAATGTCCTTTACTTCTCTTTTAGCCAGACGTCTCATACTCCTGAAATGGAAACAAGTTTCCCCACCCACACATAACGGATGGATAAAGGACGTACTATTCTATCTTAAACTTGAAAAGATTAGATTCGCACTTAATGGTTCCATGACAACTTTCCAGCAAACATGGACGCCCTTTGTTGATCACGTAAGAACCCTGACAGTTGTCCCAGAGATGAGCGATATTTGAAATACTACTATACTATTACTATTACTATACTATTACTATAAATATTACTAATATTAACTATATAATGGTGAACGCATTATGCCTATGCATTGCATATGCGTCGTGCAAACCGGCGGCTGCGCGCACACACAGGTGGTCCCCCCTCCCCCTCTCCTCCTTTCTTTTAATTTTTTAATTTAATTTACTTTTTTTCTTTTTCTTTTTCTTTTCTTCTTTTTCTGTATTTTTTTTTTGTGTTGTTGTTATTTTCCCCTTTTCCAGCTGTATTGTCTCTGCATTGGGGAAGAGTGGGTGGGCTCAGTGGGTGGACGGGAGGAAAATGAGGGGTGCCTTAAGACGCACGTACTGTATCAACAAATGTATCTGACAGTGACATGTATAAGGACCCCACATGGGAGGGGAAAAAATGTAAAAAACCCAATAAAAAGATATAAAAAAAAAAAAACCTCTATGACAAAAGGTCACCCGACAGAGTAAAAAGGGTGAGAAGAGAACCCCTCCACCCAACCCCGCGGCATGGTCACCCCGCCAGGGCCAGTTCATTGCACAACCAAACACTTGTATATTGTGTACACGTAATAGAGGCTAGTATTTTATAGAGAAAGGTTTTTATTCTGTGAAGGGATTTGAATTGTTATGTGAAGGGAGTTTAATTGTTTTGCATATACTGTATGAAATGTCTTGTCGTAGTTTACCGTTTTGCCTCATTCTATTGTTGTTCTATAACCCACTTATTTACTTTAATAAAGATTGTTATACATATAAAAACCTTGTCTGTGGTCCTTTCAGGTCCAGACATGACTACAGTTTGTAGTAAATATAGTAAACCCAGTCATCTCTTTTTTTCTTTTTAAGACTTAAATTTTCATATAGAAAAGGCATTTTGAGCAAAGATCCCAGGAGAAGAGATACAATTCAGATACAAAAGTCAGAATACGAAAGTGAGGCAAGGAGACACATGGGTAGGGATGGAGCTCGTTAATTTTTATTGATAACGATCAGGCTTATCGAGCTGGGTTCTTCAATTCAATTATTTTGTGGAAAGACAGGAGACAATTCTGAACAGATCCAGTATCTTTTACTAGGGCCTTCAAATACAGTACTTTTCTAACAGATGGCAAATTACCTTTTTACCAATAAAATAAAGAAACTATTAACCGGTTAATATAAGTTCCGCCACTTTAAAAGCGCAATTGTGTTTACCCGGATAGTGCTGGTTGGCACTTATTGATCGCCTCTTGTCTTGATTATTTAAACATGACCGGGCCACTATACCGCTATGCTCAATAACAAGCTGACCGGGCCACTATACCGCTATGCTCAATAACAAGCTGACCGGGCCACTATACCGCTATGCTCAATAACAAGCTGACCGGGCCACTATACCGCTATGCTCAATAACAAAAAAAATAAGTAGAGGGCTACCATAATTGCCAAATTTCACGAAAACCAGACAGCACAGTTCAGCCAGAACTGACATTTTTGGTGGAAGTAGAAGAGAAAAATAAGGGACCAAGAGTCCCTTCGGGCTTAGTCCCTAAATAGACTTGTAACCCAACCCAACTGTAGGGACTACAAACACAGTAAAGAACCTGGGGGTTATCATATATGAAAAGGCAACACAATGAGCAGAAAATGAACCATGTAAATACAACAAATTGAGCAGAGCACCGCAGGGAGTTGAACCCTGTTCTGGTAAACCAGGAGTACCACACCAGTGCCTTAGTTTTTGTTTTATAATTTACAGGTCCAAATCAGTCATTAGTTGTTTTTAAACGTACTCTTGCCGGCCTCCAGCGGCAAGAGAATTAAAAAGAAAGATAGCCTACACACTCAATTTGAATCATGACTATGACATCCATGATTATGTCTTTATACAATTGAAAACGGGAAGACTCACTCCACAAATACCTTAAGGAAAACTCCTCAGACATAAACTAAGAATATCTTATTTGGTCATGCTCATAAAAGTGCTGCAAAGTGCTAAAAGTGAAAAGTGCAGCAGAAAACGTTTGGGTCATAGGCCCATCGTCAATGCCTTGCCTACTGACCGGCATGGATGAAGTTTTAGCTGCAAATGGCAGCATAAATAAATCACATCAATACACACCACATAATGTGATGTTAACTGACGCGATGAAGCTTGCACATTATAAGACATACATCAACCAACATCACATACCTAGCCCTACCCTAACCCTAAGATCATTATGTGATGTGGGATGACATGAAGCCTTACTCACAAATGTGAAATGAGACAAGACATAAACACACATCACATACCGGGCCTGTGTTCATAGGTGATGTGGGCTTACGTAATGAAGCTTTACTCACAAATTAGATCTGATAATATAGCACGAACAATAGTCTTATGACCTAGATGTTTGCTGCTGCACTTTTCACTTTAAGCACTTCGAGCGCTTTATGAACATGAACAAAATAGATTTTCTTGGTCTCTGCCCAAACAGTTGGCCTTAGGTTTTCGTGGCGCAAGTATTTTTCTATCCAGTTGTCCCATGTAGGAAACATGGGGCAAGACTGTACAATTTATGCCATTTGTGGACGATTGACATAAATTATACGAGGTAGCAGCATTCTTTGCGCCCCAGCATTTCTCAGCAATACTATGAACATTAGTACACAACATGAACAGCAATAAACACAATTCGTATGGCGCAATGCCAACAGACGTGAATGACGAGCTATCCGCAATTGCTGTGAAATATCACCTTTAAAAAACACATTAATGCACATCACATACCAGGCCTGTGTTCATATCTGATGTGAACTAACGTGATGACGCTTTACTGGTAAATTACATGAAACAGCTCCAAATGAGAAACTGTACGCGAGACACGACCCAAGTCACACATACACTAGTGAAGAACTAGTGTCATAGATAGGCAAGAAAGAAATAAGAAATTACAATTACAATAAAGCAAAATGCGATTAAAAACTCTGAGACCAAAAACAAATAACTTTATTAAAGCAAAGAAGAGAGAAAAGATGAAGGTTGGGTAGAAACCAAGTCCAAAACAGTTACTTTTATGGACCAAAACAACTGATCAAATATTATTAATATAATAATCTGTGTTCCAATGTTATTTAGTCACAAGCTCTTGCCGATACTTCACTGGTTCGATACATTAGAAAAACAGAATACTACATGTTAAATATTCAATAATTTGCCTCGTGAGATTGGCCATTTGCTACTTGTGTGTGACACTGTAGCATGACCAAGTAAGGACATTCATTTACAAACAGAAGGTTGAACTATGGAGATACAAGGTTTCTGCCCAACAGCCAAGGATAATAAACTACGCTCACTTACCTTCAATATCAGCACTAAACAAAACACACACACCAACCAAGGAAGCAAATGACACAGCGGCCATCATTTGCTTCCTCCGTTAGACCTACAGCATAGGAGGCTGTAAACACAGTGTTAAGGGGCTACATGCTACCATAATGACACCAGACATAAATCACATACCTCCACATCACATAAAACACTAGGGCAATAGATAGGCAAGAAGAAAGAAATTACCTAAATAAAATAAAGCAAAATGAGATTAAAAACTATGACAACAAAAAATAAATAACTTTATTAAAACCAAATAATAGAGAAGAGAAAGAGACACAAGAGAACATACATATGTGATGTGGATGTGGACAGACTTTACCCGTAAATTATGTTAAACGATAATTAAATCACATGCCTCTACAAACATCACATAACAGTGATGTGGACTGGCATTATACACGCACACAAATGAAGTGAAACTATACATGGCGCGAAAGACAACCTATGGTATGGTAGCATGTAGCCCACTTAAACAAGCAGCAGGAATCAGACGGTTAACTAACCTTCACTCAACAGCACCCAGCAGTGGCAACAGCATAGAGTTCACCCAGCAGTGGCAACAGCATAGAGTTCACCCAGCAGAGGCAACAGCATAGAGTTCACACGTCCAGTCAGCTTCACTTTCTGAAATGGCAGGGGAAAAGAAAATTAGTTGTCGGCCTACAGGATGACATTTTGGAAGTTATAACAGTCACTGACAGGGCTGTGTCACCATTATTACACACATTCTAGGGCTATGATCTGCCTTGTGCAACCATTTTTTTAATGAAGCCTAAAAGCTAAAAAGGAAACTTCGTTCAACAGCAAACACAATTGTTAATCGCAATCCTTTGTATGACAATGAATAGTCAACTTAACATGTTGTAATGGTGACACAGCCCTAGTTTCTACTACAGCCACATGTAATCCAGGTACGTACCGTGGGGGGGCTTCCGTCGCTCGGTTGAAGATGGCCGGTATTAATAGAGCCGCGTAGGTTGTATGGCACAATACGTCCCGAGCACCGTACGCCTCGTAATCTCAGGGAGCGTTCGTTGACACCGTTATTCGTTTCAGCCCAGCCGAGTAGACACTCTATTACCAATACCAGCCATCTCCTGATGACTGCATCCAAGGTCACCGCATGACACCAAGGTCACATGATCAACCTGTAAGACACAAACATACACCAACATTACACTTTATCCAGATTTTATACATTGTAGAAAAAACATCTTTTAAGAAATTCTTGCATTTCTCTTTTGCAACCAGTATTTCTTTTTATGTTTGGGAGACAAAAACACTTTCCTGGGGGTTTTTATGCATTTAGATATTTTAGTATTTCAAAGAGTCTATGATGTCATGGACACTGGGCTCACTTCCTTCCTGGACTACATGTTGTCTCAGTAAGACAGCCCTTCCCCTATCCAGGAGGAGCAGTGGACCAAAGCATTGTGGGAATTGTAGTTCAGGAAGGAAGTGAGGCCGGTGTCCATGACATCATGGAGTCCATGGACACTTTGAAATACTAAGATATCTAAAAACACATAAAAACCCCAGGAAAGTGTTTCTCAAAAATCATTAAAATAAGATCTGGTTGCAAAAGGGGTGAAGTGGCCCTTTAAAGTTGAAATCAAGTTGCTCTGTATGGTAGAAATGGGCTTGTAGATCTGCTACTTTTGTATGCATGTACATTTAGTTTTCCATCCAGCAGAGAGACATTTAGTTTAGCTTAATCTTATGAATGTGTCTGAGCCACATTTACAACTTGTGTTACCATATGTACTAAAGTAAAAGAGTATGGCATCAAAATGCACTTAAAAAATGACCAAATGTAGCTCATTACGCAGAAATGTCCCATTTCAAATGTTTGAAAGAAAAGAAATCTGAAAATAGCAGATCTACAATCTCACAATGCATTGCATCACAATGCATTGTGAGATTGTAGATCAGCTACTTCCAAATGGCCAAAATGTGTTTGTAGCCCAGTGGCAAATTGCAATGTAGCCAAAAGGATATATTTTAAATAATCCAAATCTACAAAACTAGTAAAGTGTCCAAATAATAGAATATTAAAGTACAATATATTGTCCACAGTACTTCAGTAGATGTAATTATTTACTTTCCACCTGTTTGTTTATTTGTTTGTGTCTCAAAAAGTACCAACACATTCCTCGTATTGTTGTCCTTTTAGAGTCACAATAAACAACCAACAGTCCTTCTAAGAACACTAATGTTTAAACAATAACAGAGTTAATGTTGGCTAACAACCATGCGGTTCTCAAACAAACCTTACCTTATTGCAGAGTCCAAACACTCTGCTATGGACCATGTGCGGCTCCATTTTAAATCATAAGCCCCGCATACCTTATCCGGGTACTCTAGACCGTCCGTCATTGGTCCGTCAGAGTGAATGGATTACAGCTGTGTGGATTTACAAGCTGCAGTGCACGCATGCGCGCGCACGCACGCACGCACACACACAGGACTGACAGACAGACGGAGGGAGGGAGGGGAGGGAGTTGGCTGAGATCCAGGAAGGTGTTGCTGGCAGTGGCTGCAATGAATAAAGGTTGTGTTTTGGTTACAACAATAAAGTAAATGAGGTGGTTGAATGGAGTGATAATAGTAGGCTAATGTTGGTTTTTTCATGATTTTTCTAATTATTTTATCGTTGAAAATCATGAAAAACAACATAAGTATGTATACACCATAGAGTACTCTAAGGTGTTGATGCTGATGATGGCGAGGCTGAAAGCTATAGCAACACAAAACCTCCTAAGGGACAGGTTAGATTTAAACAGGGGTGCCCAAAAGGTAGATCGTGATCTACCAGTAGATCACAAAGGCTGTGCAGGTAGAGACCACATGACATGCCCCTAAAAATATATAATTTAAATTTAAAATAGGCATCTGCCACTTGAATTAAGGCGACTTGACTTTTGACATTAAAAAAATGCCTGTCATCTCAAACCCCACAATGCAATATCTGTTTTCAAAAGTGTTTCTCAAAACAGTTTCTACTTGTCCACAATTAGACTGCTGAACAAGAAATAGGACTGGTGACGCCGCACAGTTTGAACTGTTTTGGTCTCCTTTTAGTAGAGACTACTTTATATTATACTAGGCTACATCACTTTATTTAATTTCTTTAATTATATGCATACATTGTACCATGTAGTTTAGTCATGTACTAATATGCACTTTCTTTCTTATTTTAAATGCAATGATGAGCCTGCACAAACAAGAATTTCACCCATGTTACTTTCTTCTGATTCTTCAGTAGCATTACAAAGTTATATAGGCCTGCCGCTACTACTACAAAAAATAACCAATTCCATTTCAACGCCACTATTCCAAAGGTACTTTAAAAAAAAGAATGGGGTGATTTTTTTGGGTGGGTAGATCTCGTTTAGCTCTGCATTTTGAAGGTAGCTCTCAAGTAAAAAAAAAAAAAAGTGTGGTCGCCCTTTGGGTTAGAACGTAGAAAATAATAATGCCAAATCGTTTCCATGGATGGGCCACTCAGCCATGAGGCGAGATGACCTCTGCCTGCCAGCTTCACGTGAGCTGTGAATCGGCATTCAGCAGCTCACACTGTAGAACCTTGACATGAACTCTATATTCATTTCTTATACTGTTTTTATCTGGACAAAAGTTATCCTTCCTCCAAGTAGTACTGCTTGTCAAAATGTGAATTGCAGACTTGAAAAGAAAAGAATCCAAGGCACTCTTTGGTGAAAAATTTAATATTCTGAACGGGAACCCATTTTGGTGTTAGCATCATGTTATGCTTTAGCTATTGAAAAATAGCAGATCTACAAGCTCATAGCGCGCCACCGAGTGGCGCGCTACGAGCTTGTAGGTCTGCTATTTTTGAAAAATCGAAGAACGACTGACATTTTTAGAATCTGATCTCAGGTCAGAATGAGTTAATCAGACCAGTGTGTGTCCAGCGGAAACCTCGTATGAATCTGATCTCAGGTCAGAATGGGTTATTTGCTGATGAGCAAGGCAAATAAATAACAGGACCTACGCGTTTCCACCAAAAGGTCTTCGTCTCCGTCTATCTGATAGATAGAATTAGAATTATCTAATGTAATCCTGGGCGCTACACTTCCTCTGACAACCTGGGGGGGGGGGGGGCAGCGGACTGACCTCATGCCTCCTTCTATGCATGAGGAGTCCAAGCTGCTTCTTTTCACCTGACAAGGGGGAGTTTCCCTGGTTGGACATCGTAGCGCGTGGAAGGAACACGTTATTCCAACCAGTTCCTTTCCCCTCCATCAGGCGCCCCGGCTGGCCAGGGGGAGGCAGTTTAGGATTCTTCTCTTTTCAAGACTGCAATTCACATTTTGACAAGCAGTAGGCCTACTACATGGAGGATGGATACCTTTTGTCTATATGGTTTAGATCCCTGTATCACCAAAGATCACCCGTCTATAAGAGCCTCTAACAGATCCCTGTAACACCAAAGATCACCCGTCTAAGAGCCTCTAACAGATCCCTGTATCACCACAGAGCACCCGTCTAAGAGCCTCTAACAGATCCCTGTATCACCAAAGAGCTCTAAGAGCCTCTAACAGATCCCTGTATCACCAAAGAGCTCTAAGAGCCACTAACAGATCCCTGTATCACCACAGAGCACCCGTCTAAGAGCCTCTAACAGATCCCTGTATCACCAAAGATCACCCGTCTAAGAGCCTCTACTCTATACCGTACGGCATACTATAGCACGCCGTTTTTCATCATTTTTGAGGATTAGAAAAAAAAAGGAAAAGAAAAAAACATCGTTTTTTGAATTTTTGAAAAAAAAATTAACCTAGTTTTTCTTTATTTTTGAACATGGGCTATAGCCCATACCGTACGGCATACTATAGCACGCCGTTTTTCATAATTTTTGAGGATAAAAAAAAAAAAAAAAAGAAAAAAACATGGGTTATAAACTTATAGCCCATCGTTTTTTTAATTTTCGATCTTTTTTTTGTAATCCTGGTTTTTCATCATTTTTGACCATGGGCTATAGCCCATACCGTACGGCATACTATAGCACGCCGTTTTTCATCATTTTTGAGGTTTAAAAAAACAAACAAAAAAACATGGGTTATAGCCCATCGTTTTTTGAATTAAAAAAAATAAATAACCTTGTTTTTCATCATTTTTGAACATGGGCTATAGCCCATACCGTACGGCATACTATAGCACGCCATTTTTCATCATTTTTGAGGATTTGAAAAAAATGAAGAAAAAAAAGCATGGGTTATACCCCATCGTTTTTTGAATTTTCGATTTTCTTTTTTAATCCTGGTTTTTCATCATTTTTGACCATGGGCTATAGCCCATACCGTACGGCATACTATAGCACACCGTTTTTCATCATTTTTGAGGATTTGAAAAAAATGAAGAAAAAAAAACATGGGTTATAGCCCATCGTTTTTTTAATTTTTGATAAAAAAATTTACTACTATAGCAACTGGGCTATATCCCATACCGTACGGCATACTATAGCACGCCGTTTTTCATCATTTTTGAGGATTTGAAAAAAAACAAAAACAAAAAAAACATGGGTTATATATAGCCCATTGTTTTTTGAATTTTTGAAAAACAAATTAACCTTGTTTTTCATCATTTTTTAACATGGGCTATAGCCAATACCGTACGGCATATTATAGCCCATTGTTTTTTGAATTTTTGAAAAAAAGAATTAACCTTGTTTTTCATCATTTTTTAACATGGGCTATAGCCCATACCGTACGGCATATTATAGCACGCCGTTTTTCATCATTTTTGAGGTTTTGAATAAAAATAAAAAAAACATGGGTTATAGCCCATCGTTTTTTGAATTTTAGATTATTTTTTTTATCCTCGTTTTTCATCATTTTTGACCATGGGCTATAGCCCATACCGTACGGCATACTATAGCACGCCGTTTTTCATCATTTTTGAGGTTTTGAATAAAAAAAAAAAAAACATGGGTTATAGCCCATCGTTTTTTGATTTTTTGAAAGAAAAAAAAATCCTCGTTTTTCATCATTTTTGACCATGGGCTATAGCCCATACCGTACGGCATACTATAGCACGCAGTTTTTCATCATTTTTTAGGATTTGAAAAAAAAAAACATTGGTTATAGCCCATTGTTTTTTGAATTTTTGAAAAAAAAATTATCCTCGTTTTTCATCAATTTTGACCATGGGCTATAGCCCATACCGTACGCCATACTATAGCACACCGTTTTTCATCATTTTTGAGGATTTGAAAAAAATGAAGAAAAAAAACCATGGGTTATAGCCCATCGTTTTTTGAATTTTTTATTCTTTTTTTTTATCCTCGTTTTTCATAATTTTTGACCATGGGCTATAGCCCATACCGTACGGCATACTATAGCAGGCCGTTTTTCATCATTTTTGAGGATTTGAAAAAAATAAAAAAATAAAAAAGCAATGGGTTATAGCCCATCGTTTTTTGATAAAAAAAAAAAAAATTATCCTCGTTTTTCATCATTTTTGACCATGGGCTATAGCCCATACCGTACGGCAGGGTACCCCAATAGGCGGCCCGCGGGCCATTTGCGGCCCACAGAGCGCCCCCTTGTGGCCCATGAAAGAATTTTCACATTTTTTTTTTTTTTTAAGGGTCCCAGATATAAATTAAATGGGGGTCAGTAGCCTATGCATGTCAAACTGGGCATCCTTTTCAAATGGGGTCTTGCCCTGAAAATTAATTTTCAGGGCAAGACCTCGACCTCGCGCGTGCAGACTCGGCCCCCAGCCTGGTACGCTAGTCAAAATATGGCCCTTGAGGAAAATTAATTGGGGAACCCTGCCGTACGGCATACTATAGCACGCCGTTTTTCATCATTTTTGAGGATTTGAAAAAAAAAACATTGGTTATAGCCCATTGTTTTTTGAATTTTTTTGTATCCTCGTTTTTCATCAATTTTGACCATGGGCTATAGCCCATACCGTACGCCATACTATAGCACGCCGTTTTTCATCATTTTTGAGGATTTTAAAAAAATGAAGAAAAAAAATCATGGGTTATAGCCCATCGTTTTTTTGATTTTTTTTTTTTTTTTTTATCCTCGTTTTTCATAATTTTTGACCATGGGCTATAGCCCATACCGTACGGCATACTATAGCAGGCCGTTTTTCATCATTTTTGAGGATTTGAAAAAAAAAATTTTTTTAAAAGCAATGGGTTATAGTTTTGAATTTGTTTTATCCTAGTTTTTCATAATTTTTGACCATGGGCTATAGCCCATACCGTACGGCATACTATAGCACTCCGTTTTTCATCATTTTTGAGGATTTGAAAAAAACAAAACAAAAAAACATGGGTTTATAGCCCATCGTTTTTTGAATTTTTCTTTTTCTTTTCTTTTTCTCGTTTTTCATCAATTTTGACCATGGGCTATAGCCCATACCGTACGGCATACTATAGCACACCGTTTTTCATCATTTTTGAGGATTTGAAAAAAATGAAAAAATGAAAAAAGCGATAGCCCATCGTTTTTTGAATTTTGAATTTCTTTTATCCTCGTTTTTCATCATTTTGTATGTAGGACTAGTAGCATGCCAAAGTTTGTGCTATTGCCACAGACTAGAATGCATTGGGCGTTTAAGTTAAATAACTCAGAAACTATAAAACATTTCAAAGTAAAAAGTTCCAGCATGTGTCTCCACAGTATGCTGAATAATAAAAAGTGCAGTTTCTAGGTGAAAGTGATTTTTGACGTGCCAATGTCTGCCATTGAGCCCCATTGTAAATTTGAAAGCACTATATTTCTAAAACTATGAAACATTTCAAAGATTCCTTTTCAGGCAAACATGTCCACCGTAAGATGAACCTAAGTAGGCTAGAATGGGGTTGCTAGGTGTAAGTATGTAGGACTAGTAGCATGCCAAAGTTTGTGCTATTGCCATAGAGAATGCATTGGGGATGGGTGTATGAGGGTAACAAGACTACTCGCCCCGTTTCTGTTTTCCTCCCAGAATTTTCCCCAGTGAGGGGTGGGAGAGGCTGGACAGCAGACGGCTGGACTTTGAATTTCTCTAACTATAAACTTGCATGACAGCAGAACAGCCTAAGTACAAATATAATTTATGAAAAGCTACTACAGTGAAGTCTGTTCACAGAAGTTGTTGTAGGATATGTGGGGATTATCTGACGAGGTACCATTTGAGGGGGAAAAACCTTACATATACTAAATAATACTAAATTGTTTATAGGTTCAATATAAGTCAAATAATATAGCCTTTCCACAGGAGTATCTTTTTATATTTTTCCAAAAAGAATACAAACAGCCAATAACATAATTACAAAGTTATCCCCTTCACTGGGGAAATTCCGGGAGGAAAAACGGGCAAGCACCGGGGCGAGTAGTCCAGTATTCGTGTATGAGAACGGGTGTTGCGGAGGATGAGAGGAATGCCTCTCATCCTCCGCAACACCCATTCTCATACACCGCTATACACCGCGAGGATATGGGCTATAGCCCATATCGTACGGCATACTATAGCACACCGTTTTTCATCATTTTTGAGGATTTGAAAAAAATGAAAAAAATGAAAAAAACATGGGTTTATTGAATATTTGAAACAAAAATTAACCTCGTTTTTCATCATTTTTTAACATGGGCTATAGCGCATACCGTACGGCATACTATAGCACGCCGTTTTTCATCATTTTTGAGGTTTTGAAAAAAATGGAAAAAAAACAAACATGGGTTATAGCCCATCGTTTTTAGAAAAAAATGTAACCTCGTAGGCTAGAATGGGGTTGGTAGGTTTAAGTATGTAGGACTAGTAGCATGCCAAAGTTTGTGCTATTGCCATAGAGAATGCATTGGGCGTTTAAGTTAAATAACTCAGAAACTACAAAACATTTCAAAGTTAAACGTTCCAGCATGTGTCTCCACAGTAAGCTGAATAATAAAAAGTGAATGGAGTTTCTAGGTGAAAGTGATTTTTTGACGTGCCAAAATCTGCCATTGAGCCCCAGGTTAAAAGACTCTACTAGGATATGGATATGGACAGTGTCGGTGATCTATGGATATCAATTATCCACTGTCTGTATGTCAGGTTTGAACCGGCACACTTCTATTAGGTATACTACGGATATCAATGTGACTTATCCGTTGGGCCACTGAGGCACATAATCAATTGGTCTTGAAAATAAAGACTTGAGTGCGGTTTGAACTCACCATCTCCCAATGATGTGACCAATGTTCTAACACGCTGATCCAATGGTTCTAGACAATTCACACTGCTTTTTTGTTTGTTTTCTTCTTCTGAAATTGGTCTTGAAAGTAAAGACTTGAGTGGGGTTTGAACTCACCATCTCCCGATCATGTGGCAGTGTTCTAACAAACTGAGCCACTAGTTCCATTCAATTCACACAGCTTTTTTTTTAGTTCTTCTCGAAATCGGCCTAGGAAAGTAAAGACTTCAGTCTTCAGCCTGTGAGATAGAGTTGGATTTTGCCTGATATTTTTTAATCCTCCAAATCATGAAACACAACATACTATAGTAAGTCTTCCGAAACCATTTACAGTTTTGTGTACCTCATTTCAACTGCCGAAACCCAGGATTGAACCAGGGACCTTTAGATCTTCAGTCTAATGCTCTCCCAACTGCGCTATTTCGGCTTGTAAGTGATACATCCAGAATGTATTTTTCAATGTATTGTTAGTTCTTAAACATAAACTCATACAGTTCATCCCCCAGTGAGATCAGCTTGAGAGTCATACTGTTGTCAAACACAGGTGGCGCACACATGGTTCTGAAATAAAATGGCCCATTTGGATAACACCTAAGACCCAGTTAGAAACCCACGTAAGCCCATATGGGCTAACACGGGTGGGCCCTTTGTGAAAACTGGGTGCACGGCCCACTTGGAACCCATGCCCATAGCCCATGTCAAAACCCAATTGGGCCCAGATGGACATGTTAGCTGGGTATGGACCAGAGCTACCAGCTCAATACAACCACCAGCACTCCTCACTTGAACATGGGGAGATGAATGATTTGCCAGATTGCTTTACCTGTCCTGACTGGATGACCAGAAATCCTCCTCCTGCTGTGTGTGGGTGTTGCCTGATAGTGTTGTTCAGCTAACATTATACGTGCTCCTCGGTGGCACAGTTGCCATGGTGAATTGCTACGCAGCTGATCAAGGCTCTTTCTGCAGTGTGTATATCTCTGTTTGCGTGTGTGTGCATGTGTGTGCGTGTGCATGTGTTAGTGCGTGTGCATGTGCGTGTGTGTGTGTGTGTGTGTGTGCGCGTGAATCTGCACGTGTGTGTGTACACAGACCCATGACAATACAGAGACCAGGTAGGTTTCCTCGAAGAAGTGAGGATGCACAACTGCCCCCGCCCTCCTCTCTCTCACAAAAGCCAAGCAAGCTTTTACCTTCATTGTTGCCATGGTAACATGACTGACTGAGAGTGCAAACTTGCAGCGCCCTTCAGATACGCACACGTGCACACACACACGCTACACTGATGGTAGTGACAGCTAAGTGGGACACCACAACTGTCTGTGACTGTGTGGTTCCTACGTGTGTAGTAGTGTACATGCACATGCACAGTGAGAGAGTGTATATGTCTGTGTATTTGAGAGGGAATGGAGAGATACTTCTTAATGTTCTGCTCAAAATAGATGAGAGAGAGAGAGAACACGCTCAAGACTGTCATCCATTACCAACCCCTTCCCATGGGCTTTGTTTTCAGCCTGTCATCCAGTCGACAGTCATTGAAATCACCCCTCCTCATCATCACTGGTTCTTCATCACTGGTCGGACGACGCTACCACCACTCCTCTCCTTCCGTTTATTCCCTTAATTCTCTGCATTCTGGTCACTGCCTCTCTGACCTACTTAAGACCTCCTGCTGATCAGAGCTCTCCCTCGACTCTTTCTCTCACCCTCCCAGACCGTTTCCCTCTCTCGCCTTACCCTCCTCTCCTTATTTTGTCCACTCTGATCTCCCATCTTCCTCCCCTTCCCTTTGGCCTTCCTTCCCCTTATTAATATGCTCTCCCTCTGCTTCCCTAGGGAATATGTGGTACGCTGAATAGATTCCAGTTGAGCACAGCCCCATCCCATTGTTTTTCCTTTAAGTGAGTCATCTGGTGCTGACATAGTATGTTTAACTGTAACTGTAACTGTAACCGTGTGTAACAGCCGCAGTGTGCAATATTTTTAGCAGTCATTGCGAATGCACTGAGCACTAACTATGAGACCCTGCAGATCGTGTCTGTCTGTCTGTGTGTGTGTGTGTGTGTGTGTGTCTGTCTGTCCCGCTGTGACACCACCCGCCCGCCACCAGAGGGCGCAGCTGTAGCACACACACACACACACACACACACACAGTAGAAAACTTAAAATAAATTACTAACTAAAAAGAAAAAAAAAGTAAGTAATTTATTCTAATTGTTGTTATTGCAATTTACGAGCTGCGTTCGCTTACCGCGTTTGCGCGTCTTACTTGTGAAGTGTCTGTATGAAGGTTTCACTAAGACATAATGCAACCGACATGCTGATATGCATGTCTGATAGCATTGTCTTCTTTTAACAAGGTGAGGATTTCAAAATTCAGGTCCAGCACTTTTTTTTGTATTTATTTATAGCTTATATCCGTGGTACCCGACAACTGCTTACTGGATTTAGATGTGCAAATGTTCAAAATAGTGGATTCAACACAGTAAACTTGAGGTTTGGCCGCAGCAATGGAATGGATACATGTCATTGTCATATGATCAGTAAATAGAGCTCCAAACCTTCACTTTAGGATCATCATTGAAAGAGTCTACTCTTCATGAATTAAGAAAAACACCTGTATTTTCAGACTGTCAGTCTAACATTTTCTAAAGTTTACAATGGTATTTGAATTAGTTTTATGGATCATGGAACTCGCTGAACAACACTTCATATATCATGTTACACTTTATCTCAAAATAATATTCCAAAACAAACAGCAGTTCGGTTGACAGTAAGTAAAAAAGAATGTACCCATTGCAAAAAAGAAGAAAATCTTTATAGAAGGGTTCAATTTCATATAAATACACCAACTGTATTATCTTATAAATTAAAAGATGAGTGTTTTAATACCCTTTCATGTTGGAGGTTGGTTTATCCAATACTTTTGTGTTGTTAAGACGAGAAAAGAATATTTGCATTGAAAGTCTTTCAATGTGGCTTATATGTATAGGTCTTTCAGTCTGTGATATGGATTAGCATTGGCCACATAGCTAACAATCAGTCATTGATTCACACACTGGCGAGCCTAAAGATACAAATGTTCTATGTACAGCGATATAAACAGGGTACAGCCATCAATCATTATAAACAGCTAATAGTTCCATGTCTTCCACTGATTATAAATCTGATAGAAAAAAAGAAACATAGTCAAAATGTACCTTTCTCCATAAGGAGAAACCGTGTGTGTGTGTGTGTGTGTGTGTGTGTGTGTGTGTGTGTGTGTGTGTGTGTGTGTGTGTGTGAACTTGCTGTATAATGTCAGAAAACTCCCAAGGACTTGTTCAGAAATACAGATACAAAATCGAATATTCCTAAAGGATTTTCCATGACATTTTTAACTGAAGGGCAAATTGACCACATGCACTGATATAAGCACAGATGGTTGCCATTGCAACTAGTAGCGACACATTTGACAAGCAGATAGAAAACATTGTTTTTCATGTACAATGATCAAAATATATGTATATATATAGGCCTATCATATCAATAGTTTTGATGAAAGAAAAATAAAAGAAAAAAAGCATTAAAAATATGACATAATTAAATAGGTTATTATCTATGGATCATTCACATTCATTCTATCGCAATATAAATGTTAACCAGAGTAACTTGGGTAACCCTGCAACCATACGAGCTGTACCCAGTATGCCATATCAACTGTGAAACGATAGGTAGTATGCAGGCTAGCCAATAGCAGAACAAATAACAGCCCTATATATACACCAACAGAAGTACACTTTCTATATGGAGGCTAGCCCAGATTGATTAGATTATTAAGTGTACCAACCTACTGGTCCAAATCTAAAATATGTTCCAGTTTTTATATTAAACAGCCACAGGTTGGCCACAATGTACACCAATTAACTGGTAGCTTTTAATCTGGCATTTTGTAGAAAACATTCAGTGAGATGAGTCTGTAAAAGAACTCAATCAGAAGTCCAAAAGATGTACCGAAAGGCTGACGTAGCCATCTGGGCACCTATAGGCGCAAGTTCGAATCCCGATCTTGATGATCTTAGCTGCGTGTCACCCCCCATCTCTCTCACCATTTCCTGTCAGTCTACTGTATATATCTATGAATAAAGGTAGAAACCCCCCAAAAGAATATCTTTAAAAAAAGTCCAAAAGATTGTATTATAGATGTGAATGGATGTGGCTTTCACACAATTACCTTTACTTAATCTGAGAATTCTATTGTTAAGCCTGCAAAGTTGTTCCACTTGAACATCAAACAGCATCACTGCACATAACAGGGTACGAGAAAAGTATTACAGAATGCTATGGCCCTGCCATCTTAAAAAGTTCTAAATATCATATACATCTGTCCATAATACCGACATGTTATCAATACCAAAACATTTTCCAGTAATATAAAGTCAAAGGCATGTTGGGACAGTGAGCTAAAGGGTGCTCTCAAATTATGCCTTAAATAGCTTTCAACCTGGCATCCCTACTTTGGGTATGGTGAACATTAAAAATAAATAATTAGAAAATGATTGAAAATAGCATATCTACAAGACCCCCCCCCCCCCACACACACACACACACACACACACACACACACACACACACACACACACACACACACACACACACACACACACACACACACACACACACAATAGTTCAGACTGATGAATCTGTTAATGTGGAGCTACTGATCTCAAAGCATTTATGCGATGGACGATGGTTTACATTCTCAGAGTTAAAATAACACTGATGATTGTACCTTTCAGAAGACCACATTTAGGTCTCCGTTTCCAAATGTATAGGCTTAAAAATGACCAGCTTTTGCTCACGATCCCAATACATGGACCACATTGACAATATGTCTTCCATCTAAATTATATTGCACACAACATTTTACACCATATTGCACTGACATGTCTAACCAGACAAATCCATAGTATACAATAAAAATATCAAAAACTGTTCTATGGGCCACTTCTGAACAACTGAAACCAACTGGATCACTTGATTTAGCCTTGAATTCAAGGAGATATATTTGTTTTTGTGCTATACTTAGTTTAGACTAGTCATTGGTTAGACATGGGTTAAGGTTAGGTTTAGGTGTGCTGCCCCATGGGAGGTTAGGGTGAGGGTTTGAGATAGGTTGTAGTTGTAGGACTAATGACTGGTCTAAACAAATGACTAGTCTAAACTAAGTACTGTCTAAACTAAGTACTGCACACGTTTTTGTCGCATTCCTAAGCCAATAGTTTGATGACAAATTATTGACTTGATAATGCGACAAAAAAATTAAGAAACTCTCCATGATTTCAAGGCTTCATGGGGTGCATGTGTAATTGATAGAAAATAAGCCGTTTTTTGGGTGAACTACTCCTTTAAAGCAGTGGTTTTCAACCATTTTCCAGTACAGGTCCATTTGGTTTCATTTTACACTCTCAAGAGTTAAAGATCTAATAGCGTCCATTTGATTACTAACTCTCCATCCTTTAGCTGGGGACCACCTGGAACCCCCTCAAGGACCACTGGTGGTCCCCGGACCACTGGTTGACCACAAGCATAAAACTAAATTGAGTGCTCCAGTGTCTTCTTTGGGGTCAGTTGTTCAAAGTGGCCTGTTTTGTGCCCTTTCTGAGAGCACTGACCTCCGTTTGGGGCGTGGCTCAATAAATACCTGTATATCAGACTAGTCCAGCTAACATTAAAACTACACTTATCTTTTGCCCAAAGAGTTGACCATATTTTACAGATCTTTCATAAAAATGTATTTCCTCACCCGGTTACACGGCATTCCATCAAAGTTAAATCAAGTAATCTTTTAACTAAAATATCTTTATAACAAAACATTCCTTTCTGCCTACAAAATGTACGGCACTTCTATTCCATGGGTATTAAATTGCATGCATATGATAACAAATCATATTTTATGACAATACCAGTGAAAATATACTCCTCTGCAGTCTGCACATTATTTTGAACTTCAGGAATGTTCACTTCCTCACAATATGCCGAGGATGGATATTTATAAATGTCTTGTCCACAGGGAAAGGTACAATCACATTTGCAGATTGCAGCTAACTGCCCCATAACATTATATCACAGTATTTTGTTCACATTAGTCCTTGGAGCAAGTTTGTGCACCCTTTGGTGCCCTCTCTCAGGGGCAGTTTAAGGTTCAAATGATCGAAGAGGTAGGGTTGAACCAGCAACCCATTTACCATGAAACTTTACTAGCCTGCTAGTCCTCTGGGTATTTCAGTCTGTACCAGTGGAAAAAGAGTTGTGACTAGCCACAATCTTAATGCGCAAAGTACACAATATATATATATATATAAAACAAGTGGTTTACGGTATCTGTGCACATTGATTGCCAAAATCACAGCCCGGCATTAGCATAAATGCCATCATGATAGCCTGCCCTACACACTGTCTGAATGTTGACTACAGTTGACTAATCAAAGAAAATAATGAATATTATAAAATAATTGGTAGTCTAAATACATGGAAACGTGACTATTATGACTAATAGTTAGTAAACCAAAATACTGTAATTTAATTCAGACAGCTTGGCCGAGAAACAATTAGCTATATATTTCAAATATTTTATATTTAATTTCTGTAAATGCCATTAATCTTGTTTTAAAATCAAAACCTTATTCCATTACTTAACATATTTAAAACACTCGGCAATACTGTATTCATGTACAGGTTTAAAACTAAAATACACTTATTTTAAAGTTAGTTAAAAGATAGAAAATACGTCTCGAAAGAAACCAAATATTTTACTTGCGTTTTGAAGGGGAAAAAAGTAGGTACAATCAAGTTTGCTGCTCTGTCCAAATCTGAAAGTAAAGTATGAGCTGTTAAATTCTAACATTCGAAAAATAGACCATTGTGTTCTCAGACATCAGGTCAATGAATTTGCCTTTTTATACTTTCTTTACAAATTTGGCTGACTAAAAATGGGTAAAGTACTGAATGTAAAAGAAATAACCCACAAGACCCCTGCCAATTCATGCTGCACATCAGTGTACAGTACAATTAGCACACAGACGAGATTGTTTACACTGTACACAATTTGGACACAGCATATGAAAATTAAGCCAACTCCCTCACTCATAATACTTGTTTCATTGGGAGTCATGTACTTTATGCCCAACATCATCGTTCATAACCAACCCTCAATTCAAACACAATGAATCACTGACAGAATTATTTGATTATTGCCCAAAGAGGACCCCCTGTTACTCAATAGGCAGAGCTTCGCTCGAACACCATTAAGACTGGAGGATTCATTCCCACTGGGGCCACCACATTAAAACATGTATGTTTAGGTACTGTTAAAGGCTTTGTGTATACAGGTGTCCATCAAATGGCATGATATCATTATACTGTACATTCTCTACAGAATGATTCCTGCGCTTGTGAAAGCTGACCACATGTCTGACATGCCAGTCAAAGAGTTAACTGGAGAAAGGACTCTGTATTGACAAGATCATCGATAGATAGTCGATCGATCCACCGCCTGTTTTCTTAAACTATGAATCAGGCCTGCTGGGACCCAACATAAGAATATCAGTTTAAATGAGCCCTAGCTCCAGGGTGAGTGACTAAATTGTTGACTTCCAAACCAGTTGGCAGCTTGTTGGCTAGTAAAGATTACATTTTATTGCCTATAGCCTCAAGGATACGGGCTTGTTCATGTGGCTAAATGACTTGTAATGTCATGTCATGTCATGTCATGTCATGAAGAGACGACAGGCTCAAAACAATTGGCCTATTTCAATTCAGCACCATGCCACTCCTTATAGGCCAAGCCGTGGGTCGGTGGTGGGGTGTTGCGAGTCAGAATAGGCCGAGGCAGCGTGGGGGGAGGGGTGGGGCCTGGTCGGCCATAGAACCCCTGCATGTTGGGGTGATTGGGATTGTCTTGGAAACGGACGTTGGGGTTCTCTTGAAAACGGACGTTGGGG
This sequence comes from Protomyctophum parallelum, assembly GCF_964188405.1. NCBI lineage: Eukaryota > Metazoa > Chordata > Actinopteri > Myctophiformes > Myctophidae > Protomyctophum > Protomyctophum parallelum. Next base: position 23,679,410 of record NC_139709.1, on the reverse strand, counting down.
TTTTCTTGAAAACGGACATTGGGGTTTTCTTGAAAACGGACATTGGGGTTTTCTTGAAAACGGACATTGGGGTTTTCTTGAAAACGGACATTGGGGTTCTCTTGAAAACGGACATTGGGGTTTTCTTGAAAACGCACATTGGGGTTTTCTTGGAAACGGACATTGGGGTTCTCTTGGAAACGGACACTGGGATTGTCATAGTAACGGATCCCATTGTCGTTGCCGTTGTCATAGAGTCTGTGGCTGTGTTGCGGGTCAGGGCTAGGCCCTCGGTCGTTGCACAGAATTGCGTTACCGCCACCCTGCCTCCTCAGCGTGGACTCGCGGCTGGATGAGGCTGCCGACTGGCTGTCGGAGCCTGCGTCACTGCCAACACCCGCCCCCTCCACTGGGGTGACCCTGATGGTGGTGACGGCCTGTGGGTGGGGGTGGAACGGAGGGGCGAAGGTTGAGTTTGGGGAAAAGGGCGAAGCGGGCTTGTTGGAATTGGGGTGAGGATTGTTGAAGTTAGCGGGGTTCAACATGTTGTTCTGGTGGGGGTTGTTGGGGTGTAAGGGGTGCAGGGGGTGCACAACATGAGGATGGTTGCTGTATACGCCTCCTCCATCTCCATCTCCTCCTCCATCGCTCTCCACCTCAAACCCTGTAACACTCCTTCTGCCGTCCATCACGCCTCCGTCCCTCAGCGAATCAGGGCTGTCTGTGTGTCTGCTGAGGTCGTTAAGGGCAAAGGCTGATTGGTGCAGAGATGCACGTTGATCTGGCGGTTTCCAGCGCCAAGAGCCGCTGCCATCCGTGCTGGGTGGTTTCACCACTGGGGGTCTGTGTCGGGACTCAGGGTGGGCGTCCACACGCACGATACTGCCACTCCGCTCCAAACCCCCTCCTGAATGAATAATAATATATTTACACTTAAATTAGGGATGCACAGATATGGAAATTCTCGGCCGATACCGATGTTTAAAATGACAATTTAGCTGATAGCCGATACTGATACCGATATACAGTATGTACATTTGATTTACGGTAGTTTTTGTTGTTTTTATTTCCCCCTTTTGTGCCAGGGAAACAAATACATCTTCAATACAAGAAATACATGTTCAGAATCTACAGCTTGGTAGGCTGCAGACCAACATAGCCAACGCAAAATGTATGCTTATCAACAAGTTTGGCTGTGTTAAATGGGGTTTGTAAAGGTGGAAGTATGTCTGGAAAGGATACTGAAGCATAATTTATACTCCACTGTACAAAGTGTACAACAGTGTTGCTTAACGAAAAGAACACATTTACAAGCCGACACGTTGGCATCTAGATGTGAATTTGACAGCCCTGTCATGCTAACATATTATGATGTTAGCATGGTACCATGGTAATGACGTGACGTTGATACTGACATCATAGTCATACTTACATGATAATGACCATGATAATGACATGATACTGACCATGATAATGACATGATACTGACCAGATACTGATCATGCTAATGACATGCTACTGACCATGATACTGACCAGATACTGATCATGCTAATGACATGATACTGACCATGATACTGACCAGATACTGACCATGATACTGACATGATAATGACATGATACTGACCAGATACTGATCATGCTACTGACATGATACTGACCATGATACCGACATGATAATGACCATAATACCAGTGTTGTTTTCGTCGACTAAAACTAAGACGAAAAATGTTCGTCGACTACCTTTTTCCACTGACAAAAACAAATGGAAACTAAATGAAAACTAAGCTACGATGACTAAAACTAAGACTAAATATACTGACAATTTCGTCGACAAATAAAAACTAGACTAAAATGTTAGGAAGGGACTAGTGGACAAGAGATCCAGTATAAGTCATGTTACACTTGGTTGCATGCTGAAAATACCTGATCTACAAGCTCACAACGCGTCGCGTTGCGACCTTGTAGATCGGCTATTTTCAGCAAGTGTAAAAACACTCATTACGACGGCATCAAGACCGCCAAAATACATTTTAGTCGACTAAATCAACTGTAGATTTAATCGACTAAAATCTTATGACATTTAGTTGACTAAAACTAGACTAACACTAAGACATTCCAGGTGACTAAAATGTGACTAAAACTAAATGAAGTTTCAGTCCAAAGACTATGACTAAACTAAAATAGAAATTTGCTGCCAAAAACAACACTGCATAATACTGACATGATACTGACCATGATACTGACATGATACTGTGCAGTCCCACTACTGTACTGTACATTGTACATTGTTACCCTCTCTTTCCCCCTGGTTGAGTATTCCTCTTCTTCAAGTAGATGTAAATCTGCAAGCCAACTTTTCAGCTAGTGTCACATTTCCCACACATTATTTATTACGGCAACAGGGAGATGAAAGCATGAGATAGAGACACCCACCTCCTGTGGTGGAGGTGGGTGGGGAGGGGTCCTCCTGGTCTGTCAGGGCGCGGTAGCGGATGGATCCACTACAGCTAACAGTGCTGCCACCATCCTCGGACCGCGGGGAGTGGAGCAGACCCTGCTGCTTGGACAAGGCTATCACCTGAAACACATTCATTCATACGGTTGTTAGAAACACACTTCTCATATTACGGGATAGAAATGTCTATGTGAAAACATTTCAGTGGAAAAAAGTACAATAAAGCATGCACATTCTCAAACGTATGTACTGTATGTATGGCTATCCAGGGTTTGAAGAGGTCAGTGTCGAGATCTTCATATATGGAGACGACCATATATGGAGCTTTCACGAGTCGTGACAGAATGGTGGCCATATATGGTGGCATGACGTGTCACGAGGCGTGAGGGACTGACGGCCATATATGGGGCCGTGACGGAACGACTGACGGAATGACTGACTTTTCAGGTTGTCATAGTAATCTGCGACCTACGTTCGCAATTAGTTACTAAAAAGAGCTCCATGGGAACTGTTTGTGATATAAGTGTTGACACAAGGCGCCTGCATGCTCTCAGAGTATCTCAACCTTCCTTCTAGCTGTGAGCTCAGACACCCAGCAAAGTAGGCTACTGTAAATACCGAAAACCAAAAAAAAGCAAACAGAAATCTCTCATATAATGATAATTCATCTTTATGACAATAAAACGTGGGGAAAGAATAAAAAAACACACACCCACTCAGGTTTCCCTCGTGTGAAACTAGGTCAAACCTATTGCGGCATGGTTGGCAAATAACTGCAAAAGCAGCAGCCCACAGACTGAACATGCTGCACACTCATCTCTGTTCAAATTCTGCTCAAATGTAGGAGTTTATGATGATAATGAGAATCAAACATTGTTTTCCCTGCAAATTGAATGTTGGTTTCTCATCTCTCCTCCAACTCAACTCCAACTCACCAAATCAAGCCAGCATCGAGGGCACATTGATGTAGAAGGAAAGAGCCACACGCTCTCCAAGTACAGTAGATGATAGCACTGTATTCACACACAGAAGGAAGGACTTCTACTTGGTATGCACTGCTGCTCATGTGACTGGAAGATCTAGGTATGCATTGCATTTGCATGCAGATGTACTTTTGATTCAAAGGGGAACTCTTCCATGCTCAAACTGCATTGAAGACAAGGATGTTTTGTTTTGCAGGATTTACTGCAGTGGTTCCCAAACGTTTTAGCCCGTGGCCCAAATGAGATGTTTGCCCGGGACCCAAACTAGTGAAAATAACAGATATACAAGCTCGAGCTTGTAAATCTACAAGCTTGTAGATCGGCTATTTTCACTACTTCTCGAACATTTGTTTTCAAATTTATGGAATTTATTTGATTTCTTTGTGAAATTAATTTGTTTTTAATTCATGCCTTTGGGGGGGCATGGTTTTTAAAAATGCATTGAAATAATATCACTCAAAAACAAAATGCAGGGAGGAAGAAATAAAGGCCCACAAATGGGTCCTGACTCACAATTTGGGAAACAGTGATTAACTGCGTATGATATAGATACCACAATAGATACCATGAATTCTCTCAGCAAATGCAATTAATTTCTAGACGGCTACATAGACAGACAGACAGACAGATTCACCTGCATGAGACGAGGTTGTCCCCCTGCACTGAGCGGCCTGCAGGGGATGTTGGCCTTCTCAGTCACTCTCAACCACTTCTCTCTCACTGAACCGCCGCCGTCCGCAATGCTGTCCTCCGATTCGCTCTCCATGTCCCTGGGGGTGGGGTTATCCTCCTCGGGAATGTGAACGAGTTGCGAGGAGCCAGGCCGAGGCTGGATGGACACTCTGGCCCCGCCAGCCAGTCCGCCACCATTTCCATTGTGCACCAGGTGATTATGATTGGCCATGGGCACAGAGCTAGCAGCCAGCTTCATGTACTGAGCTGGGATGTGGGCTCCAGCACGCATCTCTGCCTCCAGGCCCGTGGCTGCAGGCAGATAAGTCCCAGCACGGAGCTCTGCCTCCAGGCCCATGGCAGAGGGCTCGGAGGAGCAGCGCAGCTCCATGGTCCTCTGAGGAGAGGAGGCAGATGTGGGCCGAACACCGTCCATCAGCTTCCTGTTGTCGTTCTTGATCTTCCATTGGCTGAGCAGCTGTTTGGAGCGGGTGGAGTCCATCGAGGCATGGATGGAGGCATGGCGCCGAGGAACGCGACCCTCCTCCAACGATGAGCCTCCATGGGACCTATAATCGCATAATCCAGACAATTATTATCTATCAATGTTGTTGTGAGGAGTCAAATAAAAGTCAACATTATCAATAATTGGATAGTGCATTCACAAGTGCAAAAGTAATGGCTAATAGATTTGCAGGTGTGAAAAGGCATTGTATAATTTGCTTAAGCTTGTAATATACTGTATGTAAGGCGGGTTGCTTTTGGTGCAGAAATACTGTTTGTGTTTCGAGACAAAGAGAAGAGCAACAGTAGAAGCTAAAGAAAACACAGAAGCCTGTCTCTCTACTCGTCAGCAATGAAAGAACAGGGAAACCACTCCCCCCTAATTCAAATCTATATGAAATAAACATAAATATTAATTAGATATGCCCTACGTCACATCGCAGAAATCAAACACATTGCGCTAATATGTAATGAGTAGCGCCAAATATTTCTTTGCAAAACTTGAATGTGAAGACTTGATTTACCAAAACATTTCAAATGACCAGAGAACATTACCGTGGCAAGGTGCTGCTGCTGAATGTCATCATGTTGTCGGGGTTTCCCAGTGGACTGGGTGGGCTGATCACCTCCACCTCGGCACTAGACCTCTTTAAAGTGAGGCTGGACTCTCGGTAGGAAGGCTCTCGGTAGGAGGAGCTT
>NC_139709.1:23664116-23671616 GCF_964188405.1 Protomyctophum parallelum | reverse complement strand
GCAGCATCACTCCCAATCTTCCGCCGTAGTCTGAAAACCCACCTTTTTAGACTCCATCATGGCCCATAGCACTTACCCTACCCCCTTAGATAGCATTTCTGTAGACTTAGATAGCATCTGATACAGACTTATAGCATGTTATGTAGACGGCACTATAATTGCATTGTATATAGTCATAGCACGCCATAGTACATATTTACTGTATAGCATAGTAGTATATATATAGCTTATATGTATAGTCTCATAATATAGATATTCCACTGTTACTTTCTTAGCTTACGCATGTTTTATGATAAATGCTTTTGTGATGTATTCCCATGCTTTTGTTCCTGATTATTGTAAATCGCTCTGGATTAAGAGCGTCTGCTAAATGCCTAAATTGTAAATTGTAAATTGTAGCTTTGAGGAAAAGGCATGTATATTAAAGTGGGATTTCAGTAGCTTATTAAGAAGGCACCACATATCTGGCAGTAGGTTGTTCTAAATAATGACCATTTAAAGTCTATTACCAGGTAGACAGCAATGGCTCCTCCCAGAAGCCAGCCGCAGTAGACATCCACCGGGTGGTTTCTGAACTGGATCATCCTTGTGAGGCCGGCCATGATAGCCAACATGATGAAGGAAAACACTAGAAGAGGTTTCAGCAGCTTAGAGGAGTCTGTCAACACTGCATTGAAGTACATCTGTGGCACGCACGCACACACACACACACACACACACACACACACACACACACACACACACACACACACACACACACACACACACACACACACATGGATCAGTACAAACACAAACGGATAAACATACTGTATGCACTATGATCTAAACTGAATGACACAATCTTGATATTTGAAAAATGGGTGCGTCATTCAGTTTAGTTGTCCATCTATGTCAAGTCGATTCTCTTTCATCTTTGCCTGGCCTATAACTCTTGAACCATAGAATAGAACCATAGGCCTACAATCAAAAGAAAATGTCCAAAACTAAAGCAAATTAGTACACATTATCTCTGGAGGCATGTGTACTCTGGAGGCATGTGGTAAATATGTATTGTGATGTGTGTGGGTGGACTGTGGCACTCAATAGTTTTATATATGCATGGACTCTGATTGACTTTTGACTACAAGAGCAACGCTGAGAAGATCAAAGTGCACTGAAATACTGAAGGCTGTAACACCTGCCCCCTCAGACAGAATTACCATCACCGAAGAGGATGTAAGGAAAGTGTTTCAGTATACTAACACAAGGAAAGCTAATGGGCCAGATGAATGCAGTGCTTTTTTCCTCAAAAACTTTGCATCTGAGCTGGCTCCAGTGTGGCAACCAATATTCCAAACGTCTGTAGACACACACACAATTCCCCTGTCTTGGAAAACCACTACCCAAAATCCAAAATCCAATGTCCAAAAGAACATAAGGATTATAGACCCATAGCTCTCACTTCAGTGATTATGAAATCACTTGAAAGAATACTGTTACAACATCTTGTTAGTATAACCAAAGAACAATTCGACCCCTGTCAGTTTGCCTATAAAAAGGGTTGCGGTACAGAGGATGCGGTTGTGACACTGGTCCACTTAATCACAAAACACCTAGATAAGTCAAATAAGAATCATGCGACAGTGCTATTCTATACTAGTGTAAAAAATGGTACAGTTGGGGTGAAAGTGAACACAACCCTCTCATCAGCAACTACTACCAATGTTGGTATTAAGCTCAGCTGTACTTTTCACCCTTTATACTGACAGCTGTCGTATTGAGGAATGCCTGAATTGAGGAATTGTCTGAATGTCTGAATGTCGCATTGACACACCAGACCAATACATTCTAAAATACTCAGATGATACAGTTTTGATTTCTCTTCTAGATAGTTCCAGTGATCCTGGACTGCACCAACACAGCGTAAATAAGGTGGTTGAATGGAGTGATAACAACGCTCTCATCATTAACACAAAAAAGACAGAAGAGATTGTTTTTGGTACACCACCAGAAATACACAGATCCCCCATTACTATTCATGGTGAACCGAACCAGGTATGTTTGTACAAATACCTAGGAGTAGTAATAGACAATCTATTGTCATGGAACGATCAGATTGATTCAGTGTGTAAGAAAATAAAGCAAAGAATCTTCGCCGTCTAAGATCCTTCGGTGCTAGTAGACGGATTCTTCTTTTGTTTTTCACTTCTGTTATTATGAGTGTTCTTCAGTACTGTAGTGCCACCTGGTATCATGGATGTTTGTCTGCAGCCCTAAAGTCACAACTGCTGCAACAACTGAACATTTGTTCAAAGATTGTTGGACAACAACTTCAGAAACTTTATACATCCACGTATGATAACAGCATCCTAAGGTTAGCAAGTAATATCACCTCTAATACTAAGCATGTGTTGTATGGAGAATATAGGTTGCTACCTTCAGGAAGGAGATATGGTGTACCAGCATACAATAAGGTCAGACTAAAGAGGTCCTTTGTCCACCAGTCGACCTTGAGGCTTAATCAGGAGTTGTAGTAGCCACAGGGTAATCTAAGCGGTGGATATTGCTCTTGTCTTCATGTCTTTATGTATGTAAATTGTCTTGTTCTTTGTGTTATGTCAAATGGGTGTATATGTGTTCTGCATGCATGGCTGCTGTGTCGCAAGACACATGTTCAGTGTGAACTGACAATAAAGTACTATATCATATCATCAAAGTCTCAGTTTAACTTTGTTCTGGACTGGAGCATCTTATATTGCGGTACGCCACTCAGGGGACGGGGTGGTGTCAGTCGCAAATTAATTAGGACTGCTGGTGATGAAGACAGCGAGAGAGGGGGATATAGCTGTGTTTTAGTAGGGGAGGCTACACCAATGGACAGAAATGCCTGGATTAATAGCAGAGTGTGGTGTCCGCCCTTGCTCCATCGGTGTTCACTTGCTGACCTGCTGCGACTCTTACTCAGTCACTCGACGGAACACTTTATGTTTTGTGAGCAGAGTCTTTTGTTACCTCTGTGTCTCCTGACATCATTATATCACATAACAATGCTGCTCCTATTATGGTGGTGCTTATGAAGTTAGCCAGTAACATGTTTTTGTTGGAGATTGCAGCCGGAGAGGCAGCATTAGCGCCTCCCCTGGTCCGACTTATCATCTGTAGCTCGCCAGAAATACCTTTACTTTTTGGAAACAAGGGTTTTCACCACTGTTTTAGGACAGCTTAACCCCATTTCTACCGATGCAGGGATACCTCTATACCAGGGGTGTCGAACTCAACTTGGGGCGAGGGCCGCATTGGTCAAAAGGTCACTTGATGGGGGCCACAACCAGTTGCGGACGCACGCTCGATGTCTCAGTCAGTCACTGCTATAATATCTATCTATCTATCTATCTATCTATCTATCTATCTATCTATCTATCTATCTATCTATCTATGTATGCTCAGACCCAGCCAGCCAGCAAGCCACACACATAGTGCTCAGACCCAGCCAGCCAGCCAGCCACAGAGAGAACATGTTCATTTCACTAGTCTACACTCTACTCTACACCTGCCTTCATTTCATCTGATTGTCTGTGTCTGTCAGGCACTTAACAAGCGATCGTTAACTGTGTCTGGTTAGAGAGAGGGGCAGAGAAGAGTGGCTTTGCTCAACTTGATTTATACTTATATTCTCCACTCTGATGAAGGTACATGTTCGATATATCATGCAGCCTTACTTATTAGCCTATATTTTAGCTATAAAAAAAAAAGAAAAAAAAAGAAAAAGTGTTTTTTTTTTTTTTTTCTTTTTGCTTGAGGCAGGCGGCCCACGGATCACCAGTTTGACACCCCTGCTCTATACGGAACCTCTTCTTGGAGAAAAGAGCGTAGACTAGAGTGAGGTTCCAAACAGGGCTAATTGATTGAATGTTTGGATTACATCTGGTATCGCACACAGCCACACACACGCGAGCTATAAACAATCTCCGTCCCTGGCCTGACAGAGCTGAGAAGTGAATATGCAGTAGAGCTGAGGACAAGCTTAAGACCAATCCAAATGGGTCACATTTCTGCTGAGTCACATTGTGCACAGCTTGAGGCTGAGTCAAGAAAGAGGAGTGTGTGTGTGTGTGTGTGTGTGTGTGTGTGTGTGTGTGTGTGTGTGTGTGTGTGTGTGTGTGTGTGTGTGTGTGTGTGTGTGTGTGTGTGTGTGTGTGTGTGTGTGTGATCTTTGTGCTGCGTTACTGTAGGTGCAGGAGAATGCCAAGGAGCCTTCATCAATCTGGTTCCCGCGACGGAACTCTGAAAACATGTGGCATTGTACACCAGGGGTTCTCAACCCATGGGTTGCGACCCCTCGGGGGGTCGCCAAATTATTTTGGGGGGTCCCCAAATTATTATTTTTATTTTTAGATAAAGATAGATAATACTGACTATCAACCAGCTAGACAGACAGGGAAGAACAAGGAGTGGTTGATCTGGACAGCAGCGGGACTGATGAACCTGCAAAATCGGTCCCCCACTGAAGACGAGAAGGAGAGGATGAGACCAGACATTCCCCTACATATTTATTTTTGTCCTCCATCTCTGGATCTGTGATGGAAAACAGGCAGCACAAGTAGTCAAGGCCCAGGGCAAGAAGACCTCCTTGACTGTAGGATAAAGTTGAATTGAGTTGAAGTTACTGCATAATGTTGAAGACTTATTTTAAGTCAGAATAAGCAGTAAGATTAGCCAGCTGATGGTCTGTGGCCAGACCTAAGTCATTAAACTCTTTTGCGATGGTTTCCTGAGACACAAAGATGTAGGGGAACAGAAACATAACGGCCATCTTAGGTGTTAGTATTCAAGGGAGTGATGAGAGGCAGAGTGGATGAAAATGAGCCAAGTACGAGTCCAAGTTTTCCTGAGGGCATGGGACAAGATTATTTTTCAAGTTCAGTACAAGAGACAGAAGATTTATTAAATGTAATTTGTCTCTTGAGTACACTTGTTCTTGTGGGTGGACCTGGTCTTTTGTTTATTGGCTCTGTATGTAACATAACATAAGAGGTTTTGAGCAACTTGAAGACCAATCAAGGACATGTATTACATCAAAGCAGACTCCAACAAGCTCCACTCCAATCACACCTACGATCTCCCAGCTCTACGTATGCTAACATACTCCACTGCCCAAGCTGCAGAAAGACGTGGAATGGGGTTCATAATCAACCTCCAATGCCACCACCGGCAACAGCCTCAACATCTCACTACTACAGTCATGGAAGTGACATTATTACAAGAAACAATTAATAGTTAGGACAATTTAAGTTCAGGATAAAAGACCACACCTGAAGACGATGCTTGTAAACAACACCTCCCCTGATACCAATAATGAGAAGCATAATATCTAGCCCACCAGTCATTGTGCTTCATTTCCACTACCCCATCAAACCTTCTCTTTCAGTCTCCATTATTCATCAGCAGACATCACCTGCCTACTGGATTCCCAAGATGCTGAAGGTCAAGACCATTCCATCAACCTGTACAACATCTATCTGCTCCTGGACTCCCAGAACTTCATCACCTAACCACTAATATCACCAGAAACATAACACATTGCAATAAACAACCTACAACTACTGATGGTTTATCCTGTACTGTACTGTGTGTGTGTGTGTGTGTGTGTGTGTGTGTGTGTGTGTGTGTGTGTGTGTGTAGCCCATCACACACCACCTGCGAACGCTGCGTGTCAAAACAGCCGCCTCCATTATTTTCAACCCATCCCACACCACACCATCCCACACCGGCGGCGTCCGACGCGCGTTCACGCCTCGCCTGACGCTCCAATACGCCACTGTTCTATTTTTCATGTGTTGCCGCGCGGCAACGCCTGTGCCGCGTCGCTGCGCACCCGGTGTGTGTTGGGCTTGCGTGTGTGTCTATGTGTGTGCGTGTTTGTGTGGGCGGTGCTTGCGTGCATGTGTGTGTGCATGTGTGCAGTTGTGCACTCACTGAGATGTAGACAGCAGCGAAGGCTGCCAAAGTTGCGTGCTGTGAAGGAAAAGACTTTCTAAAAGAAATGAGAGAGAGAATAGACATAAGAAGCAGAAGAGAATAAAGACAATGTTGGAGCTTGAAACAGAAAGACAACGCGTTCTTTATGATAATGATAATGCTAATGATCATGGTGAGTTTGCCGTTAAGTGGCCAGACAGGAAAGGACATCTGAATATTCATCAGCAACAAAGTCACTTTCAGTGCATCTGGAGAGATTGTACAAAGTTTGAGTATGCATACGTGTGTGTGTGTGTGTGTGTGTGTGTGTGTGTGTGTGTGTGTGTGTGTGTGTGTGTGTGTGTGTGTGCGTGCGTGCGTGTGTGCGTGCGTGCGTGCGTGCGTGCGTGCGTGCGTGCGTGCGTGCGTGCGTGCGTGCGTGCGTGCGTGCGTGCGTGCGTGCGTGCGTGTGTTTGCATGCAATTTACAATTACAATTAAGGTCTTTAGCAGGTCTACGCTATGCAGAACGAGATCAGAGTATACGTGGCATGAACCCTAGTCAGCAAACGACATGGTAAAATGTAGAGTAGAGTGCAAAGAAAAACAATTTAGTAAAGAAAAGGCGATCGGAGCACTCAAAAGATTAAAAAATGAGGAGAGGGTGGATAAAAATAAATGTACTTTATTTAGAAAAGTTAAAATAAGCCAAGTCTTCATCAGGGTAGTATAGGAATAGGGCAATAACAATTTAGTGCTTCAAAAATCTAGAATACCAGATAAACATCAAACCTAGCGTGTCTGCATGTTTTCACGTGTCTGTGTTTGTGCCGTCTCTACTCTCTCTATGTAAACCCTCACATTGATGACGAAGTTTCCTTGAGTAAGCTGAACGCCTAATTGCTCCCAATGAGCAAGTTGATGACTTGCATAGTGTCCTCTACCATCGGTGTGTCATTTATCAACGCGGTGTACACCCAAAAATGGGCGTACGCCAAGATCACCGCAATTTTCGGCAATCATCCTTGCAGCGTGACTTTGAACTTGGACGTACCCTACGCCAAAACTCACGTTAGGTCGGGAGCTGTCGTTGGCTTTGTCTGCACCAATATTGTGTCGTATAGACAAGCGGAGAAGCATTGTCTGACCAGCTGAAAGGCATCTAAACATATGTAGTCTATAAGTTTAGATGCTTAATCAAACAGCGCTTTATTGTCTCTGTTAAAACATATGCGAGCACATATGTGCGAGATAGTTTTGACCACGGGAGCACAGCGTGATATCAGACCTATAAATATCGCTGTGATAATATAACGTTTTTATTTTGGCCTAAATGGACGTGCACCCCTATTTTACAGTGACAATGACAAGCATATCTTGCCTATTTGCAATGGCATAGGCGTTAGGGGCTTAATCATTCACTCATTTAAATAAGTGCTTGCCTTTAACAGTCATTCAGATAAATTGCAGATCTGAATCAGTCAGACCTACAGTAGGCTGAGCGCGAGTCGGGACCGCGGTGGGTGCTGCTGTTTGAATCTTTTCATGGACATGCATCCCA
>NC_139709.1:23636616-23659116 GCF_964188405.1 Protomyctophum parallelum | reverse complement strand
GTCGATGAAGGCTTTAAATGTGCAAACTGCAATACGTGATGATGGAAGCATTAGCAAAATCTGTCTCCTGTCTCTATCTTCTCTGCAGATGTTCAAAAGTACTTTGCTACGTAGACCTACTGTATCTGCGGTTGTTTGAGAAACGTGGGTTTAAAATGGCATTTGCTTTTACTACTGTATCCGCAATGTAGTCCAGCTACACATTTCTCTGACCACCTAAGATTGGCATGGCTACTGCCAAGGTGTGTAGGTATGGGGCTGTGTACTAACCGATGAAGCGGACCGCTCTGCGGATGTACGAGTTGAAGTTACATCCAGCGGCATTGATGTTAGCCTCAGTCTGAGTGGCAGGTGATCTCTTGGCCAGATAGCAGTACAGAATGGCCTCTCCTATCAGAATCTAGAGACAGACAGAGACGAAGACAGAGGGTCAGAGAGAGAGATAGATAGATGGGAGAGTTCAAAATGTGTCACAGTCAATAGGTTTACTACTGTAGTTACTAGTCAATAAATGTCTATCAGTAACAAAGGAAACTTGGTCATTTACAGTTTTCCCCATACTGGTGGCCTGACATGTTTAGTCCATTGACTACTACTCAAGTCAAAATGTACTTGACATTGTCTGACATGTCTTTCAAAATGTTTCAAAATGATTGATTGATTGATTTATTGAATACTATATTAACCTTTTGCAAGAACAACGGATGCTAAAAGGATAAACCCAAGAAAGCACTATGGCTTGTTTCCATTGGGGTCCTGTGTATTCAATTCATCGAAACATTTAAAGACCAACAATAATATACAATAATATGCAAAAACATCATGTAAACGAGTACTAATCAAAAAGACATAGCCGTATTTACAGTAAATAGTTGGCCGGTGGGGCATTTATGGTGATAAGCTCAGACTTTTTACACAGGCCAGTTATGAATTGCAGACACCTGTAAGTGCCCCTTTACAGCGGTTTTGAAGGAGAAATAGATAATACACACAAATCATTGTCGATATTTTCTAATAAACCCCATCCCCTCCTAGATCTTCTACCTAGACCATCGTGCCCAATCTATTCCCCTTCATTACTACCACCATCAACACATCCATAACATCTGGTTGCATCCCATCTGCCTTTCATCTGCTTTCCCATGTCAGTCAGAGTTACTCCACCCCTCAATAAACTGACCCTTCACACCAAGGACTACAGACCTGGCAGGAGGCATGAATCACTCCATTATTTTGTTTCCAAAATGAATGAGTTGTTTTCTAGCTAACTTTCTCTCTGTCTCTCTCACTCTGTCCTGTTGGATCAAATCAAGACAGGATTCAAGCCTGCACACTTGAATGAAACACCACTTATCTCAGTCACAGACCACTCCGTGGTGCCCAGGGCGCCTCCCAGGCTCCCATTTCACAGTCCTCATCCTTCATGACCTATCAGTACAATTTGACCCAAACTATCGGCTTCCCCTAGACACCCTTTCTGACTTTGGCATCACTAGGACAGCACTCAAGTGGTTCTCCTCCTACAGTACCCGACTGGTCGGACCTACCAGGCTTCATGGAAAGGTTTGCTTTCATGCCCCCATACCGTCTTGACCAGGGTCTCCCTAGTCATTGGTCCGACAAACGACAACCCACCTCAAACCCTAACCTAACCATAACTGCAAGCACGGGAGCAGGCATGTCGGACTAATGCTCCGTCGGAATTACATGCGGTCCCCGACTCTCCACCCACCCACACTATTTAGCCTGCTCATGAGCTCTCCCGTCATTGTTATGCTGATGACCCTCGACTGTTTTTCTCAAAGGCAAAGCCTTTACCTTCAGGACACGATCCATCCCCACATCCCTTACCCTCACTTTAATCAGCAAAAAACAGGAAGTCAGTCCCTTCCTTAAAACAGTAGCCTTGCTATTTAACTGTTAACTGTCTTTATTGTTGCGTAATCACCAGATGCCAAAGAATATTCCTTGTATGAACATCATACTTGGAACTAAAGTGATTCTGAAGGGCTTGGTTACCGTGACGATGGGGATGATGAAGGCCAGGCTGAAGAGCAGCAGCAAAGGACAGAATTCCTGCCGGGGCAGGATGTAGGGCAGGGACAGACTGCGGTCGCTACAGCTATACCCAGAATGCACCGGCTGGAACACGTCAGTCAACTCCAGGAAGTATAGACTGACCACAGAGGAGGCCAGGATAGGGAGCTGCGAAAGACCACGTGCACACATACACGTGCACGCGCACACACACACACACACGCACACACACACACACACACACACACACACACACACACACACACACACACACACACACACACACACACACAAGGAACACTTTAGAAAGACATCAGCTGGTGATGAGTGAATGATACAAAATAACAATGTATCAAGTTCACCGCCCATAATCGCTCCACACAGTGAAAATCATAGTCACATCCACATTAGCCAACAGTTTTTAACAACACAGACCAAGTCATTTAAAACAAGATTAGTGGGCAACAATTTACAAACCACCTCTTTTTGATCTATCGCGTGATAACCACTATTGACTATTATTTGATGTGCACCTTTTTCAACAAACTGATAGATTAGCTTTTATTATTCATATTATTTGTTATGTTTTAATTATTAAATGATTGACTTATTCTTCTATGCTTATTATTTCAATTAGCAGCATAAAAGCAATGGTGGTTTTCACTACCTGGCACTGGGTGATCACGCCAGCTTCCAAGGCTTAATGATAATAAGAATAAGAATAATTTATACGGGTAATAAATCATAATTACCATAACATAACAATCATAACAATAATCATTTTCCCAAAAATGTATAGGCAAAAGAGGCTCGCAAGAAATAAATAATAGATTATTTATTAGCGAAATAGCTTATTTTTAGATTATATTTATTAGTGTGGTTGCCCAAAGGGCAACCAGACTCTAGTAATTGTAACACTTTATTATTATTGTGGGCTCGCCTCAGCGAGCACACAATTGTTACTGCCAGTTTATATTTGTGGGCTCGCCACAGCGAGCACACACTAGTTATTGCCAGTTTATATTTATTGTGGGCTCGCCACAGCGAGCACACACTAGTTATTGCCAGTTTATATTTATTCTTCTTTATTCCGCCGTTTTTTTGGCACCAAATTTTTTCCACATACTTTATGCTAGAAATTTAGTTAAAACTTCTAACTGTTCAGCTCTTTGCAGTGATGTGTGCTTGTATTTTTATTTTTACAAAGTTTTATACTTTTTAACTTTTTTTTACATTCTTTATAGTGAGTCGATGGAAGAAAGGTCCAATTTTTCACAGTTAACTTTTTTTTAGCTCTTATTACTCCGTCATACTTTCACTTTGAAACTTCATTTAAACTTTATAATGTTCATCTATCTTTGAACTTTCATTGGTGAAAAAGTTGTTTTGAAAAAGTTTATACTTTTTAAAATATTTAACTTTATTTATAGTTTTTTCCTCCCATTGACAATGTATGGGATTTATCTCTAAATCAACCTCACTTTTGCAGCCTCATTACCAGGGTTGGGAGGGTTACTTTTAAAAAGGAATCCCCTACAGTTACAAGTTACTTGCTAAAAAATGTAGTCAGTAACGTAATCCCGATTACTCCATTTAAAAAGTAACTACAAGTTACTTTCAGTTACTTTTCGATTACTTTTAAGTAAAACTCAATTTAATTAGATAATACAAGTTTTACCATTGATAGACAAGAATGTTGAGCCTATGAAATTAAGATAAGGACAACTGAAATATGGTTAAGGTCATTTCATTGTTAAGAATTTGACCTCTCTGAACAGTTACATTACTGTAGAGTCATTGTGTCAACTTATAACAGATCATAAGAAATCTTGACCTACAGAACCATTTTGATTGTTCGATTGACAACAACCAACAACTTTGACAACCAACAACTTTGACAACCAACAACTTCATCCATGTGTGGTCAAAGTGGCAAATAAAAACTCTTTTTGACATTCCTGGCTGACACTCATTTAGATAGACATGGCATGAGTTTAAAACATTGACTAGACAGTAAAGACTAATTTATATAGTCTACAAATAACTCAGCCCTATACAATTATATTTATACCCCGTAGGCTACTCTTTAAATAAAAAGCCTCATTGTATTTGACCTAAAAGAGAAGACTGCGCTACCCATTATTTATCCCTAATCCAATATATCATATGCTCTCCTATCTAGTATCTCTGCAGTGTTGCCTGGTCTGATTATTATAAGCCACATTGGGCTTATTTTTCTGAAGTTGCTTGTAAATAATGGTAGAACGGTTGTGAGCTTGTAGATCGTCTATTTTCAAATAGCCAACATATATAAATATGCACATTGTTTAATGGACGATATATATAGCTTTGAAGTGCTCGTGTGGCCTTTTATAGTCGCTTCTTTTGGGCTTGTTTTCATAGACCTGGTTGCTTATTTCTCTCGCAAATTGGCAACACCGCCAGCAGCAGCCTCCCCTCACTGTGAGGATTTTACACAGAGTCAGAGAGGTGCGCGCTGCGCTCAACTCCAATCCATTCCGTTTGGTGTTATAATAATTTATAACTTGTTTGTAAAATTAATGAGGGGAAGGGGAGAATGTAATCCTCATGTAACCCCCGTTACAACACCCCCGTTACTGTAATCCAGATTACACATTTTAAAATGTACTCTAAGACGTTACAGTTACGTTTTTTTTTTACTCTGATTACAGTAACGGATTACATGTAATCCGTTACTTCCCAACCCTGCTCATTACTCTGGCATACTTTGTCGTAGAAACGTGATTTAAACTTTAGAAAGCTCACACGACTCTGGACTTTTTCGTGGTTCAAACCGTATTCGAATACGTTAAACTTTTTTTCTGAAATCGCAGTTCAATCGCAGGCCGTTTCGCCTAATTAGTGCCAACTTAGAGTGCGGGGCTTCTTTGACTAGAGTGTGGAAAGTGAAATTCTTTCCTTGAAAATTTACCAAACAAATTGTCGTCCCGGCCAAAATATTCATTTTACACGCATGTTCTTTGGTCATTTTGTAGCCACACATGTCCTCTTTCACACAATGTGACCACCAAAGCACAGAGACATACAGAATGTGAACTACGGCCTTTTAAGTGGCACAAATACAGTCAAGCTGCTCATTGACCTCCATTGTATAATTCTTACGAGGAAATTATCGCAATGACAATTCTTAACTCGCTCTTATAACCACATTTTCGATCGTACCAACACCACAATCGCACATGGTATACCTCAATATCTCAGGCCACTCACAGCGACAGAAATATTTGCATTAGACTTTTACTTTTTGCGATAGAGCAATTTGTTCGGGCATAGTTTTCCCCCATTCAGGACCATTGAAATCTCCCAGTCATAGTGGTGGCAGTCTTTTACACTTCCACAGCTGAGACATATAAGGGCTTAATTACAGGGCTGAAATTAAAGTTACAAGATCTCAATGAGTTGCTCTGCGATACCTTGTGAGCTTGTAGGTCTGCTATTTGTGCAATTGGCTGGCCTTTACACAGCTCTCGCAAGAGCACGCACACACGCACGCACACACCCTGTCTTCCTATTGGCTGGCCTTTACACAGCTCTCGCAAGTGCACGCACACACACACGCACGTTCATTTATTTTTTCAAAAAAATTTAAACAAAATTAAAAGAAAATTAAAAAAAAATAAAAAAATATATATATATATATATATTTTTTCCCTGGATTCCTTGGGTCAAGTTCTAAAAGCAATTCCATTTTCATCCATAGGGGGCGCCGCAAATGCGAGAAATGTAACCGTTTGTCGCAAAAACATGAATTTTGGGGGTTAAATCCCCTCCGAATTACTTACACATGATCTAAGGTGTGACTTGAAATTGTAATTGGCTGGCAATATTAGTGGGAGGGGCATATGTAAGCCACTGCGGCAACCACTCTGAATTTTTTTTTAATTGTGAATTTTCTAGTTGTGATTGTTACCGTATCTACAAAATGACACACAATATGTGATTTTGTACTGTAGGTCTGATATATTTGTATGGATTCACGCCCCTTGCCTTTTTCTGCATGTACTGCTGTGAAAACAGTACCTCGAATCAGCACCTCTGCAGTTTGATTGCAAACCTTGATAACCTCCACCAAAGGCTTATTCAGTGTCCAGAACTGGAACTGACCGAGACGCAGATAAAACTACAACATTCTGGGCATGGGCTGCTACTCTCCTCTCTACTTTCCTTGTCATTCTAATCCTAATCAGCAAAGTGGAACACACACACACACACGCACGCACGAGCGCGCATGCACGCACACACAGTGTACAACCCTGAAAGCAGGATTATAGTGACACACATTAGCATGGCCCTTCACTTCCTCTCCGCCTGAATCTCTTCTTTTCTCCCTCTTCTCCGCCAACATCTCCATTTTACATCCAGCACCCCTCTGCTGTACCTACTTCTCCTTTTCTCCCCCTTGACCAAGAAAGGCATGTACCTCCCACTGTTACAATAGTACACACCTCACTCAGTCTGTGTAAATAAAGGAATCGTCAATGTGTGCCAGTAGTAGATAGGAGTGGGTGCGTGCATCATTGTCACATGTGTGTTACAAATACAGTATATGCATACAGTAGATAACAGAGCGCAGTTTTACTAGGTTGATTCCTTCCATAGCATCATTCAGAAAGAAGTGTGCATATGGTGAGGAGACAGAGCACAGCTCCATTCACATTACAATCATCATCTTCATCTCTGTGGGGAATGTATCACAGAGACCTACCACAAAGTAGTAGTAAAACAATAAAAAACATATACCAGTTGGAGAAAATGTGTGCAAACTAAACTGATCTGAAAAACAGCATAAAATGTGATTGGTTCTTCTGTGCAGGTGATGGATGGATTCTACACAGCCTGATCAACAGGTCACTTTACTGTACGTACGTTTATGGACAGAAAACCTCTAACACACAAACACTGGGAAATAAATTAGACATTAGATCCATTGTGGTCTTCTGACAGTTCAGAGAGTTAACCACTTACCTCTAGTCTATAGCAGTGTTTCCAAGACTTTTTAGTCCGTGACCCAAAACGGAAATCAAATCAAATCAAGGAACCAAACTATTGAAAATAGCCGATCTATAAGTTCACTACGTGGCGCGGTTGTGAACTTGTAGATCTGCTATTTTCACTAGATCTATTTAAACATTTGTTTTCTAATTTATGGAATTTCTTATTTCTTCATGAAATTGCTGAAAAAAAATAATTGAATCTTATTTTTAATGAATGGAATTGTTTGGGAATGTTATATATATATATTTTTTTTAATAATAAGGAAACAGATAATTAAGGGACCCATAAAAATTGGTCCGCTACCCAACCTTGGGTGCCGACCCAGGGTTCTATAGTACCAGTGCTCTATAGCAGTAGTTCCCAAAGTGGGGTCCGGGAAGCCCCAGGGGTCCTTGAGGGAGTTCCAGGGGGTCCCCAGCAAAATGATAGTTTGGAACCAAATGGACGCTTATGGGTCTGTAACTCTGAGAGTGTACAAATGGAACCAAATGGACCCGTGATTTAACAATGCAAATTGGGGGTCCCAGGGCCATTAGATGGGGGTCCGTAGACTAATATGCATGTCAAACTGGGGGTCCTTGAAATTAAACAGGTTGAGAATCACTGCTAGAGCCATACATATCTTCTCTTAAGGGGGTCCATGGAATATGTTTTCAAATGGGGGTCCGCGGGCTAATAAGTGTCAATTTGGGGGTCCTTGACATGAAAAAGTTTGGGAACCACTGCTCTATAGTAGCCTACCCATTTGTGGGTCACGGACGAATCTGTATGGGTGACGACTCAAGTAAAAATCAAATTTTCTATGTTAACAAATATGTGTATACTGACGTGTAGGGCCTGAGTTGGCTTGACTCTGTACTCAGGCCGCTTTTTTCTGCCTGCACCAAATCTCCTTGATGAAAATAGTCGATCTACAAGCACACAACGTGCTATTGTTAGATAACGTTATATAACGTATATAGATAACGTAATATGGAAGTTGTGGATTTGTGGTTAATACCTCTGTCAAAGATCTATACTGCCCCCAATTCAGAGAGTCTTCTGTCTAATAGAAGAAAGATTCCATACTTTTCAGGCTTGTGTCAGCTACTATTGTGCAGAGTTTGGAGCAGCAGGGTATGGTACAAGTGTTTTCTCTCTCCTAAACGTCCTCAATATACTGATATAAAAATACACCCCATTCAGAGAGCCATGTTGCCTAGCAACGGCCAACACAGGCCAGTTAGTATGTAGGATGGTGTTACTGCGCGTGTGTGTGTGTGTGTGTGTGTGTGTGTGTGTGTGTGTGTGTGTGTGTGTGTGTGTGTGTGTGTGTGTGTGTGTGTGTGTGTGTGTGTGTGTGTGTGTGTGTGTGTGTGTGTGTGTGTGTGTGTGTGTGTGTGTGTGTGTGTTTGTGTGTGTGTGTGTGTGTGCGTGCGAGAGAGAGAGAGAATGCAAGAGGGACAAGCCAGTTGCAATTGAGAGGAGAGATTGTAGGTGAAAAATGCTCTAGTCTAAACTCTGTCTTAAATTCAATTATATTGGTCAAATAGTCACTGCTCGTTCTGTCTCTCTGCTCTTCACACAGGACAGCGGAGCCCCCACCTGTGTGTATCTTATGTTAAAGGCCAAAGCACCAGATGCGAGGATTCCTAAGTTGATGTTTTGCCCCATTGCCCCTTTCCCTATATTTGTTATTAAAAGACAATTTAACTTACAAGCCAACTGACTCAGACTCTTATTTTATTATGAATCTTGCCGTGTGTGTGTGTGTGTGTGTGTGTGTGTGTGTGTGTGTGTGTGTGTGTGTGTGTGTGTGTGTGTGTGTGTGTGTGTGTGTGTGTGTGTGTGTGTGTGTGTGTGTGTGTGTGTGTGTGTGTGTGTGTGTGTGTGTGTGACTGTGTGTGTGTCAGATGCCGGAATTCATACAGTAGGTTGCCAGTTTCTGGACATTTTTACTGTGATTGTGGAATTTCACCAGAGGAGGTAAATAGTACAATTTGCTACATTTCCATCACCTGTAAATAGCACTAGAGAATGCCCTTTGCTGCAATGTTATGGGCTGTTCTGGGCTGTGTGTGCGCATAAGAATTCAGTATTAATAGTAGTCTGCTGCTGTTAACAGTAGATGAGCCAGTCTAAATTGTGTAGGAGTCGAACCCAGGAGACTAGCATGAGTCAACTGCTGCTAGCCCAGGACAGAACTACATTATACTGTAGTTGGAACAGCTAAGACCGGTCAACAACAGGGCCATAACTGGCTTCTTGACCTGGAAGTGTCAAAATGTCAATATTTGAGCAAATTCAACATCTCCATGTTCTAGTCTTTACTGTAAACTGAATCATGGATAAAGTTAATAATGAAGCAAATCTGAGGAAGACCATTACTCTGAGCAGCAGCTGTCTGTGCAGACTTCTTTCATATTACAATTGAAGAAGAAACTCAATTCCTTTATATATATCTTTGTTGTACTGCATTAGCACATGGATGTGCAAAAAACAATGTATCAAACAATGGATGTGCAATTGTGCATAAGAAATATTTTTTAATTTATGTACGTCTTTACTGAAATCAGACTTGTGAATAAGGCTAAAGGGCGATGCATACTATTGTGCCGAAATAACAGAAAGAATATTGATTCGGGATGGGTCCTGAATAGATAGGAGAGGATTCTGGTGAATAGATGTCTTTTAAAGTTAATGGTTGAATGAACCTTATAATGTTGTCAATATTTTTTATAGTAAATGTCATATATCAATCATTATATCCATTATTTTGGAGACTTACATACTGCCTCAGACAAATGGGATGGAAGTCACAGATTTGCTCTCATGGGTTTGTTTATCCGTGTCAAAACCACCCTCATGGAACACCTTCCTTATGGGTTTCTACTAGCCCTGTGGTTGTGTTTATCCGTGTCAAAACCACCCTCATGGAACACCTTCCTTATGGGTTTCTACTAGCCCTGTGGTTGTGTTTATCCGTGTCAAAACCACCCTCATGGAACACCTTCCTTATGGGTTTCTACTAGCCCTGTGGTTGTGTTTATCCGTGTCAAAACCACCCTCATGGAACACCTTCCTTATGGGTTTCTACTAGCCCTGTGGTTGTGTTTATCCGTGTCAAAACCACCCTCATGGAACACCTTCCTTATGGGTTTCTACTAGCCCTGTGGTTGTGTTTATCCGTGTCAAAACCACCCTCATGGAACACCTTCCTTATGGGTTTCTACTAGCCCTGTGGTTGTGTTGATCCGTGTCAAAACTACCCTCATGGAACACCTTCCTTATGGGTTTCTACTAGCCCTGTGGTTGTGTTGATCCGTGTCAAAACCACCCTCATGGAACACCTTCCTTATGGGTTTCTACTAGCCCTGTGGTTGTGTTGATCCGTGTCAAAACCACCCTCATGGAACACCTTCCTTATGGGTTTCTACTAGCCCTGTGGTTGTGTTTATCCGTGTCAAAACCACCCTCATGGAACACCTTCCTTATGGGTTTCTACTAGCCCTGTGGTTGTGTTTATCCATGTCAAAACCACCCTCATGGAACACCTTCCTTATGGGTTTCTACTAGCCCTGTGGTTGTGTTGATCCGTGTCAAAACCACTCCGCCACATGTCTGGCTCTACCCTCAAGTGACTGCCAAGGCAGATTCTACAGGTTGTACTACGGCAGATTGTCAATGCACTGTAGTGCACGTGATATGGACAACAATGGGTTGTAGTTTAAAGCGATTGTGAAACTATTGTAGAGGATTATTTTTTTGTTTTTTGCTGTTGTTGCTGTTTGATGTTATATATGCTGCTGCATTGTCTGAAGGAAGCCAAAACCTGTACACAAGATCAATAACGTACAACCTTGAAGGCTGAATGTAGGACAATGACTTAACACAGTGCATCAGCCCATAACTCTGTCAATGAGTCAATCAAACAAGCAGGCAGAAAACTCACATCTTGTTGTCCAACCAATTGGCCCAACAACAGCTGCTCCTACTGCACCCAGTCAGACAGCCAATCACTCAGTAATAGAAAACAAGCCAGTTGGTCAATAGCGTTCAAACATGTTAAATAAACAGGTGAGTGAACAGCCAGATTTAGAATAAGGCAGATACGGTTACATGAGCAAGCAGCAATACAGACAGATCCCCCCAGGGATCAACAGCGTTTTATCTTCTTAGGCAGGTAGTCACAGACAGACAGACAGACAGACAGACAGACAGACAGACAGACAGACAGACAGACACAGACAGACAGACAGACAGACAGACAGACAGACAGACAGACAGACAGACAGACAGACAGACAGACAGACAGACAGACAGACAGACAGACAGACAGACAGACAGACAGACAGACAGACACAGACAGACAGACAGACAGACAGACAGACAGACAGACAGACAGACAGACAGACAGACAGACAGACAGACAGACAGACAGACAGACAGACAGACAGACAGACAGACAGACAGGCAAAGAGACAGACAGACAGACAGACAGACAGACAGACAGACAGACAGACAGACAGACAGACAGACAGACAGACAGACAGACAGGACCTACCGGTATACGGTATATCAATAGATCAATATATCGATGGATTGATGATAGATTTATGGATGGAATCGATGGATGGATGGAGACAGCTGACAGATATATAGATGTAAGCATATAAGGAATGGCAGATAGACAGGCAGAGACACAGACAGACAGTGACAGAGACCGGCAGACACTGTCAGACAGACAGACAGACAGACAGACAGACAGACAGACAGACAGACAGGTATATTCACCTCGACAAAATAAAAACAGGGCAACAGAGTGACGCTGTCCTTGGTCTCCTTCCCGCCTTTCAGCCGCTCCTTGGCACGAGACATGACGAGCAGCCTCGAGTGGTGGTCTCCCCCGTTGCCGGGAGACAAGGAGTTGTATTTGATCCCCGCCGTAATTTTGGCTAAATTCGCCAGACCCGCAGCCGACGACAGGTTAGGTTTCGTCGCTAACCGCGGCCCATCATCGCCGCTGAGCGGCTGTCTGAACAGCAGAACTTAACACTTCTCCTCCTCGCCTTGACTGGCTGCTGCAGTCAGTCAGTCAGTCTCCCCGGCGCTCAGAGAACCGTGCCAACGGAAACGGGGTACGGGGACGTTCTTCTCCCAAAATACCCGCTCGCGACACGGGTTTCACCACAGAGGTGCATTCTGTCGGCTGTGGTTGTTTTGTTGTCCAACAAGCGTATTTAGTACCCTACCCCGGTAATTCTCTCTCCAGTGGTGCCCCCCTCTCTGCTGCAGCAGGTGAGCGCAATTGAGCGAGTGCGCGCTGCCGCGGTTACCCGTGTTACATGGGATGGGGTGACTTACCGAATTCTGCCACTCCAGAGGTTTTACAGACACAGAGGTGACAGTCAGGATGGGATCATGGGATGGCAACTTGCATGAGAACATTTGGTGTTTTAGTTGCAGTCAGATCACATATTAGCTTAGCCTCATTGTGGTGAAGTTGTCAACTTGTCAACTTGTCGCGTTGAAGCGGCAGCCTTTATGCCCTAAATATATAGGCCTACATTTCCCTTCCCTAATATTCATCTCATTAGCCTAATCGGATCAAAATACCGTGAAATAATTAACATCATGTCCACCTGAGCTGGAAACGGGCCTACAAGGGAATCACATACTACGGTAAATCACCAATGTCAGTGTAACACTAAATCACCAATGTTACGCAGAACCGATAGAACCGAACCTTCCTTTAAATACATCCATGAAACGAACGGATCGGAGACCTATTTTCCACACGGGTGGCGCATATTAGGCGCATATAAGGAATAATACCCCAAACCACCAGTGCAGTGGATATAGAGTATGTTGTTGGAGAGAGATCTATGAATATGGGCCACGCAACCATGTGACACAAAAACCCCCACACTTCCCTTAGGGTATACAAAAGCATATGCCATATTATGGCCTCAGGCATAATATGCCCTGTTGCTACTATAGCCCAGAATTCATCAAAGGACTATTGTAAACATGCTCCATATAACGATAGCCTACAGAAGAGAGGTGCAATGCACACTAGTTAGCCTACTTACATGTTGATTGATTCTAAAGCCTATAATATAACTAGGCTATATTAGCCTAGATCACCCCAATTGTTATTTCAGATTGTTTCATGTCTTCCATTATAAATGGGGTTATCAGAGGAAATCACCCCAGTGTTTCTTCTGAACAGATCCACTACTCACTATATGGGCATAGTGTGGCAGTGCTATCAAATCAAACCGAAATTGATGCTCATGGTGTATAGGAGCATCTAGGAGGCTATATGTCATGCCACTAAATAACGTCAGAAATATGCTCTGCATGTTTACAGTTTACAGCTGTGAAAGGTATACATGTTCCGTTAGCATCAATATCAATGGCCACTATAGCCATGCAGCAAACACTTATTGTAAAGCCTACAATGTGTGACAAATGTGCACAAATACCTTGAGACAACTCTCTCTACTATAAATTCTGCAGGCCAGGCCTATACAATGTGGCCATAAATATTGTCCTTTTCTCTAAACCAGTGGTCCGGGGAGTCGGGGACCACCAGTGGTCCTTGAGGGGGTTCTAGGTGGTCCCCAGTTAAATGGAGAGTTGGTAACCAAATGGACCCTTATAGATCTTTAACTCTTGAGAGCGTAAAATGAATTTTACGCTCTCAAAAGTTATTTTGATCAACGTTTGCCTGTTATCTCTCCTAATGGTACCAACATCAATACAGTGTAGAATTGTGGACAAAATCATATTCAAAGTTTTGGGTCTGAGATGCTAAAATGTCATCATTGGTCCGTGGCTCAAATGCAGAATAAATAATGGGCCTTGCTTGATATGAAAAGGGTTGAAACCCACTGCTCTAAACATGCAGCATTCCATTTTCAGCACCATGGACAGAGAGAGGCAGGGTGGTGTATTTTCAGCACCATGGACAGAGAGGCAGGGTGGTGTATTTTCAGCACCATGGACAGAGAGAGGCAGGGTGGTGTATTTTCAGCACCATGGACAGAGAGAGGCAGGGTGGCGTATTTGGTAAACAAAGTACCAGCTCATCGAACCCACCATGTTGCATCCAGCTTACCACGTGTCTCATTTTCATATCAAGGTCCATTATTTATTTGCCATTTACGCCAAGCCGCGTACCACCATTTGATGAGATTTAGTCTCTCAGAAGCAAAACATAGAATATGTTGTTATTGTTGGATAAGATTTTGCCCACAATTCCGACGACCAGTGGTCCTCGGACTTGATGTGGTAGTCCTCGGACCAATGGTGGTCCTCGGACCACTGGTTGAGAACCACTGGTCTATACAAATATATACAATTGGCTATATGTTTGGGGTAGGGAAGCCAGGCACAGAGGGCGTTCTTTGTCACTGCACATACTGTATAGCCTATACTCCTACAGGATGGGGTGGCACCCGTCAGCGGGGAATGTTGAACAGGAGGAGTCCTCCCAAAGGGGCCTCCTCACTGGCAGGGGAGCCAGTGAGAAGTAAACTGGGAGACAAAAGGGGTTGTTGACTAGTCAAAAACTCGTGTGAAGTGAGCGGTGCTTTTTATGTTGATGATGTAAGATGATGTATAGACACAGCCAGTAACCCCAGTAGCCATGCTGCTACCGACTAATAAACACACATACACACAAAGTCACATGGTGGCGCGGTTAGCACTGCTCAAAAAGAAGACAACATCGTATAGTTCACGTAACATTCATGGGCACTCTAGGAGTGTGAAGACAGAGCCCTCGCATAACATGTGAGATTGTGAGTCATCTTTCAGAATAATAGGATACTATATTCACTGATCACAATGTTTCAATAATTCTAACCTTCAAGTGTGTCATGCACTGCGCTGTATGCTTCAAAGTCTTGAGATCAGTCACAAGAAAGAAATGTTTCATTAAATGTTTTAACTGGGTGAGTTATTGTTCGCATGTTTTCCTATTATAGGCTACTGAAAACTCGGAGATGAGAGAATGACAGAGAGAGAGAGTCTCACCTGTGGTCTGCTAATCATAATGTCTTCATGGCTCCAGATGAAAAAGGTGAGTCACATATCACTTCCACAGTTCTGTTGCAGGGTATCACTCATGATAGAAGAACATACAGTGTCAATCTGTTATAATCTGCATAATGTTGTCAGAATCTGTTCTACTGTACCTTCTGACTACCATCTGGTTGTCAGTAATAGATTCTGGGCCAACAAAACGATGCCACTCCAACAGGGAATATGCATGTCTCCTTCTCTCTTTCTCTCACACATCACAAATTTTGTCCATCACATTGGATGACTTTATATCACTGTAGAATAGAGACGAGATGGTTTAGCATATGGTAGGAATGATGCAATAGGTGATGTGTAGGTAGGCAGAACATAGAGATGGTATAACATATAATATGATGCAATAGGTGATGTGTAGGGGTGCAACAGTTCATTGAACCAATCATATAATCGACAATGGTACAAAGACGAATATTCTCAAAAACGGTCAAAATAAACTACAACCTAACATTTCTCAAATCCTGCTGTAGGCTTACTTGTGGTGACATTTGGCCATCATAAGTGTAGTAAGCCTAACATTAATGGGTGCACACACACACACACACACACACACACACACACCCCTTCCCTTGTGCTGCTCCACTAGAGGGCGGCAGTAGCCTATCATTGATAACACTGACTATCTCTGAGAAGTGAAGACCCTACACAAGGCATATTGCATGAACCATTTGAACAGGAACAACACTGGGCTTAAATTGAGTATATAGGAACGGAATATTGTATTCTGACATTGTGTGTGGTTCTCCTGCAAGAACCCTTCTTACAGAACCCTTCTCCATGCTGCTAGATATATAATAGTGTAGAGACTGGCCTGGCCAGAAGGCAAAGCTCTCTGTCTACCGAGCAATCTTCGTTCCAGTTTTGCAGTAAAAGTAAAACTTGGGACAATCCATTTCATGAAAGGGACATCCTAAACATATGAAAACACTATGTTCCGTTTTGTTCTACCCCGGGTAGGGGTATCTAAAAAACTATGGCTCTTTTGGAGTGTTTGTTCCTGCACTATAGTAGAAGTAATAGTACTGAAAAATGAAAATACTCAGTACTTGAGCATATGTACTCCATCACTGGTTATCATAGAGACATCATGATAAGTCATGATTAGACAAACATACAGACTATTGCTTTGTTCTTTATTCCCGTGTAGCATGCTGCATGGCTGGCCTGGGGCACAGCACGCACGGTCTGACTGTCGCTGTCCGTCCACGGCGGTGCTGAACATACTTTGTCCATTGTATTGCAACTGGCAACCTTTTTTCTTTTTTGTGTAGTCAGAACAAGCTCAAACGTATACAGTATATATATTTTTTAAATCCAGCTTTGAGGGGCTTGTCTAAACACAAAACATTGTCTTAACACAAACATTGAATACCATTGACAATGAATGGTCCTCTGAAAGAGTAGCTATGCCCCTGAATACACACCCACGCACACATTAGCAGACAGATGGAAGCAGGCACCCCTTAATACCCATATCTCTCTACCCCACCCACTCATCCGAGAGAATTAAAGGTAATTATCACTTATTAGCAGTGACTACGCACGCACACACGCACGCACACACGCACGCACACACGCACGCACACACGCGCACACACGCACACACACACACACACACACACACACACACACACACACACACACACACACACACACACACACACACACACAGAGAGAGAGAGAGAGAGAGACAGAGCAGCTCTCAACATGTAGAGGTGACATAGGGCCTATTGTTTGTCACTGGCTAATAACACAGTTGTGTTCCATAGAGTTATATGTGTTGGACTGGTAGCCTTTATGCAAATAAAAGACAAGGACATGCCTATACAAGGAACCAACAAAAATAAATGTGGGAATACACTCCCATCTGCTGGACAATATCGGAATAGTACGTTCATGGGTAAATGGAGTCCATATCATTTGTCATTTATTTAGGCCTAATAATTCTTCCAACCATGCAAGTCCTTCTTGATCAGCTGTTTGTGGTGCAGTATTACAGGCACCCTCATTCTATACAAAGCCTCACACAAACTGACAGCAATTCACATTTCACACAATGCATATGGTTATTAATGAATATTTGCTGTATGTTTGCATAGATGCATTTCTATGGTGCAGGGCAGGCAGGCTTATGGAAGAGGATTTGAATAAGAGAAGAGAGATTAATGTATAGGCCTATTTGAGATTAATTTGCATAAAAGATAGTTCAAAATGTAACGTGCAGATTGCAGGATGACTGCATGGTCATCTCAATGCAATCTAATAATAACACATGCTAGCACAGCTCCACTGTCGGACACACACAACTCGGGCAACCTGTGAAATTTTGAGGACACATTTTGTCTCCAAGGAATTAGAGCAGTTTTCCCTCTTTCTCTCACACACACACACACACACACACACACACACACACACACACACACACACACACACACACACACACACACACACACACACACACACACACACACACACACACACACACACACACACACACACACACACACACGACATGACATAACGCCTTTCTCAACTTTTCCAGGCACACATGACCTCATCCCACATGCCAACTGTCAACCTGCTTATGTTTCCATGGCTGCATGGGACTTGCAGTGTCCTGAATAGATTAGGTACTTTTTTTTACCTCCCATGAATGAACTGCACCATGCATTCAGGAGCATAATGAACTGCACCATGCATTCAGGAGCATATTAATGAACTGCACCATGCATTCAGGAGCATATTAATGAACTGCACCATGCATTCAGGAGCATATTGAAAACAATTAATTAAAAGCTCTCAGCAAGTTGTTGTTGATCATCATTATTATATTTATTATAATTCATTGTATGTAATAATAATAATAATAATAATTATTATTATTATTATTATTATTATTATTAATGATAGTTTAGGGTCTTAAGAGCATAACAATTATAATAATTATGTAATAATAATAATAATAATAATATAATAATATAGGCTAATAATAAGAAGTATGCTAAAACAATGTCAGAACTATTAGAACGTGATAAGCATTTCATATTAAAGATTTTTTAAATATAATTAAGACCCTGCCACTTTGAGGTAAAAAAAAGCATCCTATGTGTCAGGGGGGGAGAAGAATGCACGCATGCACGCACACACGCACACACACACACACACACACACACACACACACACACACACACACACACACACACACACACACACACAGACAGACAGAGAGAGAGAGAGTAGTAGTAGTAGTAGTAGTGGTGGTGGTGGCTGCTGCTAGGCACTGAGTGGATTTGAATACAAAACTTCTCCAACTCTTACTTGGTAGGTACACATAGCCCTAGTAAATGTTGTCTGTATTGTATGTATTTAGTAGTAGCAGCTATAATAGCTTGTTCCATTTCCAGAAATTTTACAGGTGGACAGATAGACAATTAACTGGATGGTTGGATGTTTTGAGTAGCCTAAAAGTTGCCTAAATTAGTGATAACTGATATGTATAAGCAATTGAGAAATATAGAAAATAATGAAGTCAGGTAATGTTATTGAAGAGATTAGCTACTCATCGTGATGTCAGCGAGAGGGGGGATGCCGTAATTCTGTTTAAGCTTCAGTTTCACCATGTGCTGTCTTGAAAGGGGCAACTGATGCGGGACAATGGCTCACTGAAACACCTTTCTCAACGTTTTTAGCCAACTGCTTTCCAATCACAGGTCTGTCATATAATTATTTACTTTGCATTTTGTTCTATGAGATTCAGCTTTTCACATGATCAGCCTGTCTTTTGAAACTGCAATTTGTGGAAGCTTAAATAATTTCACCCACTCTTTTACTGCTGTAAACTAGGCTATATGTGACAATAAACTTGAAGTTGAGTTGAAGTTGATTAGTATACTGTATAGGGTTCAACCAACATGTTCATGTAATAATAATCATGATTGGTGGTCTTGATTTTCTATTCACAATCACTTATTACCCCAAAGCAAAGTGTAGATTAGCACTCATTCATTCACTGTTGAAGCCAGTTGACTGAATTAGATTAATATTGTTAAATAGCTTTCTGATGATTAGACTATACTCTCTGGATATGGCTAGATCCTTCTAGGAATTACAATTGTGTTGTTAAATATCCTGTCATTGTTGTTGTGGTGTGTTGTGGTTTCATTGTTGCAGCTATACTTTACTGTGAATATTATTATTTTGGGTCCAAATTAAAGCACTGAGATGATCTTCAGATCATCATTTGAACATAATATTATAGGAATTGTCTACAGGTAGAAGAGGAGATGGACTTTTTGTGTTAATATTGACCTGATATAGAACTGAGGACACTGCTACTGTCTGGCAGGCAGATGGTTTTTTACAGATTACCATCCTCATGGGCAGATTAGCACAGTTTACTGAATGCTTGACTGGGCCTGGGACTGGGACTGACTGACTGACTGACTGACTGACTGACTGACTGACTGACTGACTGACTGACTGACTGATCGTACCTACGATTGAGGTACGGTAAGGCACATTAGATAATGTCTACATGCATACATCATTATTGTGCATGTAAACATGAGCTATTTATCTAAGAAGTAACACACAAACACCTACACTGTCTGTCTGTCTGTCTGTCTGTCTGTCTGTCTGTCTGTCTGTCTGTCTGTCTGTCTGTCTGTCTGTCTGCACACTAAAAACATGTGGGTTATTTCTGTAACTCAATTCCTGGGTTACTTACGTTGAGTTATATTTCTGGGTTATTTTCCAGAGCCATAACCATTTCCTGGGTTATAGGGACCCAATTCATGGGTTTTTAAAGTGGGTTAAGATTTCTGGGTTATTTTTCTGAGGGTAACCCAATTGTTGGGTCGGATAGGTCACACCCCATGGGAGTGGTTAGAGGAAGTCCATTTCCCAGCATACACTGGGGTGCCAAGGACCGTGTGTTATTGTTCTTATATGTGTTATTATTTGAATATTAGAATGTGTATGTTATGGGTCGTTGTGTTTAGTGTTTTGTTATGGTATGGTATTATTTGGTGATATGTTGTTTTATGTGATTTGTTAGCAAAACCATGAATGTCAATGTCTGTTTGTTTGGTCAGTCTCTCTCCCCATTTCCCATTCATATGTATAGTATCTGTTGGAAAGGGTTTGTTGTTGATGGTTGCTCCAACAAAGAGTTTTCATGCTTCTTGCAGGCAACTATACACAGTAAAAACACTTGGAATATTTATGTAACCCATCCCAGCCATATCAATTTCCTGGGATATAGGGACCCAATTCATGGGTTATAAGATTTCTGGGTTATTTTTCTGAGAGTAACCTTATTGTTGGCTCAGAGAGTTGGGATTGATTGGTTGATTGATCAATCGATCGATCGATTGATTGACTGATTTATTGAACCAATAATGCTTCATTCATAACCGACATTATGGGTCAAAATAACTTGGAAGTTGGGTTATGTTGACCCTCTGAATGGGTTATTTTTATAACCCAAGTTATAACCCAAATTATGGGCCAAAATGAATAACCCATTTTGTTGCGTCAAAATAACCCAGGGGTTGAATAGGATCCTTTGTAACCCAGGAGGGGGGTTAAAAATAACCCAATATGGGTTATTCTAACCCAGCCATTTTTTAGTGTCTGTCTGTCTGTCTGTCTGATCTGATGTGCCTGGGTGGCTCACTGCCTGGGTGGCTTACTGAGTGACAGTTTGACTAAGCAAGTGATAGCTTAGTGACTTCTCTCCTGCCCAGCTTTTTATTGTCTAGCCATGAGAAAAAATCAACCAACTCAGCTGTTACTGGCTGCATTATTGTTGCAAGTTCTTCAACAATGAGAGAATGGATGGCTAATCAGTTAACTGACTGAATGACAGATTGCCTTAAAAAAACACTTTTGTTGCATCACTGCCTGGGGGACTCATTGATTTGTTCACAGGTCAGGATAGAGCACAATAATAATGTGAGACCCCGTTTTCTTTGGGATTTGGGTCATTGGGATAGGGTGAATACAAGCCCCATTTTTTGTTTAGACCTGAGGCAGTGGGTCAATGGCATGTTGGTATTTATAAGAATAACACACTCAACCAGGACTCATGCTAATCTTCATGTGTTCCATCTTTGGCTCCCAACCCATGACTTTGAAAATGGTGGCCTAGAAATAGAAGCCATAGAACTGCATCTTCTTGTCTAAGAATACCTTCTTACCCACAACACCCCACTACAGCTTTCTTTATATAAATGAACTTGCCACCAAACATATCACCCCTGACCCACATCTATATAAAACACATAGCTGGCCTGTATAGTGTTTTAAAGACCAGCATTTTTCACTGTTTAACCTTAAAGAAAATAAAAAAAATCACCCCATATTCTCATTCACAGTTCTCATTCACTGCTATACAGAAATCAGTTGGATGTTGGAGAAACTTACTTTGAGAACAGGATGAACTTGACTGTATTGTATGCAAATAGGGTTGTCCAATTTGTTATGTTAATAATTTTCCTTAATTCAATATTTTCCATTCAAGGCATGACATGGCCAGAAAACGTATAGATGTTTAGCTACAAATTATACATTTACTGCATGTATAAGAAAATAAAGAAATGTTTAACATGGACATTGGGTCCCACTCATATGTAAACTAGGCTCCTTCTCACTTTTTTGTCATACACGGATGACAATCCTAGTTGTCTCTGGGAAGTAGCCTCTTTGGAGTGCAAAAATAAAAGCATTGAAAAAAGCATTAAAAGAAAATGGAGATGTCCTCGAGCCTAATATGCCCACAACTCTAAATCTGTTTTCAACTACATCCAAAGTCATTTCAGCAGTGTAGGTCACATCTGTTTTTATGAATCTCAGTGGTCTCTCCTCAAGAGGCATCATGGAGACAGACAACAGCACCATCATGTGGTCACTTTGCACAATGATCGGACTCTACAATTATTATAACACAATTATTTGAGTAAACTGCCATAACTATGCCAAAGGCTGGGCGAATGGTTAGTGAGCCTGCCTAGGACTTAGGAAGACCTTGGAGGTCCCAGGTACGATTCCAGCTGTCAGCAATAAAAGTGTCCCTGAGCAAGACACTTAACCCCTAACTGCTCCCTGAATCCCCCCTCCGTGCTTAACACTTAATTCCTGAAGCTGTAACCCTCTGGGATGTGATATATAAAAATCACACCTGTGTGAAGGGAGGGGCGTTCTTATCATCTTACAATGAGGTGATGTAATGATGATGCAAAACAAACATTAAATTCTCTTTAATGTTAAAGGTATATTCAGTGATTTCACTTAATTCAAATATCACTTATTTTTTTGTTTTGTTGTGATAATCCTCCCTAC
>NC_139709.1:23599116-23634116 GCF_964188405.1 Protomyctophum parallelum | reverse complement strand
CTACTCAGACACTACAAGCAACTTCTACCTATATCTTTTGTGTGTAGAAGACAAAGTTAATCAATTAAAAAATTCAGAAACACTATCAACAGGGAATGATATTTTTAGAATAGGTACTGTAAAATGTTTTGCAATGACAGTGAAGCCTTGCAATGGCTAATAATACGCAAAAAGGTGTGATCTCTCTTTACTCATGTCTCCTCTGCTCTCATTTACTCAATGTTCCACTTTTCTCCTGTTCCTTTTTGTCCCAGGAGAAGCGTCGTGTTCAGGAGGACATCAGACAGAAGAAACAGGAACTGGACAGAGAGAAACTCAAACTAAAACACCTGAAGGTCCGCAAAACCCATTTACAGTACTATACCTCCAAATGATGTCAGAATACTGGTAGAGATATATAGCCAGGGAGCCAGCCATCCAAAATTTGAGGGCATATTTACTGACACGGGTACAGGACCTTTATTTATTTTAGAATTATTATTCAGAATCATGAAAACCCCCTAGTTTGACATGTCACATGCTACTTAAAGTATGATGAAATTATGCCTTATATTGGTTGTCTATGGTGTGGTATACAAAAATGGCCATACCTCTTTTTTTTCGCAATGTTTCCGGCAGAGCAGACCTCTCATTCTGTGGATTTTAATGACCAAGTGAATAGAAAAAACACAAATAAAAAGTATGACAAGTCATGACAACACAGGTTAATCCTTAACTGTTAATGGCTAATGACAATCAGAACCATCAAATTTAATGTATGAGTTATATTAAACTAAAATAAATAAAGGTCCTGTAACTGTGTCAGTAAATC
The DNA here is from genome assembly GCF_964188405.1 of Protomyctophum parallelum. NCBI lineage: Eukaryota > Metazoa > Chordata > Actinopteri > Myctophiformes > Myctophidae > Protomyctophum > Protomyctophum parallelum. The sequence goes on along the minus strand of NC_139709.1, from coordinate 23,633,305 downwards.
CCAAAAGTAATCCAAAAGTAATCGGACAAAAAAAACTATTTTCCATGCATTGCTCAAAAAGGGAAACTAATATTTCTCACCTAACCTTCAAGTCAGGAGGCCACAGCAGGTTTCCCTTTGTCCAATAGCTGTTCCTGGTACCTCACTTCCTGGAACTATTGCTACCATGCTTTTTCCCCACAGCTCCCCCTATGATCAAATCTTGTCAACCGAAAATATTTAAGGGTTATATATTCAACAATATTTTAACTAGAGCTGGGACTCGATTAAAATTTTTTATCTAATTAATCAGAGGCTTTGCGATTAATTAATCTAGATTAATCGCATTTTAATCGCATATCAATATTCAACCCGAGAACAGCGAGAAACCTTTTTTTTTTAATGTTTTTTGGTATCCCAGTGAATCAACGAATAGTGACTACAGGATACCACTCATTTTCAACATTTTACTGTCATTAATATACTAATAATAATAAAAAGTCACCCCATTCTGTGTTGCCTAGAACTGGAGGTCTGAAAAAAAAATTGTAACAGTAACAAGTACATCTCAGTGACATCACAAAGCTGTACTTACTTCATATTGTTACTGTTTTTTGTCAGACCTCCAGTTCTAGGCAACACAAAATGGGGTGACTTTTTATTATTTCCAGTTTTCAGTACTATAGAAAAGCGCCCAGTGAGAAACGTTCCGCGGTGAAAAAAAAGGTGCGATTAATTTATCTGTAGTTAATCGTGATACATTTTTCTGTAGTTAATTAATCTAAATTAATCGCAATTAGTCCCGGCCCTAATTTTAACCAATACATTCCCTTGTTATCACTCAGTATGTTGTGATTTATTTTCTTTCAATGCTCATACCAGGACAGGAAATACATTTCTTCACACATTTATGGATTAGATTTAGTGTCACAAAGAGAAACACATGCATTGAATTACTCAATGTGAGGAGTCATAATAAACATATGAGTTCTTTCACTATTCATTTCATTGCATACTGGAGTATGTTGTAATTAATTCATAATTAAGTATTATACTGTGCTATGCAATAATACATGAGTTTTACAGTGTGTATTGCGGTCATAGGGACAAGGCCAAACACAGTTTTGTATCACTACTATTGTATTACTAACAGCTTCAGTGGCTGTTGCTAGGATACAGGTAAGTTAAACAAGGTGGACGTCTGACTGCTATGCCAGGGGATATTATCAGTTATTACAATGCACCCTCAGGCAATCACAATGTGAGGTCGGAACAGACTTTGCTCTAACACTACAGCGTGACCACCTTCCAAAGATGATGAAGATAATAATATGTTCACTCATATTTTCTTTGAAGTCAAAATTTAAACATCTGCAGAAATATCAAGGTTTCCCTATTACTGCAGAGTCTACCTCACTATAAAGAGCATAATCACACCTATCATAATCACACAATCAATCATTCAATCAATCAATCGATATCAATATAAATCAAGATGATTTTTTTATACAATGGAAAAGTTTGTTTACAGCAAAGAGTACAGACCTTATTAACCCTACAGGATCATTCATCTCCCAAGAGTATTCCCATCTGTGAGCAGCTAAAGTTAGAGGCAGCCATATATCCGGTATCCACTGGGTCAAACTGCTTGACACATTTTAGTCAGCAGCGACCTTACCACTCTAAATGCCGTGGTGATGTTTCCCTGCTCCTGTGTTTGAACTCCTAGACACAAGCAACACAGAGTTTGAGAATGGTATTCAGTGACCACACACACCACAGCATTGCTTTTTTTTAACACAATTGCTCCAACTAATGAATTGAACTGAATTTGTCCGTTGTGTCAACAGAAGACGGCTCTGAGAGAACAGTGGCTACTGGGGGACTCAGCTTCCCACAACGCACTGCAGCAGCGGCAAAAGAGCCTGTTGGCTGACCAACAACAGACAAGAATACTGCAGAATAACATACACAGGTAAAACACAGACGCAACAAATATTCTTTCTAGGCTATATACGTATACTCTGTCAGCAGCAGGGGAATCTGAGCTGAGCTGAAATCATAATCGCTATACTATATATTTATGTTGTACTGACATGTATATGTAAATATTGCTTTTATGCATTTTCTTTGTTCAAGCCAAAGAAAGAGAGCCCAAACAATGAACACATGGGCCTGTTTTCAATATGCATACTTGTCTGTACTTGTGATGCGTCATCAGTCTCATCAGTACTGATCCAATCCTCAATTTCGCATCTGGACAAGTATGATCTGTCAGCTTTGCTTCTCATTTCAATAGTCATTACTACCAGAGCTGGGTTCAACAACATTATATCCCCTAAAGTGTATCAGTCTTTTACAGACAAGCGCTGAGGTCTGTGCTTGTAGCACTCAATTATTTTCTTCCCCAATTGCCAAACTTCCGTCAACCCTGACCTTCAGAGAACTCCAAATCCATTACCTCCATGCATGTCAGCATTAATAACATGTACCATTCCTTCCTAGAGAGTATCATCCATATCATTATTAGCAGCAAACTGACCTTTACCCTCTGATCTGTTAGGATAGAGAGTGAGGTGGAGTCTCTGGAAAGGGAGGAGTCCATGATCTCCACCAATGAGAGATTCATCCTCCTCAGACTGAAGGCTGTGGAGAAAAGCCCTGAGGAAATTATCAAGGTATGCTGGCACTGCACGCACGCACGCACGCACGCATGCACACACGCACACGCACACGCACACGCACACGCACACGCACACACACACACACACACACACACACACACACACACACACACACACACACACACACACACACACACACACACACACACACACACACACACACACACACTCACACTCACACTCACACACACACACACACACACACACACACACTAACTGTTGTGTGTGTCTTTCAGGAAGCCCAGAAGAACTTCATTCCAGGTGACGAGTTTACATTCTTAGAAACACATCTACATTCCCAAAATAGAATTATAACTCATTATTTTAATTAGTTAGCATTAATTAATCAGTTAATCTGACAACACTGTGGCTGAGCCCCTGTTCCAGATTGTAGTATTGAAGTATTTTATAATGATCATAAGAATGTTGTTCCCCAGGTATGTATGCACCTACAAGGAATTGTTATTACAGTGAATAAATAACGACACTATTATAATACTATTATAATACTATTAGTATTATTATTAATACAGTACAAGTACAGTATACACAGCAAGTGATCATGTCATCCGCTGCATGCATTCAGTACATTCGTCATTGTACTATTTAACAATTTACTAAAATATTTAGTTGTGGTAGAAATGCAGCCAAACACTGAACCCTTTGCAGTTATTTCAGGAAAGTCCCTCCCACACGCTGTATCAATCTTTAATGTTCTCTAATGTCGTTTTCTAGTACGTTTTGGTGTACCCACGGCCACTGGACATTCTAAACAGTCTAAGGGCCGATTCATACTCCTATTTTACCGCTGTTTCGGCGCTGTAGTGCCGAAACGATTTCGGCTCGTCAGAAATTTTCAATAGCACCGAAGAGCCGACTTTAGGACGGTACCCACCCCCCCGAACCTCAAATGACGTCAAATTGTAGGCTCTACAGTGCCGAACCGACTTTTATTCGGCTCTAAAATAGGAGTATGAATCGGCCCTTAGTCCTCATCACAGCTTTTTTACTTTTTCACCAGAAGAGTGCCTTGTAGGTTTCCCTTTGTTGCTATCCACAGCTAAATTGACAGTGTTTTGTGTTTTCTCCCTAGAGCCCATCCAGTACATCACAGCCACCCCTGATCAACCACAATCCTTGTCTCTATCAGCCAATGGACATGCTAATCCACCACGACAGAGTGAGACACACAGACAGAACAGACACAGAATTTATTTTGCATTTCGTTTTCAATTTTGTTACTACCCAGGCCTAGGGAAATCATGGTACAACATATTTAAGTGGGACCCCCCTTGTTCCATTTGGCTAAAGGAGATGCGTCACCACATTGGTCGACTTGACCGCAGCCAGTGTGCAGCTCTGTTCATAAACCGTACAGCTATAACTCACAATCAATTGCTAACCATTTTGACAGAGAGGTCATGGCAATATAATAGTTGCACTTTGAATTTCATCTCTGTTTTAAATCAACTATATAGATAAGCTCTCTCTCCCTGCCTGTCTCTTTATCTCTCTCGTTGTCCCTCAGCTTTGTTTGCCATGGAGATCAATGTGGCTAAGAATCTTCTAACGGGAGAGAGCAAGGTCGTCTCTACGGCGACAGTGACCCCCCAGGAGCTGAGTCACTGCTCGGGAGTAAAAGTTTATGATGACGGCAGAAAGTGTGTTTTCGCCCTGGAAGCCAACAGGGTAATATTACAACACTAATATTGGTATTCATATACTGTAGACTAGTATATTGTCAGGATCATGTACATGCTGAGGTTAAGCTTACAGTATTAAGTACACAATATTCATGTATAAATAAATAAATAAATAAATAAACAAATAAACAAATAAACAAATAAACAAATAAACAAATAAACAAATAAACAAATACAAAATGCTTAAGGTAATTCCATAGAAGGTGTTGTTAACACTTAACAGCAGGGCTGTGTATCACCAAACAACACCCAAAGGTCTTGGGTGATTAATTTACATTGCACTAAAATGCATGAAATGACCAAAAAGGAACTGAATAAAAATGTGTCAAATGACAACAGCTATGGAACACAATGTTGCCTCCTCTCCAATCTGTGAAATTGGCATAACAAAGGAAAACCAGAGCCCTCTTTCGAAAGTCTGTCTCGAGAGACTACCTCCTGTCTAAAAGAGGTAGGCTAAACATACAGATGGAGAAAGTGCCAAATGGAGCAAACGTCCATAGCTTATTTTTATATACCTTGATGTGAACACCTTATAGTGGCCTGAACATGCAGTACTCCACAATCGTTGATTTCAGAATATGCTTATGGCAATAATAATGTGATGTTTCCCTTTTTCACTTTCTTTATATGATGATTTCCAGTTTTTCATAGTGTATATTTGTACGTCTTTAAATGTTCTGATGAATTGAAAATGGAGGACCCTGATGTAAACAAGTCTTGGTGCTTTTCATGCATGGTTTCATCCTCAAAGTAGCAGTTTTTGTATTGACTTGTGCTTTCGTTTGAAATGTCCCCATTCTACATACTGTGAAATAACATTTTCAATCTAGTACATGGCCTTCAAAAGATGCAATCTGACCTCTTTCATGGTTGTGCTTCTATAGGGCTCGCATGACATGGGGGGCAACGTGTCTGAGTTGTCACCCAGTGAAGTAGAACAGCTGCTCAGGGATGCTACACAGCATCGCCGTGGAAACCATCGGCAGAACGGAAAGGGCGAGGGGCATCACTATAACAACCAGCATGACAGCCATCACCATGGTAACCATGTCCTCAGAAACAACCAGTGGGAGGAAGACAACCAACACCACTCTAGTGACCAGGAAAGTTGTTACAGAAGTCAGAAAGACAGAGTTTCCCACAACGACCAGGGGAATCACCATAGAAACCAACAATGGGTAGGACCTGGCTTCCGCAGACAGGAAGATGATCACTCTGTCTACCACCAGGAGAGAAATGGTCACAGAAACCAGTGTGAGGATTACCGTGGCAAGCGCTCCTCCATCAACAGTGTTGTAAGAAGTGTCAGCGAGAGGAGCCCGCGAGCCATTGTCTGCCCCCGGCCTCCGCCGAGAGCACACAACCCGGAAGTGGCCGTGCCCGCCTACCATCCGGAGCTCTCCTACACTCCGGCCAATCACATTCCTCTGAGCGATTACGTCAGCGTGGAGGAGGAGGAACTGTACGTCTACAAGCCGCCCCCTTACCGGCCAGAGCGTGGCGGTCTGCACCACCGAGACGTCAAATCGGCGTCTGCTGCTCTGTTCTACGATCCCAGAGGCTTTGCTCGGGCCCCCTCCCCTCTCTGTGAACCAGACGCGCCTTACAGAATACTCGACGCCATGGACACCAACGAGCCAATCACAGCCGTCTTCCTGGGCTTCCAGACTAGTCAGGATGAGAGCGACCAAGAGTACGACGGTTCCATCAAGGCGGAGCTTGTTGTCATCGGTGACGATGATGATTATGATGAATACGTCTATGGTGAGAAAACGTTGCAGGAAGCCAAGACAGAAGCCAATGGAGAAGCCTGGCAGGAGGACATGGCCTCAGACAGACGGAAAGCAGGTATCAAAAAGATCAATAAAGATCACAAAGCCTGTTGCACGGTTTGCTGACACCTAACCTCTTAACAGACTGAGAAGAGATAAGGAAATATAAATCTACCATTAAAGCTATTATATTGATTATCTATCTGTCTGTCTGTCTGTCTGTCTGGCTATCTATCTTCTGTCTGTCTATCAGCCTATACACTGTACCTATACTTACCCGGGTGCATGTGTTTGGTCTGAGGTACTAACAGTGTGACAGGCATTAGTCCGACACCCTACCCAAAACCCTAAAGCTAACCTCACAGAAAGCCATGGGTTAGTTTTAACCTGCCACGCATGTCGGGAGCCACGGGTTAGTTTTAACCTGCCACAGGTTAGTTTTAACCTGCTACGCATGTCGGGAGCGCCAGTGTTGTCGGACTGATGCCTGTCGTACTGTTAGTATGTCTAACCAACGTATGCACCCCACTTACCCGCCTATACATAATCTACCTGGCTCACTTGTAAAATATTAGCCAAATATTAACCCATATAACTCAATGAATGTGTGTCCTATTATGTCCTATTATTATGTTATTACAACATTATTATTACAACAGTGGTTCTCAAAGTGGTTCTTCAGGGGGTTCCAGGTGGTCCCAGCTAAATTTGTTAATATATCAATTGGATTACTTTAATATACACACTATAAATTCGGCTATTTGAAAATAGGCAATATACAAGATCACAGCGATAGATCTGTATTTTTGAGGTGCAGCCACTCCAAGAAACAGCTGTTTGTCCCTTTGTCTGTCTGTCTGTCTGTTTAGAGTACCAACAGGTGACTGTTGAGCTTCACACTGTGCACAGGTGCATGATGGGAAGTTGAGTTTTTAGTGTAACACCAGTAGTTTTTAGTGTAACACCAGCACAGAGTAGCACATGCACAGGTGCATGATGAGAGGCAGTACAGTACAGTACAGTCTACTCTACATAGTCCGACAGCCAATAGTCTGACAGCCAATAGTCCGACACCCCAACAGAACCACTTGTTTGTTTTCCACTGACAGATACACATTTATAAAACTTATAATGTTTGAGAACCACTGATTTAGAAGATAATGTTAGTGACCAAAAGGTCAGACGGTAGACGCTAGGTTAAGATGCTTTAAATGCAAACTTTTCTAATCTAATTTTCATACCTAACTTTTTGTATGTGGCTGGTGTATTGGTGTGTGTGTGTGTGTGTGTGTGTGTGTGTGTGTGTGTGTGTGTGTGTGTGTGTGTGTGTGTGTGTGTGTGTGTGTGTGTGTGTGAGAGAGAGAGACTGTGACAGTGAGTGACTACCATGTAAATTAAGAATTTTAATAAACTTTTGTTACTAATCAAAACTAACAGCTCATCTCCTGTGTCTAACTAAACACTAAACAATATCACAACACTGTGTGTGTGTGTGTGTGTGTGTGTGTGTGTGTGTGTGTGTGTGTGTGTGTGTGTGTGTGTGTGTGTGTGTGTGCGCGCGTGCGTGTGCGTGTGTGTGCGTGCATGCATGCGTGCGTGCATAAGCATTAATCTGAATTAATCTTATCTGATGTGAAAGGGCCCAGATGTCTCCTGCAGGGTCATGCTGAGCATCAGCTTGAGTCACTTCCTATTTTCTCTCATTTCCTCTGTTAGTGTCAGTGACAGAATGACAACTAGCTGCTGTGAAATAAAGCGTCGCAGGGCCCAGGAAATAATTCCCCATTCATTTCCCCCATAGACGTTTCATTTAAAGACGTATTTAAAGACGTTTACGCCGTGGACAAAGCCAACTCTTGTTGTGACAAATCATGACAATAAACACAATGTTTTGGGCCGATCAAATAAACAATAAGTGTTTGTATCCTGCCTTTCTTTTCTTCTTACTAATTATTTGATCCTCCCAAAACATTGTGTGCATTGTCATCATGATTTGTCACAAGAGTTGGCTTTGTCCACGGCGTAAACGTCTTTAAATAAATACTTTTTGAAAAGTCTATGGGGGAAATTAATGGGGAATTATTTCCTGGGCTCTCATCGGGGGCGGGACTGTGACGCTACAACTAATGCATACGTGTGTGTGTGTGTATGTGTGTATGTGTGTGTGTGTGTGTGTGTGTGTGTGTGTGTGTGTGTGTGTGCGCGCGCAATTGCGCATGCATGCGTTTTCTCTCCTGTCAGTTACAGCTGTCCAATTGTGGATTGAAGAGGAGCTGATCATTTGAACAGACACCCCCCTCACCCCATAAAGCAAGGGGAATAATCGTATATGAACCACCAGATCCTGTTTAACAACACTGCTATTTTGACTTGACATGTCCATATATATTATATATATATATATTTATATATCTGTGTGCATCGATTAGCTCAATGCACAACATTGTCGAAGTCGAATTAGCCTGACTCAGGCCAGGTTAGACCGCTTAAATCAGCAATCACTGACCCACAATATTGAAGTACATCAAATACGTACATGTGCTCTGGGCTCTCTCTGTCCAAACAAAAGGAAACCAACAAAAACACAGTGCAGACCGACATACTAGACCGTGTACACAATGCACACTTCATGACGAGGAATTCCTGATCAATTACGAGTCAGACTTTTATCACGGGAGAACATGAAACATACAGATCTGCAAGTCCCACGACAGCTTCTCACTCTAGCTATTACATGACATTACCCAACAGTAAATATAAGAACTTATTAGCAAAGTACATAATGCAGTAAATTATGCAATATACAGTACAGGATAACTTTACATAATACAACTATTATGTGCCTTTGGTTGTTCAGCAACATATGTGAGCAAATAAACTGTTACTGAGACGGTCGTTGTGTGATGTTTGCTACAGTAAATGGAAGGTGTGAGAACAGTGTGGCTAGTGTCCTTAATGATGTTTCGGGCTTTCCTTACAAGTTATGAAGTTGTGGTAGTTCTAATAGTCCTCCTGACTGACATTGACAGTACAGACTCTGCTGTGCTTTCTTGAGGAAGCACTTGGAATTGTGAGAACCATGAGAGGGTGTCTGATATTTATAGAACAAATAAATGTAAAACTATGAACAATTTTAACAGATGTCCCATTAGGAGTGTGATTACTCTGGTCCATTAAATATTGCTGTGAGTTTTGTACTTTTTCTGCTTTACTCTAATAGACCCCCAGGTGTGGTTATAATATTCAAATATGTCTTCCCTGTGTATTTTTGGTTTCTTCCTGAAAGCTGAAAGGCCCAATCGAAATAACATCATTTTTGTGACATCATAACCCTAACCCCTCCCACATTATCATACAACAACAGCTGTGGGCGAGGCTTAAGTTCAGGGGGGTGGTGCTAAGGTGAAAACAAGGTATACTTAATGAACTGGTTGGTGGGTGTGGCCACATAAAAACATAATATTAACACTTTCTGTACACCTAGTATATATATAGTATGGGGGGGGGGGGTTATTTTAGCCATTAGAGAAAGGCTGTTATCATGGCCTCATCATTGTTGGATCTTCCACTTCCCAATAGGGGATCAATGGTAACTGGAATCAGACTACTGACTTCAATTGTCACTAGCATCATTGTGTAATTGCATTCAGGACCGACTCCCCTATACTGCACGGAACCTTTCAATGTGAAACAAATCAATAGTGAGCAACTGAATGGCCTGTGTACAGTACATAACACACCACCAGCCTAACAATACAGTATGATGTAATAGTCAGAAGAGGTTGAGATGTGCAACCTTTTATTTTTAATACTGTAGGCCTATACATCTCAAATATGGGCGGCGGTGGCTCAGGGGTAGAGTGCCTGGATGGTAACCGTAAGGTTGCCAGTTCGAACCCGGGCTCCCCCAGAGTTACTGTCGAAGTGTCCTTGAGCAAGACACTGAACCCCTAATTGCTCCCGATGTGCTAGTTGGTGCCTTGCATGGTTTCCGCTGCCATCGGTGTATGAATGTGTGTGTGAATGGGTGAATGTAATGCACAATCTCTGTAAAGCGCCTTGGATAAAGGCGCTATATAAATGCACCATTTACCATTTATTTACCAAATACAAACAACTCACACTCTTGTTGGTTTCATCACTGGACATTTAATTTGGCAATTATAAATGATTCCAGCTGAAGGTAAATAAATCACAACGGAAGCAGAATAAAGTGACTATCGAAGAGAAAACCAAACATTCACATAAGTGGCTACATGAGTCCATACAGAATGTCCTAGCAAGTACTGCGTGGCATCACCCAGTACTTGCTTTATATTCAGTCAGCAGTGGTAGAACACAACGGTCATCAATACAGAAAAGGAGAAATTAAAAGAAAACTCAACTGAATGGTTTTTCCCCCGTACATAACAAAAGTTTACCGTAGTTAAATGTTTAGCAGTAGTGATTCGTCATAATTCTATCCGAGCACGAATAGTTATAATACAGTTGCTACAATGACAGTTGTGAACCCCAAATCGCTATTGCAATGAAATAACAGGGTCGACATTGAGCATACAATATTATAGACAGTAGTGCAAAATATGTGGGAAATAGTCTACTACAATGATGCCATGCTGAAATGAACTGTGAACCCCTTGCTCAAGTCTTAGCCATTACGCTGCATTCAAGACACCTCAGAAATATTGCAAACAACATGACATGACAACGGCTAGATACTGTACACGATCAACACTGCGCAGGCTGGTAGCTGGCAGCCCAGATGCAAAAGGCTACGTTGAGATTTACATCATGGGCTACTCTACCACAACAGTGCAGACAACTAAAAGCATATAGTGCTATCAAAACAGTGGCTTAATATTGAAACACAGAAATAATGCCATTGTTTTGTTTTTTGTTTTTTCAAAAACATGCTATTCAACTATTCTGTTTGAGGAAGAACTCTGATTACTGAGTTGACTTGAATGCAGTTTATTCAGCAGCAGGAAAAGCTGGCCATTCAGTGGAAACCAAGCTAGGTAGGTAGGTACTGGTAGCTCTGGTTATCACTTGTTGGCCCTGGTGTAAAAAGCAGGCCAATGAGTAAGCCCAAAAACAACACAACAAAACATAGCAGGTCTACACTGTACAATTTAAAATGGTCATTCCAACAAAATAACAATTAACTTGCAATAAATAAATTCATAGCTTTTTGTCTCCACCAGGCCAAAGGCATGGGGAGAGAGTATGTTTTGCACTCCGTCCATGTACGTGAGTCCGTCCGTCAGTCCAGCTAATCTCCGGCACCGTTAACCCGGTCGATGCCAAATTTTGCACACACACTCCACTGGATGCCAACGATGAACCTCTGCCCCAATTTTTTCAGAACGGCCAGTTATAGCGCCACCAGGAGGCCGACTTTTGAAAAACATATATTACTCCTCCAGATTCTGTCCAGAAATCCCGCAAATTGTTACACACTATCTCTATAGTCATGTGTTCAAGACGGATCTGTCCGATATTTCATATTCCATCCTAATTAGCTAACATTGGCTTTCAAAATGTACCAATGTACCATGAACGCAGCATGCAATTCACGTGAAATATTTCACAGACTTTCCTACTAGGCTGAGGAATACATCCCACCCTTTTCACATTGGCCTCACATAGCGCCACCAACAGGTGGATTTTTGCAAAACCCATTTTTGGAACAAAATGCCTTAAATCATCCAATTGCCATCCAAAGGCGTAAGATGAAATTTCACATTGGCCTATTATAGCGCCACCAGGAGGCCACAACCTGACCTGGCCTGGTGGAGACCGAGGGGCACTTTATCTAGTTAACTCTCTCTCTCTCTCTCTCTCTCTCTCTCTCTCTCTCTCTCTCATAAGAACACAATTATCAGGTCATTGCTTGGTTTATAAATACTACTATATTACTATATCCAGTAAAAATACAATATAATAAATATATCTTTTGAGTAAGCAAGATGGGACATAAAAAATATATAGAATTTTTCACCGGATCTTCACCAACTGTAATAAGATATTATTCACTCTGAAGACAGTGCAGACTGAGCAGATTCATAAATGAGTTTAGCCAAGTTCTACCATATATAAAATGACCATGCAATTTGTAATGGGCATCATAATACTATGTCTGTTCATCATCTGTACAAGGCATCTAAAGATCAGTTCTCCACTGTAGCACTGTCTACGGAGCAATGGCTGACACTGAAACCTGTCGCCCTCTCAATCTCTTTTCATTAATAGCTTGTTAAAACCTTCTTTGAGCAGCGATTTCCAATGTCTGGGTTTACATCCACATCAAAACAAGTGTTTCAAAGAACTGATAAAAAAAGCTATTTTTTTTTTCATAAATAACATAATTAATGTATGCTGTCTGATCACTTCCTGATCCCCGATAAATGTTGGTATATTTAAATACTAAAATAAAAATAAATAGATGAATAAAAATTCCTCCAGAAAATCATTGCAATGCAGTTTAAAATTAAGAATAGAATTAGTAAATATCAAACAAAATCTGGAAAACAAAGTGCCTGACATATTGAACATTAAATGACTGCACACTGTCATGCTGCTGTTATTCTCCTTCATTTTCCAACATAGGCCTACCTAATATTCGGCGCCTATTACCATTACATCTATTTACCATTTTGAGTTGTTTCATGGATAGCAAAGACTGAAAATTTAGGTCAACCATGAACCACCTCAAAAAACTTTTATAAAAACATTGGTATTTGAATTATAGGAAGTAGGGAAGGACGATGTGCGTTTCCCTTCTGGTTTAGAATGGGTCCATCTGGGAGTCCGGTTCATTCTTGCTTCTGATTGGCTTGAAGGCTGGCCTCCCATCGCTGCGCCATGGCGTTCTGTCGTTGTGGTAGCATGAGGGCTGGTGGGAACTGGGTGGGGAGGGGAGATTCATCTCAACCACTGGATTCAACATGGATGGATGGATGGATGGATGGATGGATGGATGGATGGATGGATGGGGAGAGGAGATTCATCTCAACCACTGGATTCAACATGGATGGATGGATGGGTGGGTGGGGAGAGGAGATTCATCTCAACCACTGGATTGAACATGGATGGATGGATGGATGGATGGATGGATGGATGGATGGATGGGGAGGGGAGATTCATCTCAACCACTGGATTCAACATGGATGGATGGATGGATGGATGGATGGATGGATGGATGGATGGATGGGGAGGGGAGATTCATCTCAACCACTGGATTCAACATGGATGGATGGATGGGTGGATGGATGGATGGGGAGGGGAGATTCATCTCAACCACTGGATTCAACATGGATGGATGGATGGATGGGTGGGGAAGGGAGATTCATCTCAACTACTGGATTCAACATGGATGGATGGATGGATGGATGGGTGGGGAAGGGAGATTCATCTCAACTACTGGATTCAACATGGATGGATGGATGGATGGATGGGTGGGGAAGGGAGATTCATCTCAACCACTGGATTCAACATGGATGGATGGATGGATGGGTGGGGAGGGGAGATTCATCTCAACCACTGGATTCAACATGGTTGGATGGATGGGTGGGGAGGGGAGATTCTAGGTGGGGAGGGAAGATTCATCTCAATCACTAGATTCAACATGGATGGATGAGTGCATGGAACTGGGTGGGAGGGGAGATTCATCTCAATCACTAGATTCAACATGGATGGATGAGTGCATGGAACTGGGTGGGAGGGGGGATTCAGTTCAACCACTAGATTCAAGATAGATGGATGGATGGGTAGGGAGTGGGGGATGAATGAATTGAAACAGATGTGGAAAAATTATTGATAGATGAATGGCAGATAGAATAACGGATGCTATGAGAATTGATGAATAAATGAACTAAACTATGAATATTTGCTATGGGTTGTGAACTAGTGTTGTAATACTAGAGTCCTTAACCCGTCAATTCCGGTCTCGAGTCCACATTTTAATTTACTCGGTCTCGTCTCAGTCTCGCCCTTAATTTGATCTTGGACCAAGGGACTCTACCCCCACCGAGTCCACTCAAATCACGAATCACTGCAATGCAATAAATGTATTATAATACCCATATTATGAGGAGCCCATTCACATTAGCATTATAAGTAGAGATGTCCCGATACCAACACCAGTATCGGTAAATAAAATGTGGAGTTTGCTTTCGAGTTGCCCAAACTACAATTGCAAGTTGGAGTGAGGAGTCTGCTATAAACACAACATGAGATATATAGCTATAAACACAACACAACACAACACAAAATATCTTTCTCTAAACAAACACCTCCGCTGTGCTCCATCTCCCCCTCTCTCCACACACAGTATAACACAGCACACACACACTCAACGTGTAGTCAGTGGCTCAAAAAGCTCATTAACTAACATTAACTACAATATATATAAAAGAAAACACCCGCAGACATTTGTCACATGTTCTGCGGTTCCCTACTAGTCCAACGTGTGAACAATGCAACGCAGCTGAACGGTAAAGCTTAGCATAGCATATGTGTCAAGTTAAGGCGAATGTCAACCCTTGACTTCCGGTCAGTGGACTTAAAAAACTCGACCCTCTCCCACACTCGGTCTTGACTCGGTCTCGCTTTAGATGGACTCGACTACAACACTATTGTGAACTGAATGGATTAGCAACTTAATCAGTCTCAAGCTGATTAACAAATCAATCAGTTCCCAAATAGAAACATTTGAGTGAATGAACAATAAAGTGAAAATGACAAATGAATAGGTATATTTCTAATAAAGTTAAATAATAATTTCAAAGTGAAGTGAGCGGTGTCCTTTATCATGATGATGTATGATGATGATGAGAACGTCATCATAGATCACTAATTAGGCCCGCAGGGACCAAAAGGTTTATACGGAAAAAAAGGTTTGCCTTTTAGGATGCCACATGACAGGCTAGCACCGCTCAGAAAGAAAGAATGAATGAATGGATAACGTACACACATTGCGACAATAGTTATAAAAGTCATGAATGGTCATAGTCTTGCATTGTTTTGGGAGAACCGCTTTTTTCTACTTTGGCGGTTTCTTTGAATAAAGGTTAGCGTTTGTCTGCGTTTGAGCATGCATGTTCAGTGAGAACAGTGAGATCCTACCTTGTGGTCACAGGACAGGCTCGATCGTTCCATTCTGCGGTTCCTCGATGGGGACGGAGGTGAGGAGGCACTTCTGTCTGGAACCTCGCCTACCATGCATTTACATGAGGGTGGTATGACAGATGGGCAGGGAGGAAGCATTTTTTAAATCATGAGATAATACTAGTTAAATATAAGATTATCCCTCAACTATATGCATACAGTATCCTGGGAACCTTTTTTATATGATTTAATTGGGGAGGCAAAATGGCAAGAAGCATTTCCACATACCAATCTACAGTTTGTTTTTCGTTGCCACTGTTAAGAATCTGAAAGCTGTACATTTTATGTCCTATCCAAGAGTCAAACCCAGTGTGCGATATCAAATATCTGCTCAGCCTGGAGGGAAACCCCACTTCGCCAGAAGAGATATTGTGTTTATGTGCTTCATACAGTAGCCTACTACTTGTCAACCAGTAGTATAGAGAGAACACCAATGTGCTATAGTTAACACCACAGATGTGCTACAGTAGTTATCTTATAATAACAAACGTTACCATAGAGATTGGATATAATAACATTTTATTCATTAAATAAGTTCCAGATTGCCGGTATATTGGAACTAGTCTAAAACATAGGCTAAAAATTGTATAAATAACAGTATGGAATAGGAATAGAGAGAGAGTAAGAAAGATACCGTCACTTTTCATCCTGCTATTTTGCAACCCCAATTGTAATATATAAAACAAATATTTCTAAAATGGCTGATGGCTATTGAGTGTAGTAAATAATACATACTGGTATAGCTAGCGTTATCATTCATCCCGGGAGATACCAGCACCGTATCATATCTCTCCTTCTCCTGCACTCTTCGCCACTCTTCTTCTCTCCTCCTCTTCCTCCACTCCTCCTCCCTCTGCCTCCTCCACTCGTCCTCTCTCTGCCTCACCACGCGGATCTCCTGCTCCACCAGGGATTGGCTGCTGAGCGAACGTAGCTTGAAGAAAGGGTTGGAGGAGAAGGTGCTCTCCTGTGGTTCCACCGATAACGGAGCCGAGCTCAAGCAAAACTCTGACGCGCTGCGGATGATCAGATTGGAGGTCTCCACGACGATGACATTGGCGGACATGGTGTCCAGGCCTGCTGACCGATCGGAGAAGCCGCCCGGGGAAAGAAGGCGGGTCCTGGAGGCACTGCGGGAAGAGTCTGGCTCCAAGATGATGACATTGTTGGCTGTCATCTCATGATAGAGGGGTCGCGGTAGGGAAGAGGAGGTGGAGGAGGGAGAGGGGGAAGGAGAGATGGAGAGGGTGGGGGTGCGGCAAGCTGGCGGGCGGGGGGGTGATCGTCCCGTCTGCAGGCTGGCTGGTCTGAAGTGGAAAAAGTGAAAAACCTATTCAAATGTCTGAAAATCATTGGTGTTCCATACTGTACATCTATCATTTATATGCATGAGGAATTTGTTATCGGTCGCTTCCATGTTGGCTTTTGTCCTGAATCCAGTCATGCGTTCATTGCGTTGCCTTGTCTATCCGATCATTTTATACATTCACATGATTAAAACAAACGAGAAAGAAATCAGGCTACAGTGCTTACATGAAGAAAAACATGTGTTTTTCTCCCCAATGCCAAATTCCATTGAATAATGAACTATACAAGGCAGCAGTGGCCACCTGGAAACCAGAAGGTTCTCATGGCATGGTACCAAAGTGTTCCTCAGCAAGTTACTGAACTGCTGAGCAAAACACCCTAATTGCTCCAGACAAGTAGGTTGGCAGCTTGCCTTAGATGGGGGATGTCAGACTTATCCATACCTGGGCATTGTCAGTCCCTGTGTAACCATTCCCCTCTCTCTGCGATGTCGCTCTTCTCTCTCTAGAGTGAGTCTGATCTCTCTCTCCACAGCGGTCTCTGTCTCATCGTGGTGACTGCGGTATGAGGAGGAGTCATCCAGGCCTGAGTCTTCTGAACTGGGAGAGAGGGTTGAGGAGAAGGGAGGTTGTGTGTTGGGTTGAGGGACCTCCCTACAATATAAAAGGAGAAATAATGGTGGTATCATTGTGGGCTCAAGACAATAAAATACAATGCAATGCAAGCAAAGGCCTACGTGTACTGAATGCACTGTAGTGGGAAGGTTGGTAATAGCTCAAATAACCCAGCATTCTGAAGTTATAGCTCGGTTAACTACTGTGCAGACTGTTCCAAAGCTGCTTCTTTTTCCACAGTTTTGTTTATTCAAGATTTCAGGGTATACATTAACCTGCCCTTGACCTATAATATATTAATTAGAGGCAAGGGTAGGGGTTAAGTGTCAGCCTAAGAGGGGAAAATTCCAATCAAACTATCTTTAATATCACTGATCAAGAAATCTAGCGTTAATCTAGCAAGAATGCGAGGATCGAGGAAAGCTTGTTTATCTAAGCTCATCTCGCTCAAGAATCGCCTAAGGGTGGCGCCATTTCCATGGTGCCAACACAGAATAAATCCATATACTCACGAAACAATACTGATTGGGTCGTGCAGCTGTCTGTCACGACTGTGGCTGCAAGCTCCGCCCAGAGCCTATAAAGCAGCACACAGCCGGAAAAGACGTCATTCCTGCCTTTTTCTGCGCTAACACAGATTTTCTAAGACTACCACTTCCATAACTCCGTTGAGACTTTTATTCCCCCTGGACGAGTGCTTCACTTGTACCCTGGAATTCGCGGTGGAAACCCGGTGGTCTTACACTCACGAGAACGAAACGCAGTAAGTTTCAGAAACAATAAAAAAGGGGCTTTTTTCCTGTCAGTGCTGTGAAGCCTCTCGGACATAGCCCCGTTAGCCTTGGCTAACACTAGCTTAGCTTTAGCCTAGCTGTTGACAAACGCTAGCTTAGCTGTGGCTCAGCCTAACCAGTGTCGGGAGACCTCGCGTTAGCCGCGAAGCCCTGCCTGGACCGTGGAACAAGAGCCAGCCGACGATAGACAAGACACAGCCGCTCGTCGGAAAGAAGTTCAGCCCGGCGACCCGCAGAAGTCAACCTGCACTGCTCTGCTAACGGTGAGTTGATAAACCTCCGCTTTGCAACCCCAGTTAGCTCTGTTTTCTCCCCTGTTTTCTCTACACTATCGTCGGAAACCTTGAGGGACCCTACTAGCTAAAACGCAGTTTTCACAGACTCCCTCGGCCCGCGCTGACCCACGTTCTTTCCCGCCACGTTGTGTCGTAAGACCCCGTCGGCTCGGAAGCCCGTTCCACGGCTATCACAGGCTCCCACACGGCCGCAAGGCCTAGCGCTAGATCGGCGACGCACGTTGCTCCGTGCCGAAAGGCCCTAGCTACTAGCCAGCTACTATCTAGCTGCCCTCTGGCTACTTCTAGCCTCCTCTAGCTGCTATCAGCTACTCCTGTTGCTTCTAGCTACTGTTGACTGCCCCTGGCTCTTGGTGTGTGTTTCTGTAGCTGTTTATAGTGACTTCTAACGTCATCTGGCTACACCTAGCCACTTTGTAGCTGTATTCTAGCGACTTCTAGCTACTTCTAGCGGATCTAGCGGATTCTAGCTACTTTTTCTCCAGACTTCTGGAGAACACTGCGCTTGGCCTACAAAACTCTCTCCGTGTGTCGGAAGACCCTGGTTAGTTTTCTAGCCTTTACTACACCTCAGTGGACAGTTGGAAAACTAAACTAGGCAACATGGCTACTGGCGGTGACGCTACACAACACAACCAGACCCAGGAGGACCCTCAGTGGGTATGTTTCAGTCGCAACTGCAACAGAACCCGGGCAACAGACAACCCGCATAAGCAGCAAGCTGCAACGCTGTTTCGCTTGCTACCGGTGTTTCTAGCTAATCCTCGGCCGCTAGGCGTTGATTTTAGCGCCACCAACAACAAGCAACCACCGTAGCCGGGTTACGACGCTAGCTTGCTATCCAGCCGCAGCTTCGCTAGCCTTCCTAGGTTAGCTAGCTCCCGCTAATGCAGCTATAGCCTTTCAGCTCCGCTAGACACTAGCTAGTTTCCAGCCGTCAGGCGTTAACTACAGCTTCTCTAGCTTCTCTTTGGCACGGTTGTTTTTGCTATCGAAGGCCACAGGCCTGCTCTACGCAACCCGCACTACCCGACGAACCGCCGCATCGCTCTGTGTCGTCAGACCTAAACAGCACCAGCCCGACGGCCGCGCTACGCGAGCCCCAGGCTTTGCGGCCTTCCCGTAGTCCGGCGCCTTTTCTTTCACGCAACTAAACAGCTTCTCTGGCCACCACAGTTTCACAACGTGGTCGTCTCTGTTTAGACAGCTGATTTTCAGTGGAGCACCACGAGTCCTACTCTTCTACTCCACCACCACTTTTCCTTTTTTATAATTTTTATATTATAACTTAAAGGAGAAGTGCTTCTACAATGTCTTGAACTGCTGGTTCCTTCTTTAAGCTACAACTGTGCTTGACCTACAAGACTCTTCCCTGTGTCGGAAGACCCTGGTTAGTTTTCTAGCCTTATTACACCTCAGTGGACAGTTGGAAAACTACACTAGGCAACATGGCTACTGGCGGTGACGCTACACAGCACAACCAGACCCAGGAGGACCTTCAGCAGCGGTGACAACAGCCCTCCCGGGTTCCCGAGGAGGAACGCCACCGGGAATTTCTCATGCAACTGCAGCAACCTGCTGTCCCCTGAGGACAGTCACTCTCGCTGCATGGTTTGCCTGCTCGCCAGGCTCTCGAGACCTCTGGTCTCTACCCCTGCTGCTTCTGCTTCGCGGACGGGGAGAAAAGCTGACGCATCTCACGCGTCGAGAGTCACCAAGACAGGTCCCTGGTCGACACCTCCGAGCCCGGCTGTCCCGACCAGCCCCAAACTTCGAGGCCTAGGCCCACCACCTCGTCCTCTCTCTCCAGACCCCTCAACCTTGACGCGTCTCAGAGACACCATGACGAGTCCTTCCTGGGCTCCTCCCCTGCCAGGAAGGCGGCTCGGACCGCCAGCAACAAGCTCCACACGCTCTTCACCACACTGGTAAACAGGCCTGTGGAGCCAGACCCGAGACATCAGCCAGGCCTCACCGGCTGGCTCTGGGTGCTGCTCTCCCTCCAGCGGGATCTCGTCGGCCCACCAACGAGGCTCCCCCGAGCCGGGTGGTTGCGACAACGAGATGTCGGATGCAGTCCTAGGCCTCCACCGACAACTACCGCTGCTACTACTTCACGCAGCGGCCGAAGGCACGAGTCTCACTCGACGTGGTTCCCCAGCGACCCTCGACTACCGACTGCTTCCCTCAACATTACAGGTATGTACATTGTGAAGCTAGGGTTGTTTAGCTATTTAGCTAACTTTTTCGAGGTCGGGAGTAGCAACCTCGTTGGATGGCCGATGCCACCCTAGCATGCTTAGCTTTCTAGATAGGCTGCTTTTCAAGGTGGACGACGGACAGCGAGCTCCTCCAAGAGCTCCCTCCGCACGCCAACCCCGACACACCAGCGGTGGTAGGGGTGGCCGCTCTGGCTCCAAGCCCCACCAGGAGAGGGCAGGAGGCCAGCTGGCACCGTCCGGTGCCTCGGCCGGCACCCCCAACCGTGACAGACGCCCGGCTGGGCGTGGCCACGGCCGCCCGCCCCATGGCCCCAGACGAGGCCAGGGCAGAGGCCGTGGGGAGCCACAGAGCAAATGACGCCGTCCCCGTCCCAGGGGAGACGAGACCAGACGTCTCCCCTCCCCCCCCTGAGCCTGGATTTGAGTATTCTTCTCACACTCAGACCGCCCAGGAAGAGGCGGGGGCTCACGATGCGGAGCATCACCACGGGTGCGGCCGATCATCGACATGTTGTTGTTTCCAATGTTGTACCTGTTTTATTTCCTGTAATGAAGGCCTTCACGCCATTAAAACAAACAACGACAACAACATCGGGGGGACATGAACCCACTGCCAGGAGTAGCCCCCGGGCTCTCCGACACAGTGGGGCGGGACCTTGGCCTTGTGGCGGGCCTAAACGCCACTGGCAGGACGGGTCATGCCGAAATTTTCTCTGGTCCACCAGGAGGCGCCAGCCCTGCGCGACGACGCGCTCCCCTGGCGATGGAGAACCCCCTTGCGCGTCGCCTGACACAGTGGGAACTGTGCGGAGCGTCTCCTTGGGTTCTCCGCACCATAGCGAGAGGTTACAGGCTCCAGTTCGCTATGAGACCCCCTGCATTCGGAGAAATCCTCTACTCCGATGCACGCGGCGAAGCGGGTCAGGTTCTCCAGCAGGAGATCAACTCTCTGCTGGAGAAGAAGGCTGTCAGAGAGGTACCCCTGAGCCAGAGTCGCAGCGGGTTTTACTCACGCTACTTCCTGGTCAAGAAGAAGGGGGGGGGGCTGCGTCCAATCATGGACCTACGAGCTCTCAATCGGTACCTCAAGTCCTTCCGCTTCAAGATGCTGACAGCCAAGTCTCTTGTGCGCTCTATACGCATGAACGACTGGTTCACATCTATAGACCTGAAAGACGCCTACTTTCACATCCCTATCTACCCACCTCACAGGAAGTTCCTGAGGTTTGGTTTCAAGGGGAAGGTGTACGAATACACGGTTCTCCCCTTCGGGATGTCCCTGAGCCCCAGGGTGTTCGTCAAATGCACCGAGACGGCTCTGGCCCCTCTGCGGCGACGAGGTCTACGTGTAGCAAGCTACATCGACGACTGGCTTCTGAGCGCAGGCTCGCCACAGGAGGCACTATGGAACACCACTCGGGTGGTGTCCCATATGTCCTCCCTAGGGTTCACCATAAATCACGAGAAGAGTGTTATGGTGCCCGCCCAGTCGATCAACTTCATAGGCATAGCACTGGATTCAGTCTCCTTCACGGCTCGGTTGAGCCCGGAGAGGATCGACGCCTTCCTGAAGTGCGTGGCCCTGTTCCAGAGAGGACACAGACTGCCACTCAGAATCTGCCTACGTATGGCGGGACTGATGGCGTCGGCCATCTCCCTGGTGCGGTTGGGCAGACTCCACATGAGACCCTTTCAGCGCTGGTTGAGGTCTCTACGGGTGCCCACCAGATTCCTCTCGCGGCGAGTGACAATCCCCGGGGAATGCACGCTCGCCCTGAGGTGGTGGTCGGACAGACGGACCCTGAAGGAGGGAGTCCCCCTTGGTTTACCGTTGGCCAGGAAGGTCGTCACTACGGACGCGAGCCTGAGTGGGTGGGGGGCCACCCACGAAGGCAGGTCGGCCAGAGGGATATGGGATGGAACCTTGAGGTCCGCCCACATCAATTATCTGGAACTCCTAGCGGTCTTCCTCGCGCTGCAAGCGTTCGAGCCGCTCATACGGGGTTGTCATGTCCTCGTCCGTACCGACAACACGACAACGATGTGCTACATCAACAGGCAGGGTGGACTGAGGTCCTTACGCCTGCACACGTTGGCATACAGGCTTTTGACTTGGTGCGACGGGCGTCTTCTGTCACTGACAGCCTGCCACGTCCCGGGACTACTGAACGCGGGTGCAGACCTGTTGTCCAGAGGTCCCCTCCGTTACGGCAACTGGTCCCTACACCCGGGTGTAGTGGAACAGATCTGGGACAGGTTCGGGACTCCGGTGGCAGACCTGTTCGCTACAGACGAGAACAAGAAGTGTCCACTCTTTTTCTCCCTGAAAGGCTCGCCAACTTTGGGACTGGACACGATGGCACATCGGTGGCCTCGGGGCCTACTCTATGCCTTCCCTCCACTAGAGCTGATTCCCTTCACCTTAGCCAGGGTGAGGGTTCAGGGCTCGGACGTGCTACTAGTGGCTCCAGCCCGAGGGTCCTGGAGACAGGACATTTTCCCCCTCCTCTACGACCAGCCTTGGCGGCTCCCTCTGTGGAGGGATCTGCTTACCCAGGCGGGTCGCGAGATATTCCATCCGCGCCCACAGGACTTAGACTTCTGGGTGTGCCCGGTGAGGGGTCGACTCTAATAGCCACAGGCTTGCCCCCTAGAGTCATTGAGACGATCTTGGGGGCCAGGGCCCCTTCGACTAGACAGCGGTACAACACGACTTGGAACGTGTTTGTGCGCTGGTGTGCGGCGAGGCCGGAACGGGCCGTTCTTTTTCAGGCCTCGGTGGTTCTTATCCTAACCTTCTTGCAAGAATTGTTGGATAGACACTTGGGGAACTCCTCAGTGAAACTCAACCTGGCGGCCATATCGGCCTACCATGTGGGTATGGACAACAGACCAATAAGTGAGAACTTATTGATTCGACAGTTCATGAGGGGTGTCAAGCGTGCTCGGCCGGTATCTAGATCCTTAGTTCCCTCCTGGGATCTGACCTTGGTACTGCACGCTCTGTCGAGAGCCCCCTTCGAACCGCTGGACACGGTGGGTTTGAAGTTTCTCTCACTTAAGACTGCCCTGCTGGTCGCCTTGACTACAGCGAAGCGATCTAGTGACATGCACGCGCTCTCGGTGAGTCCAAGCTGCATGAGATTTAGTGGGAACGGTACCAGGGTTTCGCTCAGGCCGAACCTGTCGTTCCTGCCCAAGAACTTTCCTTCCGGATGTACTCCGGTAGACTTGGCGGCTTTCCACCCGCCCCCTTTCGCATCGGCGGAAGACGAGAGGCTGAACAGTCTCTGTCCGGTCAGGGCGCTGAAACTGTATGTAGACAGGACTGCTGCCTTTAGGAAGGGCAATCAGTTGTTTGTCGCATGGGACCCTCAGAGAAGGGGGAATCCCATAACCAAGGTGAGACTTTCACAATGGGTTGTGGAAGCCATACAGTTGACCTATGCCGAGAGTGGTACACAACCCCCGGAGGGTTTGCGGGCTCACTCTACGAGAGGCATGTCTGCATCCTGGGCTCTTGCGAAGGGAGCATCACTTCAGGATGTGTGTACGGCGGCGAGTTGGTCGTCCCCTTCGACTTTCGCCACGTACTATAACTTGGACGTGGCATCTCTTGGAATTGCTCACGCCGTTCTGGGAGCTGCCGCTAGGTAATGGGACAGTTGGGAACAACGGTCACACACGCGCACTTCAGGAGATAGAGCCTAGGGCATATGAGATGGGGAACCATCAGCCCGCGTCTGAGTGCTTAGACAGTTTTCACTGGCTAGCTCCTTAGGTAGGTTCTTGTCTACTGGGCCTGTGGTCCAGATAGCCTCCTTGCCTTTCCTTCTCCCCACGGGCAGGGGACTGCTGGGGGAGGGGTCCCGGGTCGGGCCTCCTTTTCAACTGGTGGTAGTGATACGGGGGGTTTATGTACACCCTTAGGCGATTCTTGAGCGAGATGAGCTTAGATAAACTCTGGGTTACTTTAGTAACCTCAGTTTATCAAGCGAATCGAGCGAGAGAATCGCCCTTACTACCCTTCTTGCTTAGAAAGAGCACAGAAAAAGGACTGGTTGATAGGAATGACGTCTTTTCCGGCTGTGTGCTGCTTTATAGGCTCTGGGCGGAGCTTGCAGCCACAGTCGTGACAGACAGCTGCACGACCCAATCAGTATTGTTTCGTGAGTATATGGATTTATTCTGTGTTGGCACCATGGAAATGGCGCCACCCTTAGGCGATTCTCTCGCTCGATTCGCTTGATAAACTGAGGTTACTAAAGTAACCCAGAGTTAAATCACATGCTTTACTTGTGTTTTAGCCGGGGGCTGCGTGTCGGTGGGTACAGCGAGCTGTGCGTCCCCCGAAAGCTCCCCTGACGTGTCATCCCTGGCTTGGGGATGGGCCATCCTTTCACCTCCTCTTCCATCTTCCTCCATTGCTGCTGGGCCAACAGGAAGTCCACGTGTTCGGAGTTGACGTTCTCGCCGCGGGTCTCTGCAGGGACCTTTCCGAACAAACAAACCCATCAATTGTTAGAAAGAGGTAATATGGTGCCTCATAAATGTCAATCACACACTTATCCAGGCGCATGCAGGAAATAAAAAGGTACCCACTCTCAGAGAGGAAACAATATAGTGATTACAATAAGCATTATGACATTGTAAGAGAGGCCTCCTGAGCACCCAGTTCCATTGGGGTAGAATACATGTTTTATAGCTTCACACGTTTGAAATCTGTATGTCTTGCTTTCTGTAAGACTAATTCAACAGTATAACTTTCTGTAAGACTAATTCAACAATATAACTTTCTGTAAGACTAATTCAACAGTACAACAGTACACTACAGGGTCAGCCTTACCTTCTTGTCCGGGTCGGTGGAGCTGGCTGTGGAACTCACTGAAGGAGAACGCACAAAGAGATCTCTCCTCCTTTCCTCCTCATCCTCAGCATACATCACTCCCCTCCTCTCGCTTTCCCTTTGATCCTCCATCTCGATGTGTGCCTTGTCCTCTCTCTCCTCCTCCTTATCTTCTCTCATCACCTTCTCCTCCAGCTGCTCAAATATGTCTGCCTCCTCATCCCTCTCTCCCGTCCTCTCATCCTCCTCGTCTTCCTCCCTCTCTTCTCCCCTCCAATGCTCCTTCCCAACCCACACATCCTCTTTCTTCCGCTCCTTTCCATCTCCTCTGATGTCACAGGGTTTCGACACATTGAGGTAGTCCTCCCCAGCGTCGCTGTCTGATGACAAGATAGCCAGCTCTGCCTTGAGGCAGTCGCTGAGGTCGTCTCTGTCCTCCAACATGGCCGCAGGAACTGCAAGCTGTTCTCCTTTGTCTTCTTCACCTCCTTTCATGCCTTGTGTTTCTTTGCTAGCTCCCCCTGTCTGTCTTCCTTTCTCCACTCCTTGTGTCATCAGTAGGAAACCGCACTCAACTCCATTTAAATCGTTCTCTCCCTCTCCCTCCCTCTCTACCTCCTCCAGCTCATCAGCGATTGGCTCCCGTGCCCCATGGCCTTCTGGGTATTGGGGCCGTTCTGTTTCCTGGCTGCGGCAGCCAATCAGGTTGTCCGTTTCGGTTCCTTGCAGCAGTGGTGTTGAGCTCATCGCCGCAGCAACAGTTTCGGTCAGGTGTGCAGGATTGGGGGAGCTGTTGCTGGGGCTACTGCTGTCGTGGCTACCGTCAGTGAGTTCAGGGGTTGTTCTTCGAAGCCCTGCAGTAGCTCTCTGTGGATAGACAGTGCACACATTATTGGAATTTTACAAAACAACTATAATATAAATATATTTGTACCACTTAAACCCACTATTCTCAGTGAAACGGATCTGAGTTACAACTGTACTTGGATCTCTTTTTTCCATCTCTAGCTGATCTACAAGCTCACAACGCTTTGTAAGCTTGTAGATATCTTTTGCAGAATGTTCGGCCCCCAGAATTGGGATGCCGGCATTGGTGGTTAAAGACTTTCTGTGATTCATTTATGTTGTATTAATAAGTCTACACAGGATCTCCATTAAAAGATGGGGATGACTATGAGGACATTCCATTTTAGGAATAAGATTCAAGCCAGTGACATCGTGTGTACGACAGACCGAGGAACCGTGCATGCCCACACAATCATGTGACATTACATAATGATGTCGTGTTCCATTACACATCAATCCATTCTGCCACAGCGCATAAATGCTCACTTCTAATATGGGAACAAGTTCAGTGGTACCCTTACACATTTTTGGAATGCTTCCTGTGTTTAATTGCACAGAATGATGTTAATTTGTGTATTAGCGTATAGTTTCAGGCATGCACACACACACACACACACTTGCGCACACACGCTCGCACGCACACACACACGCACGCACGCACGCACGCACGCACGCACGCACGCACGCACGCACGCACGCACGCACACTCTTATTCACACATTAAACCATACAGGCATGCATGCAAATGGAAGCACCAATGCATTCATGCATGCACCCATGTGCTATACACACAACGCATGCATATGGAACACATACGCAGTCACTAGAATAAAGCAGTGCATTTGCCCAGAAATATCACACACACACAGGGTAAACTATCCAAGAGAAAGCCATCATGACCGTTACCAGGGCAACCCTGCGTTGGCTGTGAGTGTGTTACCAAACTATTATGGTCTGTCTTTCCATGTGCGGGTGACAGAATGGAGGCGTTACCAAGGTAACCACAGGGATGTATGGGCTGGCTTTCTACTGCAAACTGGACTAAACGTGACTGGGCAGTGGACATTATAAGAAGATAGAGAGCGCGCACACACACGCACGCGCACGCGCACACACACACACACACACACACACACACACACACACACACACACACACACACACACACACACACACACACACACAGTCATACAGTACATTGAGATTCACAGACACAATTAGAGCTTTTATATAAGGATTATCCAATGCAACACAACATTTTGTCAAAGACAAATTCCCACCGAAATGTTGCCCTATATTTTAATGATCCTGGCCGTCTTTTCAATTAATTGCAGATATGGAGTATTGTATACTATTTTTAACCGGTGTCATTTTACATTTTAGCGTTGGCTATTCTAAAACAGCAGACATACAGTACAAGCTGACAGCATGTCACTTTATGCCGGCTGCGAGCTTGTACATACAGTATGCTATTTTTGAAACATCTTGAAACTGTTTGAAAAATGTATTATGAAGTGAAAAGTTTGAGAACTACTGATTTAGAAGCCATTTGTAGAATGGGCCTCAGGTCCTAAATTCATTGCAGACATACAGTGTTCTATATATAACGAGTACATGGGAGATGATACTGTACTGTATGGTGTTCAGAGCACAGCAGCAGAAGCTCACAGCTCTAATCTGATTCTGACCTAATATCATCGACAGGGTTTGACCCCAAGACCTTTTTTGTTATTGGTTGATCTATCATCTCTGTGGCTTTCCATTCTAGCGACCCTGCTGGCATCCTTAACCAATCACAAAAATGTTGGCCAGTCCAACTTATCAAGAACTAGTTGAGAGTAGTGCCTCTTCAATGCAGTGAATGACAGTTTATTTTTCCATATTGAACTATGTACTGTCCTACTAGTGATCTGAGATCAATCTTCCTTCATTCAGATCACAGCAACAGCTGGAAGGTACACGATTTAATCACCTCTCTCTCTGTGCATGTGCGCACGCGCGCATGCGTGCGTGCGCACGTGTGTGAGTGTGTGTGTTTGTGTGTGTGTGAGAGAGAGAGTGAGTGTGTGCGTGCGTGCACATCTGTGTCCATGTGTGTTGAGGGGATTAGAGAAGCTTGTACAGTAGCTTGGCATGTTTTCTATAGAATGCATGCATTTGCTCCACTGTTCTGTTACAGTCAGTGAAACAACTCTCTCAGTGACAGTGTTCAATGGATGCTATTATTAGCCTATTCTATAATAGTTTGTGTGCTAAATGCTGCACCGTAATATCGCGAGCGAGGAAAGCTATCATTATTCGTGATACATAAGCCATCCTGGAAAACAATGTGGTTGATGATGCCTTGCTAGTGATGCCAGTCCTACAAAAACGCCCTAAAACACCAACTGCCAAGCGGAGGGCAGATGGCACGCCTTATCTCTCTCATCCTCAAGTGCCACTGTTTAGTGCTAAATAGATATTATTAATTTGTGTGATTTTTCTTTTTTCTCTCTCTCTCCATCGGGTAGTTCATTCACCTACCAATAGTTTCCAGCACAGCAGCCAGAACGAAATCATCTCCAGGCGGCCGCGGCGAGCGCACTCCTCCCTGCCTCCACTCTCCACCGGCAGCCCGAGCAACCAGGTGGCCACCCTCTTGCGCGAGGAGGGACGCATAGACGGATGACGACGTCTTGTTTAATGCGTGTGTGTATGTGTGTGTGTGCTGTGCATGAGAGATAGAGAGAGAGAGAGAGGGAGGAGAACCGAGAGAGATCAAGGGAGACCTGCGAATCGATCTCGTTGTTGTGTTTCTAGTGAATTGGAGCAGAAACACTGATGTACATGTTTCTCCCTCCCTCCCTTTATCTTTGCACGCTCTTGAATGCTGCAGCGTCCCGGTTCCCGCCCATAATTCCCAGCCCTCTGTTTTTTCATTAGCCAGTATCATCTCTGCCCCTCTCTCTCTCTCTCTTTCTCTCTGTCTGTTGTCTCTCGGTCTGTATCTGTCTGTCTCTCTGTCTATGTCTCTCTCTCTCTCTCTCACACACACACACACACACACACCCATCCCACTGTGATGTCACAAGGTCTGTATTGAGGGGTGGGGACTCAGGTCACCATCAATATATTTCCGCGGTACAAACAGGAAGGTCAAAGCTCTGGCACAGCACAGCCTACATTATTGCTCTGTTAATCAATAAACAAATAAGCTATAAATGTACATCCCATTGGGCTTAGTAGAGTATAGCAATTAATAACTGGGCTATATGGGTATGATATTATTAGATTTGAGTTTTGACTCATATAACCAAGATTAGCCTACACAGCAAACTGTACTGTGTACTAATCTTTAGTAATCTATCAGTGTAAAAAAAACAACACTAATAATGAATTGTGATCCAATACAAATTTGGTACTCAGCCAAAAGCCTATGCCCTATAGTAAATAATTTGCGACCTGCAAATGTTGGTTCTAATCCACCAGTATAGGCTAATCTCATTATTGTGGCAGCAAGAATGTAGGTTTGGTAGGTGCATTTGTTTCTAATTGTCAAATGCTACTAAAATGCTAAATTTACCAACATAGTTATCAATCATGTTGTTTTGATTGAATACCATGGCCCAATAAGGCCTTACCAGCACGACATTACTACACTACACTTAGGCTTACACTTAAAATGGGTTAAAACTGAGGAATTAAGTATAATATGAATGATTTAATGCTCTGGGTGAGCACTGATTTGATGCTGGTCTGGAAAAGATTTGTATATTTTTCCCCATGAAATGAATTACACAGACATCAAGATGTGTAAAGTTAGATCCTTGAACTTGTTGGGCTCCTACTACCTCCTAGTAGTGGTATACAGCCAGTTAGTACACTAACCATACTCCTATACTCCTAACACTGCATTTACAGATCACACAAAGCAAGACATTGGATATTTCAACCCTTTGCTGTCCAGATCACTATTACCATCTAATATTTAAATCAATAAGGATTCATTTGTCAAGAAGGATTTATTTGTCAATCTCAAGCAGGTACAAATGACATGAGATAAAAAAATGAAAATACTAAGCTTAAAAAGTACAGACAAGGCCCCTAAACCTAAAAAGGAACTAGAAATATGTCATAAGATATATACATACATCTATATATTCTACTTTATGCAGCTGTGGCTAAATCAGATCTGCATCAAAACGTTGCCTTTAGCCTATTACCTTTTGTCTTGTATATTTCCTGGCAATTTTCTGGTATTTAATGAATTTCATTGACTTTTAGGGAAGTTTAAGTTCAAGTAAAATGACAGAAAACAACCAAGCTAGATGAGGCATACAGTACAATGTTTTACGAACTCAGTGATAAAGAGTTGAGTCTTACCTCACTGGGTTGTCATGACACCTCTAGGTGTTATAGTGGTGGAGCTTCCGTAAAACCACTGAACAATATGTCGCTCACAGCCTCCGTCTATCTATAACATGAACTATGATGTTCTCCGGCTCACTGCCTCCCTCTTCTCCTGTCAGTTTTGCTCTCTCTGTATTTCTAACTCTCCATCTCCATCTCCCTCTCTCTTTCATACTGTACAATGCCAGCGGCACAAATTGAGTGTGTGGGCAATAGCGAATCAGAAGGCATGCAGCCTTGGTGACAGTTGCTCTCACATTCAGCCACACACTCATGCTCTGACATTATATTGTAGCATGGGCGCACGCACGCACACACACACACACACAGGCACAGTCTCACTTAACTGATACTGGAGCAAAGCACATCTGTCGACAGTCTCTTCCAACCTTTCAGAGGATTAGGGTTTTGACATGGAAACTCATCTTCATAATCCCTCATGTGCGCGCACTTGCACTTGCACACACACACACACACACACACACACACACACACACACACACACACACACACACGATGTGTGGATGTGCTACAGTAAGTGATGTGGGAACATCGATCAGTGTGTGATTAGCAAATACGGTACTTACAAAAGAACCCAAAGATGTATAAAGGTTGCACTTCTGAACTTCTTTCTGAACAACCAATCAAATGAGTGTTAAGGTAGTTGCACACCGGTTTTTCAGAAAACCAATGGAGAAACGCCGCTTAAAAATCTGAATTCGTGCCCGGTGTGGAGACCTTTACTGTACTACTGCTACAGCACAGTAGCTGTACACATTCATGCAACCAGGAGGACGATGAACACTACTACTGGATCTTCTTTTCATAACCTTTCCTCAAGCGCTTGATCCAAATTTTCCCTTGAACACAACATCTCAAATTGATAGATGAGATTAATTTCTTACAATTCATTGTAATCCTGACCATTTGAGCGAACCCATTTGAGCTGTCACAAAATAAAGTGTTTTATTTTTCCACTACACCGCATCACAGTCGCATGAAGCTTGTACTGTAACTCTATTCAATTAAACTTCACTCCTCTCAACTAAGCATTTCCATCAGGCCTTACTGGGTCAAGTTGATATGTTCTAAGTTTTGTAAACAGAAGAACATGTTCTGTGCAATGCTGGGGTCTCCCCCAAACGGAGGGAACTCCATGCATCAACACATCTGTCTGTTGAAATAAATCAGTGACACAAATCGACTAATCCTATTTTCAAGAATTACTATTCTTGAGAGATAGAGATAGAGAAAGAGAAGAGAAGAGAAGAGAAGAGAAGAGAAGAGAAGAGAAGAGAAGAGAAGAGAAGAGAAGAGAAGAGAAGAGAAGAGAAGAGAAGAGAAGAAAGAAAGAGGGCTACATAGACATGCCACCATGCCAGTCATAAACCAATACACTGCCACCCTGTCACAACAACTCACAACAAACCTCAGCAACCACAACACAACACAAACTACTGTTGTATCAGTCTTCAATTGAAAATTAACATTTGGAATTGATGGCTGTGATAAAGCTCAAAACCTCTACCTCGAACCAAAAGGAAATAGCTAATTCACTCATAGGACTATTGACGTGATCAAGAGCCAGATACAAATATACTGTTACAACTCACACCTTCAACGGCATAACACAACATACAAAATGTACATTCACATCAGCATTCAATTCCAGAGCCAGAAACAGTCACTGATCATTGCCACACACTCATTGGGTCCCAAAAATGACATTAATGGTACACACCAGCTTGAATCATACTAGTATCCACAATTCCACACACAGCATAAAATACAACACAAGCAGCAAAGAAGCAAAAAACAAAGTTTCTATACCTTGAGCCATCTTCTACTAAACTACTTGACTTCATCAGTTGTGTAAGTGATGTCCATGGATAGAGAGTTCATGATGAGCTCTCCAGCAGCATCTCCAGTCCTCTCCATCCTCCATACAGTACATCTGGCTAGATGGCCAGTACTTTCCTATCTGGTATGTACCAGACTCATTCTCATGGCTGCCATCTGCATCTTCTCACTCAGCCTTGGATGTTTAGTGTAGTGGTCAGGGATGTAAGGCAGGCTCTAGGGTCCAGCATTCACAGCATGTCACAGGAGAATGTAGCCGCAATTTGCAACGCTAGATTATTTTTATAATGGGATGAATCTAGAGTTGCAATACCCTCCATTGACTCCCCACTCATCCAATTTGGTTTGCGATCTGCTCATCTTAAACGACATTAAACTCACCAACATTGCAGCTGTAGTCCAAGCTTGAATTATCCTCTTTCTTTGTTCTGAGCTACTTTCTGTCAAGACATCCTCTGCAGGTGATTCTTTTTCTAAGTGTTGCAGTTTGGAAGCACTCGTTTTTGTTAATGGGTCGCGCTGCTGCCTCCTGCATTATGTACAAATTCGAAACAGGTGGTACGCAGGGCCGTTCAGTGACGTACGACGAGTGCTTCCAAACTCCAGCACTTAGAAAAAGAATCACCTGCACAGAATTTCTTGACAGAAAGTAGCTCATAACATGTCTACGGTGGATTTTTATGAAAAACAAGCTCGGCAGATTGAAAGAGGATAATTCAAGCTTGGACTACAGCTGCGATGTTGGTGAGTTTAACGTTGTTTAAGACAAGCAGATCGCAAACCAAACTGGATGAGTGGGGAGTCAATGGAGGGTATTGCAACTCTAGATTCATCCCATTATAAACAAAACTAGAGTTGCAAATTGCGGCTAAGGAGAATGGACTCAGGGCTGAGAAGAAGCTGAGCTTGGGGGTCTGGGGTCATCACCCTGGTTCGTGTACCTGTGGAGCAGGTTGAGAGAGACACCATAAGCTTTGACGCTTACTTAAATGCTTTAAGTAAGGAAAGTGAGCTGACCAAGAGCAACATACTGTATGTACACTGTACCCTGTCACAACTCACTAGCAACAGCAGACAAACATACACAGCATATGTATAATGCATCCTTCCGGTTACAACATAATACAGCCTAATATACAGTAGCCTGGCTATAGCTTATTATATCCTGTCACAACATACAAAGCCTAGTATATTTTATTTATTTATGAGAGACAAAGCTCATTAATCAACATCGTCAGTTTTCACCTCAATGTAAATGGACAGAGTTTAGCCATATGTATAGCAGGTGACAGGTGTACATAATACGTATACACGTAATGTTAGTTTTATTATTTTTATATCATTTCTCTCACACTTACACACACGCATGCACGCACACACGCACGCACTTTAATGCTTAGCATAGGTAGCTAATTAGCCTACTCACCTGCAGAAAAAAAGCAGTTTGTTATGAAGATGAATTAACTTCTCTTTCAAACTGTCACACACTTGTGACTGAGCGGTTTTCACTTTCTAACAACCCACTCTACTCCACTCAACTTCCATGATGAGGTGTAAGTTACATTTAATATAAGTTGTTCACTCTTTTTTACAAACATGAGGAGCTCGTGACATGTCTGTTTGCAGTAGGTGTGTGTGGAGGTGGGAGGGGGCGTGGCTACCGGAGGGAGTCCTCTAGCAAGCTAGCCTACTTTCTAGAGTAATA
>NC_139709.1:23384116-23594116 GCF_964188405.1 Protomyctophum parallelum | reverse complement strand
TATTTGTGTATTTTCTTGTTTTGACTGTAGGACAATAATTGACTATATATAATGTGAATTATAATGTGCATTCTAAAGGTCCTATTTCTTTCGCTACGTAATATGATCTTGCTCGCTGTGGTGATTTACTCTTTGTAGTCTTTGACTTGTAAAACATTTATTTATGACAAGGGGTGTGAATAGATTAATAATTCAGAATATAAATGATTAATTAATTGAGCCTAGTGCATACTATGATGCACTTGGACACTGTCTGATTCTGTCTGTCTGTCTGTCTGTCTCTCTCTATCAGGATGATGGGGGCGGCTTTGTTTGTTTGTGTAATGCTAACACTGGCAAATTACAGCACTGTGTTCTTCTGCTGCTATGCCACCAATTACTATGGACTCTGGCTGCAGAAATACTATCCCAAAGACCTGGCCTGTCTCCGAATAGTGGTACGTGTCTGTCTTTTTATCTGTCTGTATGCCATTCAGATAAACTGTACTGTAATTGTGTTATGTCACTGTCTGCAAGTTGTATGGTATGCAGATGTACTGTACACAATGTTATGTCACTGTCACATAACAATTGCAGTTTGAGTTGCAATATTATAAACACCTGGTATTATGCAGTTCCTTCATTTAATACTATTATTACTAGTTGTAGTAGCAGTGGTAGTGGTAATGGGACCAAAGCTCACTGATAAAATGCATGTGCCGTAATGTGAGTGCAATCTATGGGTTCAACTCACCTTTTCGATCACTACTGCCAACCCATGCAGCCTGTTGTGGATGTTCATGTCTTCAGGTCCAGAATGGACTGGCCCTCTACGCCACATGGACGTCCATTGCCACTCTGATCAACTTAACAATCGTTCTCCAACTGTGGGGTGTGGAAAAGAGCACGGCGGCCACGGCCTCCCTGTGTATCTTGCTTGTGGAGCTGGTGGCATGGTGAGTGGGATGAGATGTGACGATCGGAACCATGACAACAAAAGAATGATTGCCCTGCCCCTGTCTGTCCGTCTCACTTTTATGATGTGTCTGTATAGGTTCATCCTGGAGAACTGTCTGCTGGACCGCTGGGTGCGTTACATTTTGACAGTCTACCCGGTGGCAATCGTGGCTTTGGCGGGAAATGTAGCCAGACACTACCACCCAGCTGACCCCACTCCTAACTCTGTCTTTATGGGTGAGTTGTTTGAGAAAATCAGGTTTCATGCACAACAAGGTATTAAATCCACTGGATATTATTAACCCCACCATTGTCCCCTCAAAGTAATCTCATTGATAAGAAATTCAGAGAATAAAATAAGAATAAATAAACTTAGTCTACAACTACAATAGTGTAGTGTACAATCTATCACCAGTGAATATATGCATTTATATCTATTGCCTTTGAAGAGATATATGTATCAACAGTGGATATGAGACTGTCACTAGTAGGTATCTGAATGATCTGCTTTATGTCGATAACACGGTGAAGTGTCACAAAAAACACAGGCAGAGGAGGGGCTGTGCAACACAGAATGGAAGTTGGCAGTTATGTGATATGTTTCTGGTGGGCACCTTACCTTTTCTGATGATACCATTTGAATTGGCATCTTTCTTTTCAGTGATACTGCTGATACTAGCGTGTGTTCTCCTGGTGGTACGGATTATCGTGGTAATCTGGAAACGCAGGAAGCAATCTCTCTACTTCTCATCACATCAGCCAATGTTGTCACCCTGTGACGGAGGCAAAAGCAAGATTTTCAAATAGAGAACACTCTTTTCTTCTACACCTATCTCATTTATTCCACTCCAGAGCCATAGAGTAAGACAGAGTTACGACATTGATGGGGCATAAAACAGCCCTGTACTTGCGTGAGCCCATAGACTCCAATGCATTCCGTAAACTTCCGGTGTCCCTATTCGCCAATAGAAGTCTATGTAGAAGAGCCGCCATTGGACTGGCCCCATGAACAGAGTTGTTGTAACTCTGTCTTACTCTATGGATCTGTTCCACTCCAAACATATCCTGCCTTTCCTGCTATTTTATACTTCTTGTGACCTGCTCTTCATCTCTTCTCTTTTTATAGATGTTTTCATTTCTAAAGGTGAAGAAGACTGACTTAACAGTCACGTTACAATAGGAATGACTTCAAAATATAGCACACTAAACACAAGCTGCCTAATATTTAACCACCGCAATTATTTTATTTTATTTTTTAGCTACTTAAACTATCATTTTTACCATTGTGCTGACAGTGTTTTAAAGTTTGACAGTATATTGATATATTCATACTGTGAGATTAGATATCATCTGGGATTTTGATCATTGTAATTTTATGCTTATGCTGCCTTTCTTGTTGGCAATTTGTTGGAACATAATAGACGGTTCTAGTTCAGTGAAATTAACAACAAACCTCTACCTTTTTGGCCACCATATCCACTTTATATATTTTTCAATATTGTCTTGTTTTACTATCTTCTGAAAGCACCAATAGTCTAAATATCGAATTGGTAGAGTTAAATATAGGTGTACTGTATATAGATAACACTAACGTTTTCTACATAGCCCACAATAAATACTAATTCCATCATGTAATGTAGTCACACAGACATAGTATGAAAACTATTCAAAACTCTCTTGTCTGTGCGTTTATCAATTATCTTTGTGTTATTTAGGCTTGAGTTTAGCCATTTTAAAAGTGTTAAATCATTGAAACTGAAGGAACAGTCAAAATATCCATATGGATACAATCTTCGAATCATGTCTACCTCACAGATGTTTTTATAGAGTTGTTGGAGACAGAGTGACTGTTGATAGTTGTTCATACAGTACTTATATACTGTAGAAGGTTTACAAAAACAGGCACATCCAAAACATTTTTTTCCTGAACTGCGATCATTCACCCCGATTGTATTTCTTTTTTTATGTAGGCCTACTTAGGCAAACGGTAGGAAAACCATGAAGAAAACAGCATAGGGAAACAAAGGAGGAAGTGTGCATGCAGGCCCAGCAAGGGCGAGATGAAGCTTAACCACTGTACATGCACCAGCCTTTATACACTTGAGTGTTTTCACATTGCCTTGCCATGTACCAACTGTATACTTTTATACATTTTATATCATTGTGCTGATATGTATTCATTAAAAACCACAGGGATTATTACAAATGTCTAGTGTACTGTTTGTTGTCATGACTGTGCCAATCTACAGTGGGTTTTTTGTGCACTGCAGTAGCTGAAAACAAACTAGGGGGAACCAAACCTAAACAAGTCTTTATTTAGGTTACGACAGGGTTGTTGGTATTTATAAAATGCTGGTACCTAGGATACCATGACCCAATTTTGGATGTAATTCAGTTGCTTCTGTCTACCCCATTGAGTGAAAAAGAGTCCACTTCTCTTTATTATTATTACCGGTACACCTTTTATAGGAGAGTGGAGAGTCTATGGGAGAGACACAGGAAACTAAAGACCAGGGGGAGGGGAGAGACTCACTAGGAGCATAATTATGGTCTGCAGTGTCAGTGGAAGAGTATAATTTTACTTCTTTAGTTCCCATTACTAAGGAGGGAACTAAAGTTTAATAACACCCTCATGTTATGAATCAGAGAATGAGAGATTTATTTTGAGTTAAGACATTTTACCAACACTCATCTAAAGACTTACAATAAGGAGCGGTTTGTACTTCCTCGGCAGTAAAGGTATAATAATGGATTTATTAGCAGTGCCGTGACTGATTTTGAGGGCCTGAGAAGAATTCTGGTGTGCCCCAAATACTCTCCCTTTTCTATCCATCCATATAACAGACATAATAACCTTCATTCCCAAGAGCTGTGATCTCTGGAGATCTACCAGCTGCTTTGATCTCAGAGTTTCTCCCGCCACCTGTCTTCAATCAAACTGTCAGGTGTGCATTCACCACATGCTCCTACTAAAGTCTAGCCTCGGTCCCAGGCTTACTTATCTGCAAAAAGAAAGTCTAAAGTCAGGGAACATTATCAGAACAATGTCCAATCTATCTGGGAATAAATTCAATCGAGGGTATGCGCATGACATCATCATACCCGGAAGATATGCGGGAATGCCTACTGAGTGGCAAAAAACTACTTTCTGGCCATGACAGCCCATACATCCAACAACAGAAAACTCCTATCTGATTGCATAAAAAACGTTAAATTACGCTAAATTCACTTTGCCTCTCGATTTGCCATTCACTTTATGCATGAGCATACCCTCTACACATTTCTTCACCAATGTTTTTGTAAAGTTGTCATTGTCAAGTAATACACACTGCAATTCGAAACTGGCCCCCGTAAGATCTGAATCCCCCACCACCCACCCCTTTTCCCCCTCACTGTATATGTTTCTTTTCCCTTTTTACCTCCTCTATGATGATTTCCTGTTTTGACTATATAGAAATGTATATTCGTGTCTCTAAATGTTTTGATGAATTGAAAATGGTGGGCCCTATTGTAAACAAGTGTAATGCTTTATGGTGTCGTCCACTCACTCACAGTTAACAGTTTTCTGCATTGAGTTGTACTTGAAATGTACTGTAATTCTGCAAACTGTTATCTAAATCAATCAATCAAAATCACATCACACAAAGATTATTAACGTATTACCACCTTTCACCACAGCAGGGCGCCAGAGATACGGAAGTAACTTATTCAGGACAGGAAGATAGAAAAAAGGCGGAAGCGTTCTGAAAAATTGCATACTGCAACAACATCGCATCCATCACTAGCGGGCGGCTACTATACTGTCAGTTGTTCCTGGCTGCCACTTACTATCTGCAATCTGCATACATACCATTTTATCATATTGTATTCACGCCGGTTGTCGCGTCAACGATGTCCAAAAACACAGTGTCAGACCGGTTTAGGAAAGTAGACGTTGACGAATACGACGAGAACAAGTTCGTGGACGAGGATGACAGCGGTGAGAACCAGGGCGGCCCGGATGAAGCTGAAGTAGACGGACTAATAAGACAATATCCTTAATTATTGGGTATTAGTATGTGTTGCCTATTATTATTATGTATTTCCTTCTGGTTAACATGTGTTTCTTTTGCTTTACAAACAGAGCGAAAGCGCATTCACCGACTGCAGTATTATTTAAAAGGAGAAAATAAATGTGTGATGACTAACCAAAAGACAGACACACGGGGTGGGGCGGCTTTGAGTCCCAAAAATCATGATTTATAAAAGATACTTTGTATCGGCTTCTAACGAGACTAATGCGATGTAATACTGCATAGTGCAAATAAAGTGCTAAAGTTGTGTCGATTTAAACGCTGAGCTGTCAAGACTGCTCTCATTTGAGGCAGGGCGTGGTCCAGTTTCCCCTATTTTTCCACTATAATAATAATAATCATCAGTAGGCATATAATTCAATACACCAAAGGTTTGTTACCGTGTGTGAGACACACACCCCAATGATTCTGTAACTTTGGGGTGGAGTTTGACTTAAATCATTCGATTCCACACTGTCTACAATTTACAAATTAGGCATTTAGTAGACACTCTTAATCCAGAGTGATTTACAGTAGGCAGGAACAATGCAAGGTAATACATCAAATACATAGAAGATCAAGAATCATAATCAAGCTAAGAACCTAATATGGCATAAGCAGAAGAGGAAGATGGTTATTATTAGCCGTGACAAGCAAGCAAACCTTTAGCCAGTCCACCACATGTAAAAAGTTTATGGTTTACTTTAGATTAGTCACCTGAAGTCTAGTTTCCCCTTAAAATTGTATAGCAATTTAGGGCCAGTCTGTGTGCTGTGGTTCCGTTCTGTATGTGGTCCTCCTTGACTCATCTTCCAAGGGGAACTTGAATGCTGCTCTCCATGCAGTGCTGAAGAATCCTCCAATCAACACCAAGAACCAGAATGTCAAGGTACAAGTCTCATATAGAACCACAATCTATACCTGTCTGTAGCTGAATCACATTAGATATGCACATTAAATACTAGCCGCAATTTGCAACTCTAGATTTTTTTTATAATGGGATGAATCTAGAGTTGCAATACCCTCCATTGACTCCCCACTCATCTTTTTTGGTTTGCGATCTGCTTGTCTTGACGTTAAACTCACCAACATTGCAGCTGTAGTACAAGCTTGAATTATCCTCTTTCAATCTGCCGAGCTTGTTTTTCATAAAAATCCACCGTAGAGATGTTATGAGCTACTTTCTGTCAAGACATCCTCTGCAAGTGATTCTTTTTCTAAGTGCTGGAGTTTGGAAGCACTTAACTCAACTCACTGAACAGCCCTGCGTTCCACCTGTTTCGAATTTGCACATAATGCAGGAGGCAGCAGCGCGACGGACCCGTTAAGAAAAACGAGTGCTTCCAAACTGCAACACTTAAAAAAAGAATCACTGCAGAGGCTGTTTTGACAGAAAGTAGCTCATAACATCTCTACGGTGGATTTTTATGAAAAACAAGCTCGGCAGATTGAAAGAGGATAATTCAAGCTTGTACTACAGCTGCAATGTTGGTGATTTTAACGTAGTTCAAGACAAGCAGATCGCAAACCAAAAAAGATGAGTGGGGAGTCAATGGAGGGTATTGCAACTCTAGATTCATCCCATTATAAAAAAATCTAGAGTTGCAAATTGCGGCTAATTCAATACATAATCGGTTGTAGTAAGAATTGTGATAATAAAAAAATCTATTTCTCAATGTCTTGGCCCACCTCTCTCTCTCGCCATCTCTTTCTCTGTCTTTCTCCACCTCTGTGTTGTCTCTGTGTGTAGGACCGTGCGGAGGCCTTGGTTTTGAAGGTGCTCAGTAGCTTTAAGAGCAGTGACATCGAGAAGGCTGTGGGCTCGCTGGACAAGGCAGGGGTAGACCTCCTGATGAAATACATCTATAAAGGGTTTGAGAAACCATCTGATAACAGCAGTGCCGTCCTGCTACAGTGGCACGAAAAGGTATGTAATGTGTGGATGTATAAATGAAAAACAAACAAAAGGGGGAAAAAGTATGAATAATTATTTTGTCAATTGCAGTATTGACATGACATATAGCCTACGTTGAATGTTGATCATTGTTATCCACTGTTTATAATTACGGTATTATTTGTCATTGTCTGTGAAATGTACTCTTATGATTTACTTTATCTGCCGACAAGCGACAACCTTGGCTGAACATCTAACCGCATAACTTTGGGTGTGTGTGTACAGGCTCTGGCTGTCGGAGGACTGGGCTCTATCGTCAGAGTTCTGACCGCCAGGAAGACAGTTTGACCGTCAGAGAACAACCCCTCACCAAGTTATCAGACCTACCTGAAACTACCCAGTTTTATCCTCTAAATACAGGAATGTGACTTTTCATTGTCCCCACATTTTCTTTTTGTCTTTTTTTCATTTACGTACATGTGGGTGAGGGTGAGGGTAACTCCAATTTTATTTTCTTCTGGCACCCCAGTTATTTTTTACTTTATGTGCTTACTGTGGCAATCACATCCTTTGTATTGAGGTGTATATTGTACCTCTATCAGAGGGCCTGATTGAGACCAAATGGGGAGGTGCTGGCACCAACCCCCCACCATGGATGGTGTGGGTGACACGGCCGGCAGTGCAAAAATAATGGCACATTGTTGTGCTTCGCTCAGACCTTCGTTGTCTTCATCCAAGCCATCGGACATGCTTCACGCTCGGCTCTGAGCCAACAGATGGCAGGCTGCCGACACACAACTCTTTTCTCTCCTTTTCCTCTCACATAGTCACTGATTCCTGGGTCGGTGGGACCGAGAGGTTGTTCTTGGAATCAACTTCTCATATACGGTTATTAATGTTTGCTTTCTTTCAAAGAAAGTCATGAGAAAACAAGAACCAACGAGAAACTGCGGGTTATAATTTACCTTTCACCAGCATACACGCGCACACAAATAGCAGCCTATTATAATATAAATGTGCACAATTGCCATTCTACTACAACCTGCAATAGAAACAGGCCTGAAGTAATATACAACAAAAAATGGCTTTCAAGTCTGCTATAAAATATACAGTAGCTTATCTAGTAATGTCTACCTTTGTCATCAGTGGCATTAACAGCAGATGATGAAAGCTTTTACGGTGTTGAAACCAGTTTACTGGTTAGGCTTCATAGACTAGGCAAACTAATATTTGTCACAGCTGGTTCTGCTTTGACTTACTGTAGCCCTCACGTTAAACTAATGTCTGCAGAGGGAAAATATTTCTCATACTTCCTGCAATAGTTGCCATAATTTACTGCATTGCATCGTCTTAATTCATAAAGTAATTGAAACATACCCTCATGTTCATCGTAACTTCAGCTACAACTTTGGTATTATGTTATGGTAATTTTGTGGATCACCTGTGTCCAGTTTGGACAGACATGTTGCTGAACTTTTGTTAGAACTCAACGTTGGCTGAAAATATGTGACAATCGCACATGGTTAAACACTCAACATTCTTAACATCAGCAGGCATTCAGTCGAGGGTTCAACAAATCTACTGGATAGATCCAAAACATTATCCACCTGGAACTGTACATAAGAGCTCACTGTAAGATGCAATAGGATGTAGAGAATCAGATGTGTATAACATGAGTGTGTGTGTTCCAGTGAGTGATTGCTGGAGACCTACCTAACAACCAAAATGGGGACAGGGTGGCATTCCGACTACGTGGCTTCCGTGTGCGGTTAGGGATAGCCTAGGATTAGTAATGCAGCAAGTCGGAATGGTGGGTGTAACCACCTGAAATACCCTATGATTTGTTATTTTTCGCAAGATAAAGGTGAGATAAAACTTTTATGTTTTGGTCCCATATCCACACCAACTATTACGTTTTGTGTGGGCACAACTAGAAATTGGCATGAGTTCTCCAAGGGTAAATAAATACAGC
Organism: Protomyctophum parallelum; assembly: GCF_964188405.1. Lineage (NCBI taxonomy): Eukaryota > Metazoa > Chordata > Actinopteri > Myctophiformes > Myctophidae > Protomyctophum > Protomyctophum parallelum. Next base: position 23,585,262 of record NC_139709.1, on the reverse strand, counting down.
ATATATTTTTGAGGGGTGCTAGCCCCTCCTATGCCCAGCTTTTCGGTTTTGTGTAAACGCAAACATTGGCTTGTGATTGGCTGATCATCCCATAGCGACGATTTGATTGGCTGGGCAAAGTACATTAAAGATAAAAGTGATTTGTCGGAATGACTTTTGTGATTTGATTGGCTGAGCATGGAATGTGATGTATGATACGTTTCCCCTCACTTCACACGAGTGGTTTTTTTTAAAATGATGACTCGACATGAGACTTATCTGGAAAATATAATTTATGCAAAACCTCTCTTGATAATGGTGGCATGGTTGGGTATACATTAGGTTAGGAGTCTTTCAGTAATTTCAGACGTGCTTATTTGAAATCACTTCATACACATGGTTTAGAAATCTGTGATTATCGTACATACGTTTCCTATGTGTATTCAGTGACTGAATTCCAGTCATAAGTGTTGAATTTGGGTTTTGTACAAATAAGGCCTCTAGGCTCTTGGAAAGTAAGCATTGATGAGTGGGAAGTTTGGAAATGTGTGCGAAAGTTAATGGGAGGAAATATTGCCTTATATAGAAATGTCCTCGTTTTTTATGCTGTACATGTATTTGTGGGTGAAATAAAAAGCATACAATATTATGTTTACTCCTTTAATTTACACATAAACCAAGTATGTTAAAACATTAGGTTTTATCCACAAGACACTAGATTACAATTTCAGAATTTACAGTAGCAAGACTTATCCGGTGCAACTTGCAAAATTTGAGTAAGTGACCTGAACACAGGTCAACAAATGAGTGTAAAATGGCCAGGTAATATAAATAGCATATTTTGGAAAAAACATTAACAAGAAGTGACAGTGATTGAAAAGTGCTACTGTAGGTGATGAGGTAGTCTGAAAAGAGTGTTCTATTAATCCTGTGGCTCTTACAATACAATATTATGAGCTCTTTGTTTTAGTTTGAGTGAAGGAGGCTTTGTGGGGAGAGCTGATAATGAACTTGTAGAAGTAATAAGCTCAATACATGTGGATAAGCATGTAGGTTGTTATAGTGTTACATATTACATAATGTTTGATGAGAGGTTTTGTCATATTTTAATTTGAGATGATGTATTTCCATGTAGTGTTATATGTAAAGTACCACTTTGTAATTAAGTATTTGAAGTAATATCCTTAATTGCTATCATCTGGATTTGGCTTCATGATGAAACAAGATGTTTGAATGCTAATAAAATCCAAAATATATCAGTTCAAAAACAACATAACTGTCAAACATGACAGGCTTCTCTCTGAGAAACAGATTTAGACTCTCTCGCTCTCTCTTTATCACACACACACACACGCGCGTGTGTGTAAATACAGCTAAAATATGTTCTGAGTTGCAGACATGTAGGCTAACCTGTAAACAACGTGTTTTCCATGTAATTGTCCCAACACGTATGTACCAGTACGATATATTTCCGTGTAGGTTGGAAGGTACGTTTGCTCATTTATAAATGTTGAATTTGGGGTAGGTTTTACAAATGCATTGTTCGCAAACATTCACAGGATGAAATATTGGCTTAATTATTTGTAATACTTTATACCTGCATATTCTAGTGTAGGTGTAATCTCTGGTTGTTGGTGCAGGCTGGTGTTCCAATGCTGCTCATAAACATTACAGTCTGGGTCAGGTTGAGGTGGTCCTGGCTTCCACGTGGCTTGGTTGTGGTCGTGGACTGGTTTCATGGTCTGGTCTATCCATGAGCCCGCTGGTGGAACACCTGTAGAAAGATATGTGCAATTGAATTAAAATAATGTGCCTACTGGTGCTCACAACAAAACCAGTTCCTATAAAAAAAACTAAAACTGAATTATATTTAATTCTCTTATACCCCTTTAGCCTAACACACACAAGAATATTATATGATTATGTCAGATCGCAGTGCAGAAATGTGTATGTATACATACTGCTAATGGCCGGGTAGTGTGGGGTATTGGGCTTGGGGGTTCTCTGGTTTTTCCCTGAGCCTCTATCAGACTGACTGAGTCCCTGATGAGATCCCCATAGGGATCTGCTGTAGTCCTGAGACCGCTGCTGGGAACAGAAGGTTGAATATAATAACAGATTACTTCAGAAAAACTGTACTGTAAACTGTAACAAACGCCACTGAGACTCAGAGGTCAAAAAGTAATTACCGGTAAGCACATTAACTGCAAGTTTGAGGTACTTGTGGTAATCCACCACAATTATTAGAAAACTAGTTACTAATTACTTTGTAAAATTGTAGATTTGGATTATTATTACAAAACATACCAGTACATTAACAATTTTCAAAAGATTTTTTATAATTATTATTATTAGTAACCTGTGAAATGGGACATTCTGCATTATGGGTACCTTTAATTACTTTAAGTAGGCCTATATTTTGATGTAGAAATTCTATTTTCTACATGTGTTGATACTAAAGAACTTTTTTTTAGGCACTAGCCCCTCCTATATTTAGCTATAGTGGGGTGCAGTTTTGTCCTAACACAAACATTAATTGACAATGAACTGATGATCAACTTTATAAACCATGTACTCCGACAGCATATTTCCAGGAACACTATGTTGCAGCCCTAAAGGTATTTAATACCAGAACAAACGCAACAAACAAATGTTCATTTGACAAGGAATACCTGTTCTGTGGCTGTGCCATAGTCAGGCGGAGGGAGTGTGAACAGCGAGGTGGCAAGGTTCTGCTGGTGTCCACTCCAACTTGGCTTTAGGTGGAGGAGTAGGAGCCGAGCTTGGAAAAAATAAAGGAAGAAATGGCCTGAGGATTAGAAACATAAAACATATTTATTTATTTTCTCTGAGGATAAAATGAGGAATGTCAGTGAACCCAAGGGTTTGGTGTCGGGGGATAAGAAGAAGCATCCTGGGTTGTTTTGCAACCACAGGACCGCTGAGTTATGGGTCAAGTGCAAATACTCTATGGTCAAGTGTGGAAGAGATAGATAGTACTGTTGTAAGCAGTCAAACTATAGAATGTATCAACCAATGAGTCAGCCGGTGGATTGTCTGTTTAGGACAAGTTGAAGTCCAACTCTTATTCGTTGCTGTCGGGAGGAAACCACCTAACTCCATGTTTGAGGTTTTTGATCTTTTTTGCATAAATCACTATTGAATCACTATTTACGTCTGTGTGTTGATTCGAAAATATTAAACCAATGGAAAGTAGTAAAACATGCGATGGACGAAACCATTGGACCCTCAAACTGTCTGCTAAAACAACTAACTGTACCACCTCTCCCCTTCTCATGCAAGTAATTGACAATATATAAAGTCACAACACCAACCGTTTTGGGGCAGTTTTGCTTTTTCAAAATATAAGGTTCTCTTAACTTCCTGACATTTTTATATTTTTCATTTCCTCAAAAATGAACATTTTGGAGTTAGGTGGTTTCCTTCCCACAGCAGAGAGCAGCAGAGATATTCAATTTACCTTGGGAGCAGGGGAGGGCGAGTAGGGTTCATATCTGCCTGCATACGGAGCAGTCCCAGAATAGACTCTAGGGGTCTCTTGTCTAGAGTATAGAGGTGGTGGTGGTCCATTCCTATCTGTGTAAGGAGAAGTCAGCTCAGGCTGCTTTGGTCCAGCGTAAAATCCATTTGTCTGTGGACCATCAGAGGGAGATGTCGGCCTGTATCTGGAGATACCATTAACATAATCTGTCTTGTCCAGGGTGAGCATATGTGGTTCTGTGGTTGTGTGGATATTGGGATGCTAGTCCATGCTGGTTTGCATCGGGGAAAACAGACAGTGATCCAGAATTGGCAGATAGTAGCAGAGCATCTCTCCCCAGTCCGGAGGTAAGAGGCAGGCATTTAGCCGGTGGCGGAGGTTCTATAGAGGAAGCCAGTGAGTCAGAGAGTACCACGATAGGAAATTTGAACAGCAGGTTCAATGCCTTTTTTATGGACACAATGACCTGTGCAGAGACATGTTGAAGTTGACAGAGAAACAGAGAGAGAGAGAATAAATATACATACATTTTGATTTTTGAACTTGTTATTCCAAACTGAAACTCTGAAAGCATAGCACTGTTGAAGTAACAGCAGCACACTGCTGAACCATGAACCCTGAACTATACGTGTGGTGAGACCATGCACGCGCACGCACGCACACACACACCTGTAGGCGATACTCCACTTTGAGGATGTCACTGTTGAGGAGAGAGGGACTGCAGTCTGAAGGGAGGTTGATGACGGTCATCAACCTCCCTGTGTGTCTGATTGGTGTTGGGGGGGAACAGTGTCCAGATTATCTGTTGCCACGTCTTTGGTGCTGACTTTCTTTTTGACCTTCTTTATGGTCACCACCCCAGTGACCTGATAGCAAAACACAACAAGCAGATAAGAATGGTGTGTCCAATCACAGCTAATGCCAATAAGTCATTAAGCATTAATCATTGATAAATGAATCAATAGAACCAACTTTGGCCTCAACCAAGAGTATGAACATTGGGTCATAGTTGGGGGAGAAAAAACATTTTTGAAGCCAGAAGGGAGAAGAGTTTGGGACGTGTGGAGCGTTGTCCCAGTGTTTTTAGTGAATGTACTTCCAGCTTCCCTGCGTTGGCTGATCTGAGTGCACGGGAGGGTTTGATCATAGTTCGATCATACTTGTAAGATATGGGGGAGCCATGTCTTTGGTTGCTTTGAATGCTAGCGTCAGAGTTTTGTATTCTGTGCAGGGGGAGACGTGTGAGAATTTTGGCTCGTTGAAGACCAAGCGAGCTGCGGCATTTTGGATCAGTTGGAGGGGCTTAAGTGCACATGCCGGTAGGCCAGTAAGGAGGGAGTTACAATAGTCAAGTTTTGACAAGACTGATGTCTGGATTAGGAGCTGGGCTGACTCCTGGGTGAGGAACGGTCTAATTTGTCGTATGTTATAGAGTGTAAACCTACAGGATTCTACTTAGTCTTGATTTCTGAATTATGACACTAGCATTACTGGTGAGTTGTTGCTCTGTAAGAACTACAGTAATATGCCAGTATTGTGTTCAATGATATCATTCTACTACAGTAAGGAAAGGAGTGAGTGAATGCACAAACACTCGCATATTGCAAATTACATAACTTGTATGGAGGGTCATGTAGCAAATGTGAACCTGAGAACCCCTGATAAAAAATACTTCAAAGGTTAAATTGGCATGTGCATGTGCACTAGTGCAGACTCTGTATGTGGAGTAACCATGGTTAAGTCCTTTTTTACCCTGGTAAAATATATCCTACTGACCTTCTTGTAGAGGGTACAGTGTATATCTATAGGAATGGGAGACTTGTTCTCTACTGATGCTGTAACGGCAATCCCCTCTGCTGCAGGGAGAACACAATGTTTACATTAAAATATATCACACATTGTATCTTATATTACATTCTGCACAGAGAGAGAGAGACAGTCACAATATTTAACATAGCATTTCTCCTTTTTACATAGACTCCTTTTTACATGGACTGTTTGTGACATGTAACATGTAATATGTCATATATCTGTCATGTAAGATGTCATCCAGCTACTACATGAAATAACCTTTTACAATTTACATTGTCATGCATAATAGTCTTCGTTGAGTAGCAAATATGTTTGAATCGGGTGCGATATGTGTATGCCCATGCTTATTCCACTTCACGAGCTAAATCAGTGGTTCTCAAAGTGGGGTCAAGGGACTTCCAGTGTCCTTGAGGGGGTTCCCAGCTAAATTGAATCAGCAAACACATTTTTCTTTAAAGCAATATGGAATACTTAAAAAAAAAAATTAACAACACAAATCTTGCATGGGGGATCCCTGGCACAACATATTTTCTGGTAGGGGTTCGTTGCCAATTACAAATACATTTTTAGTGGTCCTCGACATGAAAAGGTTTGAGAACCACTGGGGTACATATAACCAGTAATGGGGGAAAGTAGACCCTTTAAGCAGTTACCATTACTTTTAAGAGTGTGCAGACGGGCAAATAATTCAAAACACAAACAAAAACATCATACTTGTCAGGGAAGCGTATGTTGAATGGGAAGACATGGGAGCCAGCCGTGAGAACATGGTTGTCTGAAATGACACGTAGGTAACTGCTGATATCCACTCAAATATGCATGTATATACTGTACATGATTTGTGTGTGTGTATATACAAACACACACACGTGACACACACACACACAAAAAAGGAAAATATATATATATATTATATATATATATATATATATACACACAGTGCTGAACTGTAAAATAGGCATGAAAATAATGGAGAAAAAAATGAATATGAACAAAATTAATATGCAGGATATGAAATACTGTTTCCCCTCAGTCACTTGCGGTGCAACATAGAACATCAAGCCTATCTAAGAAACATTAAAAGACCAAAGTTAAAACTCAGCATAAACGAACATTTAAAAAGAAACCCAATGCTAAAAAGCTACCAACACCATCACATATAGCCTACAGTAGATAAAGTGTCATGGTGCAAAATTAAATGCAATCCTTAAAAAAAAAGGAGTTACCAGCAGTCTTAACAAAAAACAGTACAGTGGGGGTGGCAACTGTCATCTCCTGGGACCCCAAATGACACCCCTGCACCCACCTTTGGTCTCTGGAAGGATGTCTTGCTGCAGATGGCAGTGGAGTTCCTTGGCGCTGTACACTTTGTTGCCAGATGTACTGTATTCCACCCAGGACACCTTGGTCTGGCCCTTCAACTTCACAGACAATGAAACAAATTTAAGGTCTTCTTTGAGTTCCAGTGTGAGTTTCCCTGAGACAACATCACCTCTGGTATACGTGTTACTGTTATTGTTGGGGTTATAGGTTGTCACGCTGAAGGTCTTCACTGGTCCCATTTCTGAACCCCTAGTAGAAAGTAGTCTTCCAATCCACCAAGTAAACTGACTGAGCGACTGAGGTGTGTAAATATATAATGCTTCATGGCCTGTTGCAAAACCCTCATTGACGATAAAGACAATAAATGAAACAGGAAGAGAAATTATACTGGTACTAGACGTAACTAGAGACTTCAGCAATAAAACAAGTAGGCTAGATAAGATAGCCTAAGCAGTTGAGCAAACAAAGAACAAGGAATTCAAACAAGGAATTGTGACCTACACATTGTAATGTGTAATGTAATTTCTGTCATGAGAACTAAAAAAAGAATGCTTGCAGGATTTTTCCATCTCACCCTTCCTCGTCATAAAATCCTGATCACTTAATCGTTTCCAGGAAAGCCATAAAGGTTTTGAAATCATCATAGGCATCTGTCCGTCAGTGATGACGATGGATTGCTCAGACGTCTAAAAAAAAAAACCAACTATGGGAAAGACTTGGCATTATGTCCAACAATATACAAATGATACAATATAGGTGTCATTATGTTTGCCTGGAACAGTAATTTAACTAAATAAGAAACATGTTTAATGTCATATTTGCCTAGGACCGTAATTGAAGTCAATAAAAAAAAGGGTTGAATGAGGCTCTTCGAACTGAAATTCTGATGGACAAATAATGCAAAAGGGTGTTCCAAGATTACCATAGTGATTCCTCTTTTTTTTCTTTACACATAATTGCTCTACATCCAATGTTATTAGGCCACAGCCAGTTTGGTTCCCCAAAACATGCTAAATTGTTTTTTTTGTAAGAAACAGAGTTTTAGTCTCACAATAGGAAGATTCATGCAATTTTAAAACCAAGTGGTGGTAATATAGCCTGCAATGTCAACTGTAACATCTCAGTCGGCAGAAGTGATACTTCTACTCAAAAGCTGGATTTAAGTAGCCTGGTTAACAACTCCTCCTTGAAATCACATTGCATTTCTTTTCAATGGGGAGTGGTTAACCAGGCTAGGATTTAAGTAGTTAGCAGCCCAACCTCAACACTTCAAGTGGGTATCAATTAGCGTGTGAACTACTTCTCTAATGTAGTAAAGTAATAATTCAATGAACACATAGAATGAGGTTTATTGTCAAACAAAATGATGCATTTTTACAGATTTCACGCACAGACAGAAAGAGAATGAGATGTGTGAAGCAGTTTCATTATGCCAGGCAGCAATGTGTTTTACTCAGCAATGCACTGGTATAAGGAAGGAATACAGCTTCCAGAAAATCTCTTTTGCATGTGCTGTAGGGTGTTGCGCTCCGATGATAGCCGTCTGCTAGTTTAAAACTACTGTTGACCTTCACCTTAATCCCTCTGTAGCTGAACAGGCACCAGATTCACAATCAAGATCCAAAGACTATTTTTCACAATTAAATGTGTGAACCCCAAAAAATCCAAAAGCTGAAATATGGGAGATATGTGAATTCTGTGGGACGTCAATATGCTAATTCCGTGGGAAATAAGTCATAATTTGGGGTGCATATTATACAGTAATCTGTTTTACATCAGTTTCCCAAACCAAGAGTCGTCACTTTATGCCGGCGGCCTAACACCCAAAGGTTTTTTAAGCACAGTCACAGACAAATTTCCAATATCGGAATAACATCACAGGTTTTGCTATAGTTGTGGACTTAAGTCTTGTGATACCATCTCAATCATTTGGTATAAGGTAGTCATAAAACACAGTCTGAGCTGTCTTAAGTCAGTCTCCTTCACTGGACAAAAACCGAATGTTTAATATTATTGGAAGTCTTGGCACATGATGCTCGTGAGATGCTTGTTTCAAACGGGGTGGACCTACAGTAAATTGATCTGTCCGCAGACTTTTGCCTTCCATAGTCGTGTACTAGAAGCATAATCTTGTGTACTGGCCAGATTTAATAGACATTTCTCATTCTTCTCTTGGCTATTATGGTAGAACCAAGTGGACCCAAAAACAATCCCTGAGCAGATATTCCTGTATCAGTCATGTATTCATGTAGTTTATTTGGCAAATACGTTTTGCTTATGACTAGGCTTTCTACTGAGAATCACTTCTCATAGGACCAATGCCAGATATAATTGCATTATTTCCTCCCAAGATAATCTACTCAACATATTTTCTTTAGATCTGAGGTTGTCAACTTGACAGACTTTAGTCTTTCTAGTGTATGGCAGACGTGATCGGGTCTCTTTTTAAAGTATTCCCAAAGTCTTCTAGTACACGGGAGCCTCGGGAGGCACTAGATGTTGCCGGTTTTTGGTTTACATTACAAGAGTCACTGCTAACTGTACATCAACTAGTAAGAAACAGCACTTATCAAATTTGTTTAAAAAAGGTTTGAGAATTCCTGGTATACTGCTTAACTTTACACCACTCTACCACATTATAGGTTGACATTTATTATATGTACCTCACAGTACCTGGCATCGCAACACTCACACATGCTGCAGTCATACAGTAACAAGTGCAAGGAGCACTTTCCTTTATTGTGGGACATGTGGACCCCGATCTGTATAAACTGAGATCACACACAAATACTTGGTGTAAAAGGCGCTAGGTGGAGTAAGAAATAAGCTGTATTCACACATTCTGCCAAACCCATGCCGTCTTGTCTGTTCACATACAGATACACAACAAAAAATTAACCTTCATACACTTGCTGCTGTATGGTCTGTCCAAAATAGCAGAGCCACAAAGAGTTTGGTCGCCCCCATCTCTTGAACATAGAATGAGGTGCTGGAGGTAAACGTGAAACAATTTCCTCCATATCATCATCATGGTGATTGGTGAGGTGCTCATAAGGTCATTATGAGTTTGTTTCACTGGTTACTTACCAACAGCCATGGAACAGGTTTGCGACAATATGGCGTCCAGAGAAAATTATAACATCTAACTATAACATCCAAAGTATCTAAGGCTCTGCATAAGAAGCCCCAAACCCATCCCACCCCCTTTTCCCTCCCCAATTACAAAAAGACATTTATAAAAGGGCAAATTCAGAGGGTAGCTACTAGTACATAGTAAAATCCTCATTCATTTAACTTTGCGTGTACAAATTGATAATTTTTACACTCAGAGTTAAATGAACACAATAGATTTTAATTGTGCACAAATATTAGAAGACAAACAGTTTGTCTGTTCCTACCAGGTAACCGGTCAGAAAAGCAGCTTGTACGCTACAGTATTACAGTATATTGTCTGTGAATCGTCGTTACATTACATGGATTTCTTCAGTGGTCTCTGCTGGCAGAGAGGCAGTTTAAAATTACGTGCCTGCCTACAATCATAGGTTTCCTTGAGAGACAACAAATGCTGGCATGTACCGTTAAGTGAAATGAACCTCTCAGTGCAGTGGGGGAAGTTCTGCATTTTGAGGTTGTCCTCTATGACCCAGATAAACTTTTGACAGGACCTAGTAGACATGTAGGTATGTAGGGCTGTAAGCAGGTGCTACATTCACTAAATGCAGGCAGAATTTTCACCCCTTCACACACCTCTTCAGCCCTGTAGACAAAACTGTACACAACAACTTAACATGGTTTGTGTTGTTGAACTATGGTCATAACCTAAATGACACTTGAGAAATGAGTGAATTGAGCCTGCTTCTCAAAAGTTGAAGAGACTACATCAAATTCTGACCTCTCAGCTGCTTTACTGACCTGCTACCTTCAACTACAGAGACAAAGAAAATGATACAGAGAATATAAAACAAAAAAAAACAAAAAAGTTCTTCTTTTTACATGAGTTCGTTTCAGGAGCCTGCAAGCCCCGCTCTCCTCCTTCCAACATGTTTTTAGCAGTCCCACTTTCACCTTGTGTGTGTGTGTGTGTGTGTGTGTGTGTGTGTGTGTGTGTGTGTGTGTGTGTGTGTGTGTGTGTGTGTGTGTGTGTGTGTGTGTGTGTGTGTGTTACATGAGTGTGTGATAAGTGTTGATGTTTGAGTTTGTGTCTCTACTTGTGTTCTTTAGTTGGGGCAAAGTACAGCTCCATGGGTTTGTTAACTTTCCAGTACTTCTCACTGACCAGCTCCAGAGAAAACGAGCCATTGAGGACCTAATAATGGAACACAGTTTGAGAAGGAATGTGTTAAAAGCCAATGAATTTTTATCTCAGACATAAACATTACTTCAAAATAAGCTTTCTTTTTTCTTTCACTTGGCTCTGTCAACACGTTTAACTTCTAGTCAATGAGCCATAACTTAAGAGACTGTCATACCAAAAAGTGGAGGTACAATTGTGGGATTAGTTATGTTAGATTCTTTATTCAATTATTAACAATAATCATTATTTCTTATTCAATTATTAACAATAATCATGTTGATATTGGCTGGCTGATCATGAACAAGTGTACTCAAGCGTGTCACGGTGTGTGTATGTGTGTTAGTGTTGTAGTACTCGAGTCCACAAATTTTCATTTACTCTCTGTCTCGTCTCGACCTTAATTTGACTTGGGACCAAAGGACACGGGACTCTTCCACCACTGAGTCAACTCGAGTCACAAGTCACTACAATGTAATAAATACATGCATTATACCCATACTATGAGCCAATTCACATTAGTCATAAGAGAGCGGTTTGGCCAAATGTGAAAAATAAAACTCGACCCCCTCCCACACTCGGTCTTGACTTGGACTCGACTAAAACACTAGTGTTATACTTACAGTAAACTGGTTTGCAGCGGTAGGTATGTAGATGGTGTACTGTTTCTCTGAGGCAGCTTCTACATTAACAGGACTGGCTTCTGCGTTTCTTCTCAGTTCTTCCAACGCCAGCCGGACAGCCAGATACTTAGACAGGTGGTCCACTGTAGCATTTCCTGATGTCTTTATGTAACGAGGGACAAACTCCACACTGGACAGATTGAGTTAAAAAAAAAGGGTTGACAAAGGACAGCTGTGAGAAAACCTGTTACATTTTTGGCCATCTTTTTAGACACAGAGCAGATATAAGGTGGCTATATATATATTATGGATATACTGTGTACATCTGTACACCCTCCCGGTGTACAGACGTAGGTACAGACAGAGACATGGTGCATTTATAGTTAGATTAAATTCACTTGAGGGAAACCACATCACACCTGCCAAGTTACAAGCTTTGTAAAATAACATGTTAATGATTAACATGGTGAATCACATCTTGATGACATCCTCAAGATGTGATTCAACATGTTAATGATTTTTTTTCAGACCTCCAGTTCTAGGAAACACAGAATGGGGGGACTTTTTAATCATTTCCACACAACAGCTCTAAGGTATATTAATGACATAGTAAAATGTTGAAAATGAGTGGAATGCCCCTTTAAGGGAGTGTCATGCATGGCTTTTCCACTGATTTGTCCGACTGCAATCATTCACCAACAGTTGGCAAAGGATTACACAGAGATATTTTTTATCTGTCAAACTATTTTGTCCTGAACATGGAAGACGCACACTTTATTATTCACGATATCAATCGTCCATGCTATGAATTCAACATTCACGGCGCTCACTACCACTGTGCCTGACGCCGCATTCCGTTACTATAGTAACCAGACACGGCACATGTCGAGCAGTAACAACACTGACACATATCTGTCTAGCCAACTCTGAGCCTGGACAGGATTTCAAGCCTCATAAATGGTATAGAGTCCACCTCATCTCCAGAACTCACTTAAATCGGAGCTCTGAGAGGGGCTGACATTCACAGAAGCAGAACAAGAAGAATGGCAAATATATGTACTGTATAGTTTTTCAAGAGGCGTCTACTAACAGTCCTTTATAATGTTCTTGGCAGTGACAGTGCACTGTGCAGCTTTATTATCTTGGAAAATGCAAAGATTGGCTCAAGTATGGGAAGATAACTCATTAAATGTCTTGGAATAAGAGTCTCAGGACATCTCTAGCTGATATTAAGTTAACATTAAACTACACCATCATCATCATAGTTTGCCCTCCTAAATCCCAATTATTCAGATAAACCTAAAGATTAAGCACGGCGAGTCGTTGTAGCACACAGACTAAGGACAGCCCCTATAGAGCGGCGCAGTCCCTCCCCCTTTCAGAACAACGAACGGCCCAGGAAATGAAAACGCAATTCATTTCCCCATAGGCAGTTTTTATTTAATTTATTTAAAGACCTTTTAAGCGTCGTACGAAGCCAACTCTTGTCGTGACAAATCATGACAACACACACAATATTTTGGACCAAACAAATAATTACAAAGAAGAAAAACGACAACAAAAGTGTTGTAACCTGCCGTTTTTTTCTACTTTCTAATTCTTTGTTTGGCCCGAAATATTGTGTGTGTTGTCATGATTTGTCACGACAAGAGTTGGCTTCGTACGACGCTTAAAAGGTCTTTAAATAAATTAAATAAAAACTGCTTATGGGGAAATGCATTGCGTTTTCATTTCCTGGGCCGTTCGTTGTTCTGAAAGGGGGAGGGACTGCGCCGCTCTATAGGGGCATGCTTTATTTGCTATAAAAGGTAAGAGAGGAAAGAGGTGGCAGTGTGTTTGTACCTGTTTTGAGCGTCGTCCTTCTCCATCAAAGTAGGATGCGGCCTAAAAACCAGTTCTATTTCGCTGGCGCCTCCTTCAATGACAGAATCCCCGCCCCCGTTCTCAGCTGCATTGTCCATATCCAAACCGCTGTCATCGCTGGTCTTTGTGCGCTTGATGCTCGGGCCTGCCTCCTGGTGGATTTAGACGGAACCCAGAGTTAGACACAATGGACATAAGAACATCATAGTAGCCAAATTATTTTATCTGCCATCATTGGTGCTATAAGCTGGCTTTGGGGGGGCGAGATCGGCCTAACGGAGATAGATAAATACACAGGTTAATGTGGATACACCTTATAATCTACATGGTTTGTGTTATCATCTACATCTGTACAACCTCACAACACACTCGGACGTGATGTAGCAGCAGCAGTCTTGCTGTCATTGGGTCTCCTACCTCTGCTCTTCCTGGTACAACAATAGCAGCTGCAGCTGCATTTTGCTCCTCTCCTCTATGCTTCTGTCCTGCATCTCCTTTGTTTCCTCTGCTCTGGCCTCCACTCATATCTGAGATTCCCTGCCTCACCGCCTGTCCTGTCTAGTTGGACATACAGTCAGTACAGTTGTATTTGGAAACATGGAAAAACCATTTAAAAAGCTTGGCATTTCCAAATAAATGTGTATCCATTTGCTCCCCTTTCAAACCCCAACTAACCTCCTCCTCACCACCATGGTCACCACTTCTCTTTATGTTTTTGCTCAGCCAGTCTTTTAACCTTTTCATCTGAAAATTCAAACATGTGATTTGACATGCTATTAGTACATGTTTGAATCACGCACTGGGTGTCCCGTTTACATCCACTGGGTCTTAGCTAGCAGCTAACTAGACAGCGCCCTCGCCTCTCTGTCCATATGCTTTTCTCACAACCGAGTGAATTCACCTGGATTTTAAGTGTATGTATGCAGCACAAAACAATATGTTAGTTTCTAAAGAGGTAATACAAAGCTGATAATGCTTAATTGAAAAACATGAAAGAGTTGAACAATCGGCAGTGGCATCAACACACCTGGTTACTATGAACAGACGCGTTGCTACAGTGGGAGGAGTCTCCATTGTCCTCTGCTCCACTGCCGCCATTCTCAACTGTGTGTTTCTTACCACGTTGCAGTCTGTAACAAAAACACACAGTCATGCAATAATAACTAAACACCCCCACAGGACCTCATTTATCAAATGTGAGCTAAACAAATTTCCATCCCATAAGTTACTACATGCATTAATTTACACAAACTCATTCACCAAAGTTTTCGTTTATCAGTTTGTTTGTAGAAATCTGAATAGATTCAGATTCTCCAACCGTTTGCATTGTATGCGTAAAACATGTCTATAAAGCTTGTTTGTTCACACATTCCTTCCTGCCAGTGTAATGCATGAAAAACACAGAAGAGACCACTTCCGTCCAACCCGGAAGAGATAGCCCGCCATATTTGAGCCACATACATGTTGTGTATCATGTGTAAACTTTTTTTTAAATGCTTATTAATCAAATCTCATGGATGGCACAGTTGGATACAATAGCTATTCAGGAGATTATCTCGTTCTGGTGCAGACACAAAATTACACAGATGCTCTGCTGCTAAACAACTTATAGGCTTTCCAATAAAAGGTCTTAATGGGTTAACTCATTCAAAATAATCAGTGCCAGTGATTTTCCATTTTCTTACCTCACAAAAACCTGATTGCTGTTGCGTTTCGTGTGTGTGTACCTGGTCATAGCCTGTATTTTCAGCCCCTCTTCTATGCTGTGAGACAGAGCTTGCTGGTTGTTGTGTTTGCTGATGCGAGCCAACACCCTCTCCTGGTGAGCCTCGTACTCATCACGACTGGGGTAGATCTTACCTAAGACACCACAAGACAATCTCAGTAACCCAGCAACACATGCTGTCGTGCCCCATACCCCTCACAAGATCATTCACAGTCCTGTGGTGGTACGATATAAGTGTCATATTCAAAGATACCCATAGGATCATTATATTTACACACAGCCACAGAAGACGATTGTGTGGTCAAAATGTTTTCCACTGAAAACTAGGGTATACCACATTAGAAACATCAGTGATCTGATCCATTAAAATCATTTCTACCTAAAAAATAATATATATATATTCAATGTTTTGAAAATGCAAAATAGTTTTGAAGCTTTAAAATATAGATTAAAACATTGTGATCTTCTTTGGATGTGCAACCAATCTGCAAATACCTAATCATATGCAACTATATTGTTATAGTTACTATGAAAACAAAAAGGCAATGACAGTAGTCAGTCATTTAATGTTTATCCTACTGATAATATAAGGTGCTAAAGTAAGTTTGACATGGTTAGAAATCTAATGGTCCCCTTTCTGACAGGGTGTTAGGGTGTTTTACACAACATCCAGCTGATTTTGACCGAGCAGAGTTACATTTTGCAGCCACTTCAGGATATGTTCTGCGCATACCGAGATCAAACTACACTTTGGGTGCATTCGGAAATGTGCAGCTGGAGCGCACTCGCCTTTTAATTTGTATTGGAAGTGTGCTCGGTGTGCCTATATCTGAACGCACCCTTTAAAGCATTAAAAGATACTTACTGATCAGAGCATCAAAGTTTGGGTCTGGACGCAGTGACCTCTTGGACACTAGTTTCTTACGACAGGTAGGACACTCCTTATTACTGGAGAGAGAGAGAGATATTAGTGGGGGATATAGACTGATAGTGGGAATCGATGAACAACTTCTATTGATGGGCCTTTTGTCCTTTAAATTAAGTAGATTACATATTAATTTACAACTGGCTAATTTCACATTAGCAGTCTGGCCATAATTAAATGTAAAACAGAGCAAGCCTGCTTTCAATTCCAACGCTAAACAGGTTCTGTCCAAATTCAGCGGCCAAGACAAACGGCACTACCCAGATTTACACTTCACGGCCAAAGGGGTTAAAATGCTTTGCACAGCAGAGCTAAACAGGGCTAGAAAAGGTGCCCTGGTGGCTCAAACAGTTCATACACTGACCACATAGTTAGCATACAAATACCAGTGTCAAATAACATGCTTCTGTCTCTGTGGTAACATCCCCATCTCTTCACCGTCAACAGCTTCAGGGCTTGTTAAAGAAAAACATCTTTATAGGGTAGTCTGGATTGCATAATGGGACCAAACTCACCCAGATCTCAGTGCAGTGATGATGCAGTCGGCGCAAAAGCGGTGTAGACATTCTTTGGTTGTCATGGTGTTCTTCAGCATGTCCAGGCAGATCGGACACATCAGTTCACTGTGGAGAGACCTGGGTGATACCGCTATCTCCAGTCCATCTGTTATGGCCTCCTGGAATCACAGAGGAAACAGGAATATTAAGACAAATGTAGGTTTGTTGTTCATTCATTGTAGATTAATGAACAAAGGTGCTGCAAAATATCTGCACCTCCATGACATTTCTTTTTATTGTTATACATTTTTAGATGTTTTTTAATTTATATACAATTCTTGATCCACACAAACCAGATCTCAAATAATTATCGTCTCAGCCAAGCCGGATAGTCTTAGACTAGGTTTTTTGGTCCTGTCCGTCCATGTGTCTGTCAGCAATTAATCTGCGGCACCCTTGGATTGTTCAGTGTGAAACTTTGGATGTACACTCTCATAGTGGCACCCATTTCACATTTTGGTCTATAAATCTTGAACCATAGGACATAAATGAAATACATTTTTTCCTGCATTCCTTGGATCATGATGCAATTTGGGGGTTTCTTTAAAACTCACCTTTGCTACTGCTCAAACAAATTGGTACATATAATCTCTGGAGTCATGTGATCAAGACATATCACTCAAGATGTATCATACTCTATTCCGAGACCGACTGGCTATGACCGATTTCCAAAATTAGCAGACCCTGGCCTGGTGGAGGCCTGCACTCCTGCACTAGTCTAACTTACTTCATTGCAGGAAAAATGTGTTCATAGTCATGTACATCACAGACGTCATGTGTGCACTGTAGGTGTTAATAGTCTTTTAGGTTCGTCGTTATTGTGGATGCCAGTAGTAAAAGGGAAGTAAATAGGGATACAATGTTACCTGAGGAGTTCTCTGTAGTTCGTAGAGACTCAGTTCCCAGGTCTTACTCAGGGGTTGGACCCCATTGGTCTGAACAGTTTGGGTCATCATGAATACTGAAACACACACACAAACACACACAACCCCATCAATTTAGAAATCCTCAAAAGACATGTAATACATAAGGACAGACAAAAACAAAATTAAAAAGAATCTTGTACATGAGCCATTTGTTTAAATTGTAATCAAATTGGAGCAGTCTGTGAGATGGTTGCTTCTTGTCTTCCTTTGAGATGTGACCTCTGGCAGGGATTTAGTGCAGTACGACCTATTAAGGTCACAAATGTGGAATACATTTAGCCTTTCAACCTTCAATTAAAATGTGTGAACACTGAACACTGCATTCTACTACAGTAGTAACGATGAAAGACCTCATTTCATCCATTATGGAAGTTGTATACTCTCATAGAAAAAATTTTTTTTTTCTGTGATCTCTCTGTCTTTCACAAGGGGTATTAAGAGGATTTCAACTATTTGGAATAAATATGGAAAACATATTATATATATATGCATCCAATATCTTATCAGTGTTTCCTGCAGGAAAAGGCCTTGGCATGGTGCTGGGCGCGGGGGGGGCTTTCTGGCGCACGGCCAAAGGCTGCGCGTCGAAAATTTCGATTAATTAATTAATTAATCTGATTAATAAATTAAGATTAATTTGGATTATTGCTCTTGTATTGCTATTGGAGGCACTGGGGGGGACACTGGGGAGGCACTGCAGGGGCATTGGGGAGACACTGGGGGGGGCACTAGGGGGACACTGGGGAGGCACTGGGGAGACACTGGGGGGAAACTGGGCAGGCACTGAGGAGGCACTGGGGAGACATGGGGAGGCACTGGGGGGACACTGGGCAGGCACTGGGGAGGCACTGGGAAGACACTGGGGAGGCACTGGGGGGACACTAGGGGGGCACTGGGGGGACACTGGGCAGGCACTGGGGAGGCACTGAGGAGACTGGGGAGGCACTGGGCAGACACTGGGGAGGCACTGGGGAGAAACTGCAGCCACTGACTGGGGAGGCACTCAGGGGGACACTGGGGAGCCACTGGGCAGACACTGGGGAGGCACTTGGCGGAAACTGGGCAGGCACTGGGGGAGGCACTGGGGAGGTACTGGACATTTCATATCACACATACTATGATTCACTATCCCCCTAAAAAAAAAATATATATATATATATATATATATATATATATATATATATATATACATATTTCTTTTTTAAGCTTGGCATGGCGCGATTTATTTCAAGCATGGCGCAGCGTCATGCCAACAACATTGTGCAGGAAACCCTGCTTATTCATAACGTTTACATGAATCTATGCTCAGTGGGATGCAAAAGAACATTCACTCATCAACGATGATGCACACACATCTGAAAGTATTAGTATAATCTGATATTTATTATTTATCTATCTTCACTTGTATGATCAGAAAGATCAGGGGGAGGGGTGTGTGGAGGATGTCAATAAACAATGCTGTTTTCACAACTCCCGTTTAAAAAAGTCCTTACGCACCAGGGAGCATAGTTTCTATGTTATTAATTTGCATCACCAGTCCCAGTGTAAGGAATTATCTTCCATTGAAACTTGTTGTCATTCGGTGGCAGTGTGTTTTGACCGTCAACCATCGGCATGGTAAGGAAGTAATTAAGAGTCCTAAGAAAATAAGTAAGTAACCAGGATAACAAGTAGGTATCTCTCTAAATCAGTGATGTAAATAGGTTTTCAAAGTAATGGATCCCGGTAACCAGGGGTAGTCTTTTAGATGGGTCCCACTGGGACATTTTATGAGTTCTACTTCAACAACGTTAAGAGTACAGTATTGCATCCCAGGACCCCCGGAGGGTGACATGATTGCATCCTTTCTCAATTTAGTGAGTCCAAGGATGCAGGCTATTTGAGACTAATAATAATATAATAAGTAAACTATCAGTGCCACATTTCTACCAGGCACATTAATCTCTGGATTGAGATTGTAACGTCTAAATAATATATGGAAAGAATAACAGGAGGGAAAACTGGGTAGCCGATAATAAAGGAAATTGAAAACATGGCTAAGCCAACATGTTTCAACTGCAACCTTCATCTTCATCACAGCCAGAATTGGGGGAAATGGGGTTCTGGATGTTCCTCAGAGCATGTTTGGTACTCTGATTGGGTTTTAATTGTTACAGGGCTGCAAATATCGATCTTAAATATGTTGTCTTATCCTACCCCCTTAGATAGCATTTCTGTAGACTTAGATAGCATTTGATACAGACTTATAGCATGTTATGTAGACAGCACTATAATTGCATTGTATATAGTCATAGCACGACATAGTACAAATGTATAGCATAGTAGTATAGATATATAGTTTATATGTATAGTCTCATAATATAGATATTCCACTGTTACTTTCTTAGCTTACGCATGTTTCATGATAAATGCTTTTTTGTGATGTATTCCCATGCTTTTTGTTCTTGCTTAATGTAAGTCGCTCTGGATTAAGAGCGTCTGCTAAATGCCTAAATTGTAAATTGTTGTCAAGTTCAAAATGATGGAATATTTGTCATCAATATGAATCCACCAACAGACCCACATTGTTCGTCCCTCATAAGCAGTTGTCATAAGGATAGAGAGCTTTCTAATAACAAAAATGTTTTTCTAACAAATGGCCCGGTGTCTAGGCTAGTCAACATTGTCATTGTGTTTGGACGTCCGACACATTCACAAAACATATAATAATGAATGTTAAATGTCAGCTCTCCCATGATGCCACACCTCCCAATGAAAACTGCTATATCCTTAGCACTGCAACCATCCCCCACTTCTGTATCGCAACATACATTATGTTTCTAGAGTAGACCATTTACTACATACATGTGACTGAGTAGTGAGTGACCGAGTAGTTTGATTGATAATTGGGAGTAGGGGTTGAGGCAGACGTGTTTTAAACTATTCCTCTTCGGCAGCTGGGGGCACATTTCAGTAAATAGACAGATCCCAACCCCCATACATAGCTTACACAATGTGCATGTGTTGTGTAGGAAGCTCGGCTAGTTCGTTTTGAAGCTCAGTTTATACTTAGCCAAGACAACCGTAACGATTGGTAAAAGAAAAAGCAGCATCAAGACGTAATCAGTTGACAATACAAAATTCTAATTTACGTTTAAAATACGTTATTTTTTGTCGAGCGACACGGTCGTCCGACGAAGTCTAAATTAGCCTTTAGAGGCTAGCTGCTTTTCGTAATGCTATCGACAGACATATTCAAGTTAAAATACAAGAGAAAGAGGCGGCATGTCGACTATAGGGCTCAAATTCGTGGTTTTATTTAAGTTTGCAGGATTAAATACAAACTATAAACAATAAACTGCAGGCGAATGGTTGTGTATAATTGGCGCTGTGACAGAGGAAAAAACAACAACAGAAAGAGGCGACGCACGAATCCCCTTTGTGCTTTACAAAATGACGCTTCCACCTTTTCGACACCAATACATCAATATTTATAAACAATTATTGTCCCACGATCCAGTCTACTGTGGGTTACGCTGTCTAACTGTGATTTAAAGAATAATGTTTGTTTATACACTTACATTTCTGTAAGATCCAGCAGAGCAGATCCAGCTAGCCACTGTGCGCGTTATGGCATAGGCAATATGGCGGATTTACCTGTCGCGGTGCATTCTGGGAACTGTAGGCAATGTGCCAAACACTGAATCAACACACGCTTGCAGCCTCACACACACGCACACACACGCGCGCGCACACACACACACACACACACACACACACACACACACACACACACACACACACAATTCAATTCAATTCAAAGGGCTTTATTGGCATGAGAAAACATACGTTTACATTGCCAAAGCAGAAAGAACAATACAACAATACAGCAATACAATCAATACAAAAATTATGTACATTTGAAAGTCAGAATCTTCAATAGATCAAATTCTATGTACCCAGGTCACTCGATGCAGGTATAGTGCAGGAATATACACAATGCTTAGTCTTTAGGGTGGTTGTGTTCCATTTGATATCCTTCTCCTATCACAGCAACTCACAAATCTTGCTGCTGTGTTTGCACATTGTTGTACTTCGCCCAGCAGATATGGGATTTTTTTGTCATTGGTCATGTTTTCAAAATCTCTGTGTGTGGTTGTAATCAGTGGGAAGTATGTGTCTCTGATGTCTTGGTACAATGGACAGATGATTAGGAAGTGTAGCTCGGTTTCCACTTCATTTTGTGTGCAGTGAGTGCATAGTCTGTCTTCTCTCGGGATACACGTCTGCCTATGACGGCCTTTCTCGATCGCGAGACTGTGCTCACTGAGTCTGTACCTAGTTAAGATTTTTCTTTGTTTTGGGTCGGTCACGGTGCTCAGGTATTCTGCCACTGTGTATTCTCTGTTTAGGGCCAGATAGCATTCTAGTTTACTCTGCTTTTGTGTTGCTTCTTTCCAATGTGTCAGATAGTTTTCCTTTTGCTGTTTTATAATTTGGTTTAGTCTAATGGGTTTTCTATCTCGTGGCTCTGTTTGTGTTTGTGCCCGGAGTTCCAGGGCCAGGTGGCTGAGGGGGCATCTCTCTAGAGTTTCACTGTGTGTGAGTGCCTTGTTATGGAGTGCATCTAGGTCACTTTCTTTTAGGTGGTTGTAGAACTTAAGTGCTCTCTTTTTTATTTTGATTATGAGTGGGTATCGTCCTAATTCTGCCCTGCATGCATTATTTGGTGTTTTCCGCTGGGTACGGAGAATGGATTTGCAGAGTTCTGTGTGTAGGGTCTCGGTTTGGTGTTTATCCCATTTTTCAAGGTCATGGTTTGCTAAAGGTCCCCAGATCTCGCAACCATAGAGGGAAATTGGTTCTATCACAGAGTCCAGTATTTTAAGCCAGGTTTTAATTGGGATGTCTATTTTGATGTTTCTTTTGATGGCATAGAATGCCCTTCTTGCCTTGTCTCTCAGGTCTTTTACAGCTTGGTTGTAGTTCCCTGTGCTGCTGATGTTTAGGCCAAGGTAGGTACACTGTTCAAATGAGCTTTATTGGCATGAGAAAACATAAGTCTTACATTGCCAAAGCAAGTGTCAAAATACAATAAATAAAGACAGTTGATCGTTATGTTATAATAGGGTATAAAGCTTTTCTGAAACAAATAGCAGCATTTGGGGCAAATAGCAGCATTTTTTCTCAAGACTATTTAAATAGTATACACAAATCTGATTTAAGATGCAGCTCTGTTTCTTTGCAGCTGCTGCAGCAGTAGAAGCATAGCAAATCACATTGCATTTTCTGTCACTCATTGCGCAGTGTACGATTCGACAAAGGAAAATGCAATGTGATTTGCATTTGCTTTTTCATTTGGTCATGAGCACACCTGGAGATTAAATTGATCCTATTGCATTATTAGATTACGTGAATCGGTGAATTTACCCATGGGGATGAATAAAAGTAAAGTCCTACTATAATGTTGCCACTAGATGGCATCAAAGTTTTAATTTGTTGTTTGTGTTTGGATCACTATGGTTTGGAAGGCTATATATGTATGCAGTATGCGCCCTAAACTTATTAGCCATTTAGTCGATCTACATTGACACGTTGTGAGCTATTTGAACTATATTTTAAAATGTTTTTCAAAATGGTAAAAAATGGCAAAATAATTTAGGCATAGATGTCCCTATTCTGTATCCTGTATCCAGTCAGTCAGAGCATCAGTGGCACAATTAACCGATGAAAGGTATTTAAATCGACACAGCTTATAGGCTACTGTTCTCTATTTTTTATTTTACTTTTCCCAAAAGAGAATTATTGATTGATTGATTGAATTATTGATTGATTGATTGATTGATTGATTGATTGATTGATTAGTCAGAAATAGCACGATCGAGGTAAGTCAGACATAAGTGCTATAGGCCTATCTTGCGCCACCCCTATAGCCCTTAGCACTTATTTTCCATTTTTTACTATTTTGAAAACATTTTCAAATAGCCGATCTACAAGCTCACAACAATGTAGATCGGCTAGAGCTAGATGAACTCCAATACTCAATTAATTAATAATACAATAGCCTACAGATACAATACAAAAAAAGCTCAGTAGATATACAGACAGTATTTACAGTAGCCTACAATCAGCCCCCCTTAATAGACATACCAACATATATATTTTTTCTATGTTATGTTGATGAATTGGATACATAGGACCACCACAATGGAAACTAGGCCTAGTTCCTAACATGTGGAATTTCGGACTATTCAATCAATCAACCAAGACCCATTATTACTTGCGCAAGCAGAGCGTGCAAGTAATGTTATCAGTCAGGTGCCACTGCTACAATGCGTATGTCCGGGGCCAGCATATGATATGACGTCATATGCTGGCACGAAGCTGACCGTGCAGGTATGTTTTCCATCATGCTACGAAGCATATGTGTCCCATGACGTGATGAAGATATGTACCAATGTCCCTTGGAATGCATATGATATGTCGTCATATGCTGGCCCCGGACATACGGAAGCAGACCGTGCAGGTATGTTTTCCACGGATGTCCCATGACGTGATGAAGATTATATACCAATGCCAGGGTATAATTGGTTTACGATGGTGACGTAATGATGATATGTTTCATAGTCAGGGACATACGCATCAAAACACACGAGTAACCACATTATACCACTAATCACTCAGAAATTACATATACATATAGACATATACACATATAGACATATGAGCATATGACGTGATGAATATATGTACCAATGCCAGGGTATAATTGGTTATCGATGGTGACGTAACAATGACATGTTTCAGTGTCGGGTGGACTAAAGGTAATGCCCCTATGTATACATGTATGTAATCTGACACCACTGCCATAACAGGCATAAGTAATCATTACCATACTTCAAAATACTACTTTTTCTCCTCCAAAAGCAAGGTACGTAGCAAATAGCTAAACCTAATAATTCAATATTGCAAACGTTCCTTCACAGAGAGGCTGCTATTTGAAAGTTTGTAGCGGTCTACAGTAGCCTACTTGCACGCTCTGCTTGCACACTAGGCCTACTTGTGTGCAACAAGCAAGTAGGGTAGTAGGCACTCGACAGAGTGCAGTTCTAGTTATTTATAAGAATTACACTGAAACACATACAAAGAGCAGTGAAGACAAGTAACACTTTAATAAGTGCATTACTTTGTGACTGCTATTGGGAAGTTTAAACAAATAGCCTACACAGCTATTATACTTCAGTAAAGCAAGCTTTTTAATCTGGTAATCAATCCATCATGACAGCCAATTGACTCCCAATTAAATACACTATGAGAAAAGAAAGCACTCTTGGTTTTACATTTTGCACTTGCTTTGCTAAATGTACCATGCCCATCATGCCCATGCCTTTGAAGGACCCAATGGAGACAAGCCAATAAGCTTTCTTGGCTGGAAGAAAGCTTAGTAAACCATGTATGATGAATTGAAAATGGTGGAGGTGGACCCTATTGTAAACAAGTGTAATGCTTTATGGTGTCGTCCACAGTTAACCGTTTTGTATTGAGTTGTGCTTGAAATGTACTGTAATTCTCCAAACTGTTAATAAATACTTCAATCAATCAATCAATCAATCAATCAATCAATCAATCAATGTATTGAACTGTACTTTCCTGTGCTATTTAACTGTTAATAAAGTAATAGCCTAAAAGTAGGTTTATTCAATCAAAGCAATCAATCAAATAGAGGACAGAAGAGGGGAGAGAGAGAGAGAGAGAGAGAGAGAGAGAGAGAGAGAGAGAGAGAGAGAGAGAGAGAGAGAGAGAGAGAGAATATACCAGGGGCGTGGTCCCACCACAAAGGGATCGAGGGAAGGTAGTGTTTAGATCCCATGACCTGGTCGGACAGTCACGACAGTGGTGCTGTGATTGGCTAAATTGGTTGTCAGAGGCACATTGTTAATGTGTCACATGTCCTCTGTCGGCGCCAGCAACAAACATATTACCCATGTACAGGTATGTCATAGTTACACAATCACAGAAAGTAAAACAAACCCGTTTATTTTAAATGATGAGGAAACATAACTAGTCAACCTGCCCCTCCAGACCATGGGATCTAAACTCTGCCGAAAGCAAGGAGGTGAGAGGAGGGAAGTTGAGAGGAGGAGGAGGAGAAGGAGGAGGGAGAAGTTTGAGCAGAGGAGTGGGGTTGGGAGGGAGTGGAGGGGAGGTGTTGTCGGCTCCTGAATGAACCATGTTCGGCCACAGACGGTCAGTTCTCCCGTCCTGCTCCGTTCTCCTTCTGCAGGTTCTGATTCTTCGAGTAACCACCAACCGGGCCACCAAGGTAAATATGAACTCAGTAACGGAATGTGAGCTGATCTGCATTCAGTCAGTTGTTCAAAGTTGACAAGTTGGACATCATGTCTGTCGAATGGGTCAAAACTGTCGTTTCAACGCGACACGGGGCTCAGTTCACTCCAATCTTTACTTCAATATGTAAATTGAGCATGACGTTTGTCAACTCTACTCAATCTGCTGCAGTGTGCAGTTTTTCTGTTCGGGTTTTGAGGGTCCGCAGTTCAGTGAGCGAACTGACGGGGGTCTTTAAACAAATTCCATCAATTCCATCTTCCTCGTCATTAACTGTATATAAAGGAGAAAAATAATGGAAGATAATGATTTTCCATCTCCGACAACCTTGTTGAACTTGAGCAATTCGCCCCATATGGCTGCATTTGGACTTCAAAGTCAGGCGGTTCATGTTGTGTATAGTTTTCTCGTTTTTGAATGCATAAGTGGTGTTATGATGCAATGAGCCTTGGTATTGTTGTATTGCGCTTTAGTGTTATGACTGTGTTATGACTGTACTAGTGTTTCCACCACCACAACCCTATCAAGACAAAGTTTTCACACTTTGACTTCTTATGCTCTCTTCACCTCCTCCACTCCTGTCTGTCGTCCTCCTTTTCTCTCTGCTGCAAGATCAAAGCACAGTGGGGGTCTCTCTGTCTGTCTGCCCCCCTCTTCTCTCCCCCTCCCTCCCTCCCTTCCTGTGCGTGTGTGCGCGTGCTTTGCGTGCGTAAGCAATGGTGGTCCCATGATACACAACATTTTGAGAAGGTAGTAGTAGGCTCTGCAGATGGGCAATTTACTAACAGCAGTGACCAATTGTTCCTGGATCCGTTTGTTTCCCATTGTGTACTGACTTCATCACTATTGTCAAGCCTGGCTGGAGGCATTTATTACGCAACTCTTATTACCTCAAAACGTTGCTGTAATGAAAAATAATTCAACTGGCTGTCGTCGTTTTGGCTGTTAAAGTGCCTGAGTCATGCACAACGTCCAATTTCCAAATGGAAATCAACAACTAGGCTATAGCAGACTATCTGACTGACCAGTTGACACACTGGTAAAATGATGTCCTAAACCTAACTGACTGTCAGGCTGCTGTCTCACCTACCACTCCAAGAAGGCCACTGTCTGAAACCTTCACGCATGGAGGGTTAAAGGCACTATACACGTTGGGCAGGCAGCAGGCCCCATTTAAGGCGGTGTTAGGGTCTCCACTCCTGTGTAAAACTTGGCATAGCTTCACCACTAAAAAGAAAGTTGTGTACGGAAAAAAAGATGAAACCATGCATATGCACATTTACTCTCAGATTTATAACACACTAAGTACACCACCAATGTGCCAGATTCTTGTTATAAACAAAAGTACGTAGGAGGATTTATTGCACTTAAAGTCTGCTCAATATCCACATTCTGTCAGCTCCCACAATTAGCCATAAATTGTTATTGGAATGCCCCCTTTTTGACTCATCTAGTTGCCAAGGAAATAGAAAAGGCCCATAGCAATAATCTTAAACAATTCCAGCTTCACCAGCTGTGAAGATGATCATTGTGGAATAAGTTGATTCATTCCAGAATAAAATACATGGGAAAAAATACTATGCAGTTATGCACATCATCACCTCGATTTTCTTCCCCCAAAGACTGGATTGTCTTCCAAACCAGTCGTTACCCATAATGCACTGTAACCTTCTATAATTACAGTGATTTCAATGGTGCCACAACGGGGCTTGAATCGTGTTATTGCAGCATTAACCATATGCACATGGTGGCCATTTTGCACTTACGTCATGTCATCATTATCAGGGATGTCCCGCCCCAGCGGGACATCTCCTTTCTTTATTCAGGGATGCCCATTTAGAGGAAGCTCTCTTTTTCAAGGACGCCCTGATCACAGCTTATACAACAACACAATACATATAATGAAAAACAATAACAAACATTTGGACCACATTACAACGGCACGATGCAAATAAATATAGGGTTACATGATGAAACAGTTGCAGTCACTATGTAGTGTCCTCAAAAAGCACCCTAAATATCTCTATCAAGACCAAGGGAACCAGTTTCAGAGAGTCATCAAGTTTGTGTGGAGCATAATAAATGAAAGCTGTCTTTCCTTGTTCACCGTTGAGGACTTTCTTCTAATGTGCTAATATGCTTGGTGCATTGCTCGAATTTGGCAGAAGTAGCAGGATTTGGGTGGAAGTACCACTCAAGGAAATTACGTTGATGCTTTACAAATGTGTTTACATTCGGAATATATTGTATCCGGGGGAAATACATGTGACGGATGTTCCAGCCCGACACTTGCGGCTATGCACTCTCTGCCTTAGGTCGTGACCAGGCTTTTCTCTTTGCAGATGAGTAAGGCTGGGACAGAGGCTAGGTTGGTCAAGGGGCGTCTGGAGCCCAGTGGTTACGGTGCGTACCACATAGGCTCTAATGCCTGAGTGGTTACGGTGCGTACCACATAGGCTCTAATGCCTGACAGCGAGTCCCCGGTTCAGTTCCCTGACAGCTGCTGGACAATTTGCTACATATCACTCGCCTACTGTCTCGGTGTTTCCTGAGTATATACTATCAAATAAAGGCAGAAAAATATAGATTTAAAATATTACATACATAGTTTACATACATACATACATACATACATACATACATACAAATGGTGCATTTATATAGCGCCTTTATATAGATTGTGCATCAATTCACCCATTCACACACACTCATGCACACATTCATACACCGATAAACCATGCAAGGCATCAACCAGCACATCAGGAGCAATGAGGGGTTCAGAGTCTTGCTCAAGGACACTTCGACACTAACTCTGGGGAAGCCCAGGTTCGAACCGGCCACTCTACCCCTGAGCCACCACCGCCCCCAATAGTGGGGATGGCATGGACACAGGGTCTGGTCATAATCCGACATCCCATTATTCCGACCATTAGCCGGTACGCACACAGTAGACTTATTTGTATAGGCTGCGTTAGGTAGAAGGGTTAAAACATTTACAGATTGAGATTATTATTATTATTTTATATTATACTGTTTAGACTGATGATAGGTTTACCTATGATCCTAGATTACTATCTCTATGCATTTGATGTATTACGTTGTGTTTACCTTGCTTACTGTAAATTGCTCTGGATTAAAAGCATCTGTTAAATGCCTAAAGTGCAAATTGTAAATAAATAAATCATGCATGGAGCGAGCATGCTTGGAGCGGAGAACCTGAGAGAGAAACTGAAAGAAACAAGACAAACCCAGATATTTCTTTCTGGCTTTGTGCAGGACAAACCAGCTGTCCGCGGGGACAAAACATTTTTCCCCTTGTATTAACATGTAATGTGAAAGTATACTACTGATAAGACAGTTATTCAGATTTAATTTACATCTGGCTTTGAAATCCAACTCTGCTGTCCATGCTGAGATTAAATAGCTCTGCCTTCTGCAAAATAGAGATTACTGTTCATCCACGATATTTACATTGTGTAGATAGATGTCAGACAATAAAATGGATTTGTTATATGTGGTATTTCCCTTTCCAAACAAAATTGTTCATTTCAGGATACCAGGCACATCTTCAATGCAGCATTGACACCTTTAGAGATTTACATGGTTTATTGTAGCTCTATCCAAATGTGCTTAGCCAAGATGAATGTTATGTGTCTGTAGTGTAACCACCAGTGATCTGTTTTATGTGACCGTAATTTGTATTGTGTGGCTTTTGTTTGGTGTGGAAATACAACTCAAGATACAGTAGTCAGGCTGGAGCATTTGAAAACACCTGGCACAAGTGTGTTGTATTACACACTGAGCCAAGTTGACCCAAATCCAACTTCAAACACCATGTTTTGCACACTTTAACACTTCCAATACGTGTTAGCACTACATTATGAAGCCTCAGACAAAAGTGAACATTTAGGGAAATAAATGTGGCTATAGATTGATCATAGTATAGATAATGAATCTTCTCTGATATACGGAAGACCCCAGTTTGTTTAACACTCGTTTTTGAGCGCAGCTGTCTTTTCAGAACTGAGACCTTAGGGCTTAAAAAGCTACATGGACAAGTTATGGCATTGCGGTGTTACAGTAGTAAGTGAAATGCTTTCCTCCTCGCATTACAAATCTTTCACCTCCAGCACTTTCACTGTGTCTTGCAACTGTTACTCACTCGTCCAACTCAAGTGTAGTTTTTCCTAGAACTCATTCTCTTTGTCTCTTTCTCTATTCTCTCTTTTTCTTCCCTCCTTCTCTCTTGTAGTTAAAGTCTTGGCTGCTGTCCTTCTGCAGCCAGCTCTGGTTTTAATTTCTCTCCCCCCTCATGCTATCTTGTTGTCTCTCACTGTCATTCTTTCGCTATCTCTCTCTATCCCCTCTGAGTTGATCTAAAATCCATGCCTCGGTTCACTGTAGAACCAAAGTGTGTGTGTGTGTGTGTGTGTGTGTGTGTGTGTGTGTGTGTGTGTGCTAGCGTGTCATGTTTCTTCTGCGCATGAGTGTATTCATGTGTATGTATATGTGTGTGTGTGTGTGTGTGTGTGTGTGTGTGTGTGTGTGTGTGTGTGTGTGTGCGTGTGTGCGTGTGTGCGTGCCAGGACAGCAGTGAGGGGAGAGGGGAGGTGCACCAGATACATCTTCAGAAACATAGCCATGGAAGACAGACTGGCCGACAACCACAGGTAATGCATGCACACATGTACGCAATTAGGAATAACACCCAAGAGGGATTTACTTGTAGGTACATACAAGCAATATTATTTGCCCAAATATAGGGCAAATAATTGCCTGCACACATTTTGTGTACATGCTGGAATCAACCGGGAATCAACTGCGCTACCCATAATCCTAAAAATCACCCCCGTGTGAAGTGAGGGGCGCTCTTATCATCGTACATCATCATGACATAACATCGATTTGCACAGACACTTATGACGTAAATTCTCCATTCATTGCCAATGGGAATTTTTGTGCAGGACGAAAATAGACGATTTGCATGGTGCATTTATATAGCGCCTTTATCCAAGGCATTACATTCACCCATTCACACACATATTCACACACCGATGCCGGAGGAAACCATGCAAGGCACCAACCTGCACATCAGGAGCAATTAGGGGTTCAGAGTCTTGCTCAAGGAAACTTCGACACAAACTCTGGGGGAGCCCGGGTTCGAGCTGGGAACCTTGCGGTTCCCATCCGGTCACTCTACCCCCTAGCACCCCTCAATAAAGAGTGCCCTAAAGAGAAGAAGACCTCAACACAATGCATACAATTTTGATAGACTGAAAATAATAAACATAACTTTACTGAAGTCACTCACTTTTGTGCAATTATATATGAATTAGATTATGAGCAAAAGGGCAGTTATCTTGAATATTGTGAGTCATTCAACAAATCAACCAATTCTAACTAACTCTAGTTATCTGACTCACTGTTTTCTTTTTTTTCTGGTAGTTTATACATTGTAAAATCCTGAGGTCCATTTGGTTCCATTTGTACACTTTCTATTTTACTGTGTACGTTCTCATCTAGGAGGAGGTGTTTCAGTGGTGGGGGGAGTGGTCTAGCTGGTCCTCCTGCTCCCGAAGCTGTGGAGGAGGAGTGAGGAGCCAGGAGAGACACTGCCTCATACAGAGGTAATGATGAGGCCTGTGAGACACTGCCTCATACAGAGGTAATGATGAGACCTGTGAGACACTGCCTCATACAGAGGTAATGATGAGGCCTGTGAGACACTGCCTCATACAGAGGTAATGATGAGGCCTGTGAGACACTGCCTCATACAGAGGTAATGATGAGGCCTGTGAGACACTGCCTCATACAGAGGTAATGATGAGACCTGAGAGACACTGCCTCATACAGAGGTAATGATGAGACCTGAGAGACACTGCCTCATACAGAGGTAATGATGAGACCTGAGAGACACTGCCTCATACAGAGGTAATGATGAGACCTGTGAGACACTGCCTCATACAGAGGTAATGATGAGACCTGTGAGACACTGCCTCATACAGAGGTAATGATGAGACCTGTGAGACACTGCCTCATACAGAGGTAATGATGAGACCTGTGAGACACTGCCTCATACAGAGGTAATGATGAGGCACTGCCTCATACAGAGGTAATGATGAGACCTGTGAGACACTGCCTCATACAGAGGTAATGATGAGACCTGTGAGACACTGCCTCATACAGAGGTAATGATGAGACCTGTGAGACACTGCCTCATACAGAGGTAATGATGAGACCTGAGAGACACTGCCTCATACAGAGGTAATGATGAGACCTGTGAGACACTGCCTCATACAGAGGTAATGATGAGACCTGTGAGACACTGCCTCATACAGAGGTAATGAGACCTGTGAGACACTGCCTCATACAGAGGTAATGATGAGGCCTGAGAGACACTGCCTCATACAGAGGTAATGAGACCTGTGAGACACTGCCTCATACAGAGGTAATGATGAGACCTGTGAGACACTGCCTCATACAGAGGTAATGATGAGGCCTGTGAGACACTGCCTCATACAGAGGTAATGATGAGACCTGTGAGACACTGCCTCATACAGAGGTAATGATGAGACCTGTGAGACACTGCCTCATACAGAGGTAATGAGACCTGTGAGACACTGCCTCATACAGAGGTAATGAGACCTGTGAGACACTGCCTCATACAGAGGTAATGATGAGACCTGTGACAGCCCTTGAAATCGTGGGTTCCGTGGCACCCCAGGGTGCTGTGATGCAGCAAGTCCAGGGGTTCCTCAGAATACAAGGGTCAAGTTATTTTCAATCTGTATAATGGAAACTTCAAACTACTATTCTCTAAAGTTTCTCTAAATCTTTCCCCCTACTGTATCTTAGGGAGAAAGATTTACATATTTACGTACCATTAATATGAGATCAATGAAGGTTCTTTAACCCATTTAGACCTGAGGCCGAAAAAAAAGCCTTCTAAAGCCTTTTCTGAAAAATGTTAAATATTTATTCAAAAATTACAACGAATGTATGTTGCTGTTGCTATATGCTGTACATAGCAACAACAACCCCAAAAGGAGTTTCCGTCCTAAATGGGATAAACTTTAAGTATCAATGTAATTCAGGGTGCTGTGGTTGAAAAAGATATTTACAGGGGTGACCTGAGACAAAAAAGATTTAGAACCACTGTTCTAAATAACACTAATAGGTCTAATAATGAATAAAACCAAATTTCAGACAATTTCTGTAGGCTAGCTAACAGTAAACAAACAGTTATTTGTAGGCTAGCTAACAGCTGTTTCTCTGATAGTTTACGTCATTTCCCAGGGTAACTGTTGCAAAGAGGAAGTTCACTAAGGTTGGAACATTCAAGACAGTGATGCTATTGTTTACAGCCTGTTACCAATTATATGCACACTGAAATATATGCATACAAAATAACTTATGGATCGTCATTATCATTTTAAAATTGTACATACTGTATCTATCTAACTTGTTTGTAGGCTAGCTTTCCAAACCGAAAGTAAGCAATTGATTCAGACTAAGTATTTATGTACAGTAGGTTGACATACCAGCGACTTGTGGTGATAGACGCTACCTCAACACAGAAGAACTAAACAGCACACAGAAACAGAGCAGGACAGAACTATGTAGCTGTGTGTGTGTGTGTGTGTGTGTGTGTGTGTGTGTGTGTGTGTGTGTGTGTGCATGCCCGTGCGTGTGCATGCGTGCATGCATGCTTGTGCGAGTGTCTGTGTGCACGTGTGTGCGTGTTTGGTAGTCATGTGACCTCTGCCCTGGCCCCGTCAGGATTCCGGAAGTTTCTGTCAGCCAAGATTAACGCCACCCTGCTCTCCTTGTTCGCCCTCTCCTCTCCTCTCCTCTCCTCTCCTCTCCTCTCCTCTCCTCTCCTCTCCTCTCCTCTCCTCTCCTCTCCTCTCCTCTCCTCTCCTCTCCAAGATTTGAACCCCCTCTCCTCATGCTCACCTCTCAGCGATTAGATTCGGCACCCCCACCCCCCACGAAGCCCCACACTCTCACATAGTGACCTCACACTCACCTCTCTTCCTGTCCTTCCCACTCTACTATCTGATGCAAGAAAAACACTCAGTGAGAGAAAGAGAAAGAGAGAGAGAGAGAGAGAATGACAGAGAGAAAGAGAGGTAAAGAAAGAGGGAGAGGTGTGTGTTAATGAAAGACAGATGGAGCAGCTCTGTATCGGAGGAAAGATCTTTAACACACACGCACGCATGCACACAGACGAACGCATGCATTCATGCATGCTCGCACACATGCTCGCTCGCTCGCTCGCACACACGCACGCACGCACGCACGCACACACACACACACACACACACACACACACAGGGATAAAAATAATAAAATAAGTGCAACAGAATTTGTTATGGTGACAGTGTATTATATTGACACTGACATTGACACATATTGTTGACTGCATGTGTGTTACAGCAATACTGAAACACATAGCACAAGGTTAGCATGACCTCATATAATACTGAAACACATAGCACAAGGTTAGCATGACCTCATATAAAGGGGAAATGGAGAGAGGAAAGCCTCTATGATAGTATGATAAAATGAAGTATCACTCTTTGCTTTGT
Source organism: Protomyctophum parallelum (assembly GCF_964188405.1). Taxonomy (NCBI): domain Eukaryota; kingdom Metazoa; phylum Chordata; class Actinopteri; order Myctophiformes; family Myctophidae; genus Protomyctophum; species Protomyctophum parallelum. Next base: position 23,550,816 of record NC_139709.1, on the reverse strand, counting down.
CTTTATTTAGTTTTAAAGGGAGGTGTAGTGAGTGACAAACTGCTTCCTCCATCCAAGTTACTGTGAAAAAGTAATAGAGGTACATGAGCAGTGAGCACTGACTAGCTAGCTGTGAGGTAGGGCCCTACCTCTATGTGCTGAAAACAATATACGGAATCAACAACAAATAACATAAAGGGTGTTGGACCAAAATAATCAGGACTTCAGAAGAAGACCTTCGGTTATTAGTTATTTTACGATTAAGGAGTATTCGAAGTGGTCAAACTATAGTAATAGAATAAAGAGTGTTCAAAGAGTGTTTAAATTGGTCAAAGTATCAGAATATAACACATTCAGAAGCAATGCATCTTCCTTAAAACCCTAATGGTCTGGGATATTTCATAAAAGCCTCAACCTGTGATTTCTTCGACGGGTTTGCTGTATGCATAGAACAGCAAGAACGACAATACCTAAACATTATATAATTCTAATGAACAAAATGTTTCACCCATCATGACATTTTTATTTATCTGTATTCCTTGTATTATCTCTCTCTGTCTCAGGTTGTCATCTACCCAGAACATTAACGCTTCCTTTTGTGTTGGCTCGCCTAAACACTACCAGCTCTGTCCTAACCAGGTACTATTCAATAGACCCTATGCTAAGAAGAAGCACTGGTGATGATTACTGATGATGGTTACAATACATATGTACTAATTACATCCGTTTAACCTAATCTCACTATACTAGTTTTTGTTTCCTACATATTGTTTCAAAATAATAATAAAACAACTCCCAAAATATTAAAAAACTAAACAACATAAAACATTTAAAGAATTTTAATTTGAGGGGAAAAAAGATCTAGTAGCTCACAAAACATCACATCGCGATGTGTTGTAGATCGGCTATTTTCACTAGTTTGGGTTCCAGGGAGACATCAAAGTCTCTTTTGGGTCTCGAGTTAAAAAGTTCGGGAACCCACATGTGACAGCAAACGTATGTACAGAAGGTTGACATACAGAATATAGTAGTATATGGCGATGGACATAATATGTCCATCACCAGATTTAAACTGAAATTGTTTGTGTACGTATGAGTGTTTGGCATATACTGTATTATGTCATGCTTATGTGTGTGTGTGTGTGTGTGTGTGTGTGTGTTTTAGCCCTGTCCCAGCCCCAGCGTCAGCTTCAAACAGCACCAGTGTTCCCAGTTCAACTCTAAGGCCTTTGGAAGGAGACACTACCAATGGATTCCTCTATATCCTGGTAAAATGCTGATGTATATCTATCTGGGTGATTACTTTATTGTTGATTTACAAAGGCAAAATTAAATCAGCCCTTCTCCCATAACCCCCGGAGACAAGTTTACAAAACGCAATGAAATTAGCAGTTTAGTTTCATTCATTTATTTACTTCTTCTCCGTCTGATGTCATATGTGAAGATGATTATATCAGCATCTCCAATAAGCCATGTGACCTGCAGTGCACGACTGTTAGCGGTGAGCGACAGCTGCTAGTGCCAGCCCACGATGGTACCTTCTGTCACGATGCCAAGTACCAAGGAGTCTGCATAGAGGGCTTATGTCAGGTAAAATAGCAGAGTGAATAAAAGCTGATCAATTCTTTGTTGCATGCCTGTGTCTCTCACAACATGTTGCGATTGTAGATCGTAGATTGTAGAGCATACTGTTAAATGACTAACTGCCTGCTCGACTGACTGACCAGAAAAGTAGATGCCAAGGGCCAGGGAGTCTATATTGAGGGAATGTATCGGTTATAAGTTTAATTGTTTTTTAAACTAACAACTAGCTGTGAAGTATCCAACTACAATGTATATATTCTGTTTTATCATAGATTGCAAAAATGGCTTCTACAACACATTGTCATTTAATTTCACAATTTATGAAATTTCATTTATAACAAATTCGACCCCCATATATATCAAGTAATGGTCACATTTGGATAGTAACTAATTGCCAGTTTTGGCTATTTTTAATATCAAATGCCGGAAAACCCCCGCTGGCCAGTAAAAAAAAGACTCTCCCTCTCTGTCTCTCTCTCTTTCTCTGTCCCTCTCTCTCACATATACAAACATCACGATCACAGACAATTAACACAGCAGGGCAATACAGAGTATTACAAAGATGGAGAGATTGGCACGTATGAGAATTTTCGTGTATCAAAGCAAGGTCAAATGCAAGCTGTACAATGCCAAGTTGTCCTACCTCAAATCAATTACAATACTGAAGACAAAGCATCCAACGGATGCCTAAATGCACAAGAGCTGTACATTAACTAGCATCACTGCACTATGCAAGTGAAACCACGGCGTGAATAACAAAGATTGACATGATGGAAATGGAATACACAGGTCCCGTCCATTAAATGTTACCAGTCGAATTGAAAAGTCCTGTGAGGAGAGCATACAAGACCTCCTCAAAAGTGTAATCAACTGTTCCAACGCTGGCTCTAAAAGACACATGGATGTCTCTTACCACTTAATACGTATGATACAATCATGCATCATTACCGGACATCTGGTTTTTTATACCAGATTTCCAGTTAACTATAATCATTCCGGACATTCTGGCCGGCAGTTTAAAATCCTTACGTGACCGCTGATGCAAAGTAGCCGGAGCCTGCATAGCTAAAATATGTCAAGTAAAATAACAAAATGATGAACTGACTGACTTGAACAATCAGCATACTGATTACCTGACTATTGACAAGGTGACTTACTGATTGTAGAATAATTGATTATTTGAGCATATTGACTCCTCTCTTCTCCACTCCTGTGTTCTCTCTGCTCTCCAACAGCCTGTAGGTTGTGATGGGCTGCTATATAGCAGTAAAACCCTTGACTTGTGCGGTGAATGTGGAGGGAATGGGACCTCCTGTCACCGGGTTTCTGGAACATACAGGAAGGGACTCGCACAGTTAGGTAACACACACACGTACATAAGAGAAACACACACACAAACACACACAAACACACACACACACACACACACACACACACACACACACACACACACACACACACACACACACACACACACACACACACACACACACACACACACACACACACACACACACACACACACAGTCACACACACACACACACACACACACACTTCTCTCTCTACTGACATGAATTGAATGTGGATTGAGTATAGTTTCTAACTTATTCAGAGTCTGCCACTTATGACTGCTCTGATGTAAAATATTTTTTATTTATTTATAAGATGTCTTCACAGTTCAGTAGTCTTATTTTGGGGTTGTGGGCTGAAAAGTTTGGGATTCAATGCTGTAGGACGGTGTAGGTGAGGAGCATTTTAAGAATGTGGAGATGATATCATGATTCCTGAAGCTAAAATATGGTAGGCCTAGTGTATAAGGACTGAAGTCACACAGTGTTGTGAAGGTTGTTCAAGGGGCAAGGATGTTTATCGTCACATCCATTTACAATATAGAGCCTGGTAGCAACATTGCTTGTAACAATAAAATATATAAACTACTTAATAACTCAAGTATTAAATAGTAGCTTAATTAATTAATTAGAGGAAGATTAATCTTGCTCTTCTGTGCCGGAACTCCAGAGGAAATCTGTTGGAACAGATGGTTGTCAGCCTCCACTGGTCAGCCTCTGTTGGTTTTCTTTATGTTGGTTCCATTCAGCTCCTGGATGATGGGCATCAGGTGCATCCGTCTCCCCGTATTCACAGTGTGTGCTCATCTGTCACCTCTAGGCTATGTGTTCATCACCAACATCCCAACTGGAGCAACAGACATTCAGATCATAGAGAGACGCAAGACTGAGAACATCCTGGGTGAGAACCTACAACCTTCTGTAAGCCCATATTACAGCGTAAGAAAACAACAGATTGCACAATGGCTTTGAAACTGTACCCTTGTGTTAGAAGGAGAACGTTTTGGTAAGCTAACCCAAGAGGTTTAGAGGAATTTACCACAATCAATTAGAACCTACGGTGTACGGTATCCATTTGTAAATCAGGAAACAATCAATAGTCACAATTTAATCAAAACAGAGTTCTGAAAATTTGTCCAGTTCTCAAACGTTCGGCGTCAACAACCAGCTTTTCAAAATATCTGTAATCTTTCCTCACAATTCGAAATGGATTTTGTGTACAGCCCAAGCTCATCGGTATTCTGATTTATTCTCCTATCAAGGATGCTACCTTACTACTACAGCTCATCATTTTATGCAACCTATTTGCCTTACATTGACTACTACTAACTCATGATTTGTTTTAGTTTCATTCGGCATGTGTAAACTGTGAACTACCTTTTGGGTCCCCATCTGGTCTGTGAACACCACTTCCTGCTGACGTGTCTCTTCCTGTCTCTAGCCCTATCAGATGAAGCAGGCCATTTTTTTTTCAACGGAAACGCAGTGATCGACAACCCTCGCAACTTCCGTGTGGCGGGAACGGTGTTTAAATACCGTCGTCCCAGCAACGTGTTCTCAGAGGGGCTAGAGTACATCATTGCCCAGGGCCCCACACTGCAGGGCCTAAATGTCATGGTAATGCCTTCATATACTCACAACCTTACAGACACAGCCAGAGACAAAGAGAGAAGTCATAAATATGCATAAAGGTGTTGAGAAGATTCCTTTTCCCGTTTTGATTTATATTTTGTGAAACGTCTATGGAATATTATTGAATGGCAAGTTATTTTCTGGCACCAGCGCCGTTCAAAAAGTACCATACCATAGCATAGCATACCATACTGTACAGGTATAATACTAAATCATATATGTTGTAAACAAGTGTAATGCTTAATCATGGTGTCGTCCACAGTAACAGTTCTTGTATTGAGTTGGTCTTTCTTTTGAAATGTACTGTATTCTACATACTGTTAATAAATCAATCAATCAATATCGACCCTTGGTCCAGCAGCTAGTGGAGACCTTGCATTCTTGTCTACAAAAACCCTATATTGGTGGACCGGAGTCTATCAGGGCTCTATACTAGTGACTATTCTGTTTTCGCTCTACATTAGCAACATCTTTGATGGAAATAGCCGATCTACAAGCATCGCAGCATGACATGTAGTGAGCTTGTAAATCTGCTATTTTCTGCGAAGGTCTTTTCCACATGCATAATAATGTTAACCAATCCTTTTCTGCACATCCACATAGTATTACAACCTGAATGGAAAGCTCCCCCATATCACTTACGAGTACACCGTCCCTCATGACGTCAGCGCAGCCACAGATGACATCGCCTCAGGCCCCAACCACACCAACAACGAGGTGGATGCCAGGGAAGGTCACAGCAGCTCGGCCAACCACAGCAACACAAGAGGGGTTGTGGCGTCATCTCTCCACCCATTAGATGTCCAGCTGGGAGCCATGGACCAATCTGAAGTTGACCTGGGTGCTGCTGTGGACCAATCCGATGTCACGCTTCAGACACCCCACCCCCCACCACCGCCACCGCCAGTGGCCATGTTGGTCTACAGGCCGGCTGCCGAGGATAGCAGCGATGTGTTCAGCCACAATGATGTGGAGGAACGAGGACCTCCAGCACCAGCCAGCTACCGTGAGTGAGACATCTGCTGTATCTGTCTGTCTGTCTACTTGTCTATCTGTTGATTGATTGATTGATTGATTGATTGATTGACTGATTGACTGATTGATTGATTGATCTACTCCGTCTTCAACAAGGGAGTGCCTCCAACTCGATTGAGATTCAACCGTCCAGTCCTAATATCACTCACCCTTCCAAGCCCCTCCTCTTCCGCCAACCAGACCACTTCCTGGACTTCCTGTTCTCACTTCCCGCTGGTTCACCAGGCCACGCCCCCTGTGTATCAGGCTCCTCCTCCTGCTCCGGGCCACAGCTCAACGAGTCCTCGGGTTTAGACAACACACTGCTGCTGAAAGGGTACCCAGGTAGGAAAGGCTTTAAGTTCAGATTTTACATGATTACATTTTAATGTCTGTTGAATTCTCAATCTTTAGACGAGAAAATGATACAAGAAATATTCCCATCTCATATACCACAATCCAGACAATCCCACAAAAATGCCTCAATAAAGCAAGTTTTGTCAGTTTTATTTTATTGGCCCAATATGAATTGTAGATATTTCCTCTTCTTTTGTCTTCTTCAAATGATATATTAGCCTAGCCTATTATAAATAATCAGTCAAAGATTTTATTTTTCAGAGGTAACTGCCTTTTTCCCAGCAAACTGAAATCATTATTACAGTATGAATTGCATGTATATTCTCAAAAAAGCATAAATCATTATAAATATCTAAGTGTGCAGCCTCCATCAATTATTCATTATGTAGTTTTAATTAACTATCTTGTTTTTGTTTATTATTTTATTTGTATTCATAATGCCATATTACATCATTGTATTGATTCTGTGATGAATAAAAGAAAATAGAACGAAAAATGTTTTATTAAACTTCATTAAATCTCTCTATTCCCAGGTAGTGTGACTCTGCAGTCATCAGCCTTCCTAGAAGACAGCTCCCCCTATGGCCTACCAGAGGGACCACAACACAACCAAACACACACAAACACTGACACTGATTCTCTTACACACTCCTACACGCACGCTGCAGACACACAATCAGAAACACACAGGGACGCACACTCAGATGTACGCCCTGATAATCCCACAGTCACTGACATACACTCAAACACAGGAACACACATTGACACAAACTCGGAGACACAAACTCTCAATTTGGTACGACTCCAGCAAGTCTCTGCAGGCCACGCTGCCAGCACAGAGAGGTAGAGGAAAGAAAACCACTCCAGACTTTAGTTTTTCTTTTCAATTCCATCTGCCACATTACTGTATAAATATTTAGTCGTTTACTACATTGGAACCGGTTTAAGTGATGAAACGACTTGTATTCGACGGTATTGAACAAAACAAAATATCAGTCAGTCCTTTTATAACTAGAAGGCTTTCGGAAACACAAAGGACATTGAAATTTATGAGTCAAATCTTTTCTCCTTTCCTCAAGCAACGATTTCGATGTAGGTATGGACCCGGAAATTAGTCTGGCAGACATGTATCGCTGGAAAGTCTCGGCTTATGCCCCATGTAGCTCAACATGTACCACAGGTATGTGTGCGCACACACATGCAAAACAGTGGTACTGCATATCAACATATTATGCTTACCATTACACATCTACACACATATAGGCACACAAATGCATTTGGCTGTATTCATTCTATAATGGGTTTTTTCCCTCCAGACAAAATTGTTAAGATATCTACTGCATGTATTAACCACTTAACTTATGTCAGTCGTTCTTCGATTTTTCAAAAATAGCAGACCTACAATTGCAGATCTACAAGATCATAGCGCGCCACCGAGTGGCGCGCTACGAGCTTGTAGATCTGCAATTTTTCAATAGCTAAAGCATAACATAATGCTAACACCCAAAGGGGTTCCCGCCCAAAATGGGTTAAACCCTATACACTTCATTGACCGGGGTCCCCCAAGTGTCTGTACTTGGCGCCCAACCGTTTCCATCTACAACCAAATCTTTTCAGTGAAATACACATCGTGTCACGCTGTTGTGCGCTTGTAGATTTGTCCGTCCAATGCACAATCAATCTCTAAGCCAATTTATTTGGTCTGGCACAATCATTCATTACAGTTAGTGTGGTTCAATTCATTAAATTGAGTTCAGATTGGGCACTGTCATTATGTTCCTGGTTTTGGTGAGGTTAATATTAGGCTAAGGTTCTGTGGAGGGTATTTATTAATGCTTAATAGCATTCTCTTTACCAATGTCATCTGGCAGTTGAATATCCATTGCCTATTTTATTTGCTTCTGGAAGTAGAATGTGCGATTCAGCACTTTTCCCCCCCTCCAAAACATGTCGTGTGTGTGTGTGTGTGTGTGTGTGTGTGTGTGTGTGTGTGTGTGTGTGTGTGTGTGTGTGTGTGTGTGTGTGAGTGTGCGCGTGTGTGCGTGTGTGTGTGTGTGTGTGTGCGTGTGTGTGTGTGTGTGTGTGTGTGTGTGTGTGTGCGCGTGTGTGTGCGTGCGTGCGTGTTATTTCCAGGTATCAGTGCTAGCTATGCCCTGTGTGTGCGGTATGATGGCACTGAAGTAGATGATAGTTACTGTGATTCTGTGACCAGACCTGAACCTACCCATGAGTTCTGCACCGGAAAGGAATGTCCTCCTCGGTATTACAATCACTGACTTTACACAGTTAAATCTGCAATGTAACACTCTACATTAATTTAATGTACACTGTAGGAAACTAACAATCAAATTATCCTGCTAATGTATGTATTTGGATGCCAAGTGCCATTTGCACTTGGCAGGAAAGTGCTGGTTATTTTTTATATGATGATTACTGGGGAAATAAACAATGTTGATAATTGGACTACTTTGAGATAAATTCATCATCTAAATATCCCATAAATGCACTCTTAGTTTATCTATTAACCCCTAAGTATGCTTACTCTTCAGTCTGAGAACATGGAGCCATCATAGCCTTGATAGTGGTGGTGGTTGGACAGTGAACTAGACATCACTGAAGCAGTACTCTAGAATGAACAGATCAGATAGGAATGAATGAATGCATAAGAACGGTGTGACAGAATGTGTAACTTCTCAGACTGACTGGACCAATTGGTGGGAGTCATCTCCATAATTCAAACTGATTAGTGAGATGTGATGCAAGGAAATTATTTTGTGGCGAAGACTCATCCTTGTGCCTGGAACCTCTACCTTTGGTCTCAGAGCTGTTTATTCTTCACTAACCCTTGATACACACTGTGTTGCTTCAGGTGGGAGACCAGTGGTTGGAGCGAGTGCTCTCGAACCTGCGGCGAGGGTTTCCAGTATCGCACCGTACGCTGCTGGAAAATGCTGTCACCTGGTCTGGACTCCTCTGTCTACGACCTGTTGTGTCTGTCACAGGACTTGCACAAGCCAGCCAATAGGAAGGCCTGCCTTGGACAGAGCTGTGGACCGCAGTGGGAGGTCTCTGATTGGTCGGAGGTAATAATAATAAATCTTTATTTCAGACTCAGGTCCATATCACATACAAAGGACAAGAAGACAGGGGGATAAAACACAAGGATAAAAAATAAGAATAAAATAACAAATAGATACATCCAACATAGCATATGTTTATATATATACACAGTATACACAAACCTATAATCTATATAGGCTATTATGCCAATGTCTCCTGATCAAGGACGTGTATCGACATGAGCTTTTCATAGGGTCCGTTAAAACCATTATGATGCTGTTATCAGACTTATCTAGACGGCACATGAATTTGTACATCAAGTTTCTTAAAAGGGCCGGGCAGGTAGGCACCCCCAGGCTGACAAATAGTTGGCTGGCACTGTGCCATCTTGGTTCCCTCATAAGTAATCTTAATGCATCGTTGTAGGCCACATTTAGTTTGTGCATACTACTAGCCTTGTAATTGCTCCACAAGTGAGCCGTATATAATGGTGTGCAGAATGCTTTAAACAGTGATACTTTGACATCCACTGAGCACTTGTGGAACTTTCTCATAAGTAAGGATGGTGCTGTAAATAAAGCTTTTGTGTTCGTCTGTTGGAAAGAAACGTCTGTCTCAGATCATATAGGGGGTTCTGATTGGTTAGTGATAATTCAGATCATATAGGGGGTTCTGATTGGTTAGTGATAATAAAGAAACGTCTGTCTCAGATCATATAGGGGGTTCTGATTGGTTAGTGATCATAAAGAAACGTCTGTCTCAGATCATATAGGGGGGTTCTGATTGGTTAGTGATCATAAAGAAACGTCTGTCTCAGATCATATAGGGGGTTCATAAAATTGTCTGTATTAAAGAAAGGAAAGGAAATAAAGGTCCTGTACTTGTGTCAGTGATTCTTTATACGGTAACCAAACTGTATTGCAGACCAAAAGGAAAACACAAAACTGTTTCTTTTGAAATGTAATTATCTTTATCTGACTGGATAAAAAAATATACTCTTTTCTCTTTTCCCACATAACAACGCAAAGTTCCTTTCAATGTTTCCAATGAGTATCAAAAAAGTAATCCAAAAGTAATCGAACCGAAAATTGTAGAGCTTCTATTTTCCGAAAATCAAGAACTCCATAAAGTCATCAAATAAAAATGCAATGCATTGCTCAAAAAGGGAACTGAGAATATTCCTCACCCAGCCTTCAAGTCAGGAGGCCACAGCCGGTTCCCCTTTGTCCTGAAGCTCTGAAGGGTTTCAGAGCTAAACCCTTTGTCCTGAAGCTCTGAAGGGTTTCAGAGCTAAACCCTTTCTCCTAAAGCTCTGAAGGGTTTCAGAGATAAACCCTTTGTCCTGAAGCTCTGAAGGGTTTCAGAGCTAAACCCTTTGTCCTGAAGCTCTGAAGGGTTTCAGAGATAAACCCTTTGTCCTGAAGCTCTGAAGGGTTTCAGAGCTAAACCCTTTGTCCTGAAGCTCTGAAGGGTTTCAGAGCTAAACCCTTTGTCCTGAAGCTCTGAAGGGTTTCAGAGATAAACCCTTTGTCCTGAAGCTCTGAAGGGTTTCAGAGATAAACCCTTTGTCCTGAAGCTCTGAAGGGTTTCAGAGATAAACCCTTTGTCCTGAAGCTCTGAAGGGTTTCAGAGATAAACCCTTTGTCCTAAAGCTCTGAAGGGTTTCAGAGATAAACCCTTTGTCCTAAAGCTCTGAAGGGTTTCAGAGATAAACCCTTTGTCCTGAAGCTCTGAAGGGTTTCAGAGATAAACCCTTTGTCCTGAAGCTCTGAAGGGTTTCAGAGATAAACCCTTTGTCCTGAAGCTCTGAAGGGTTTCAGAGATAAACCCTTTGTCCTGAAGCTCTGAAGGGTTTCAGAGATAAACCCTTTGTCCTGAAGCTCTGAAGGGTTTCAGAGATAAACCCTTTGTCCTGAAGCTCTGAAGGGTTTCAGAGATAAATCCTTTGTCCTAAAGCTCTGAAGGGTTTCAGAGATAAACCCTTTGTCCTGAAGCTCTGAAGGGTTTCAGAGATAAACCCTTTGTCCTGAAGCTCTGAAGGGTTTCAGAGATAAATCCTTTGTCCTAAATCCTTTGTCCTAAAGCTCTGAAGGGTTTCAGAGATAAATCCTTTGTCCTAAACCCTTTGTCCTGAAGCTCTGAAGGGTTTCAGAGCTAAACCCTTTGTCCTGAAGCTCTGAAGGGTTTCAGAGATAAACCCTTTGTCCTGAAGCTCTGAAGGGTTTCAGAGATAAACCCTTTGTCCTAAAGCTCTGAAGGGTTTCAGAGATAAACCCTTTGTCCTAAAGCTCTGAAGGGTTTCAGAGATAAACCCTTTGTCCTGAAGCTCTGAAGGGTTTCAGAGATAAACCCTTTGTCCTGAAGCTCTGAAGGGTTTCAGAGATAAACCCTTTGTCCTGAAGCTCTGAAGGGTTTCAGAGATAAATCCTTTGTCCTAAATCCTTTGTCCTAAAGCTCTGAAGGGTTTCAGAGATAAATCCTCAGAAATGTTCCTTGTCTTCTTCCAGATCTCAAAGTTTTCTGGACCCACAACGCTGTGGTTTATCAATTTCTTATTATGGTTTAGTATTGGCTATAATACTCACAAAACCAAACTATTCACAAACCACCACCAAACCAAACACTCTTTTTGATACCCAAAATGGAACGCCCAGCTGCCTTACTTCCAGTACTTTTATAGCTGTTCCTGGTACCTCACTTCCTGGAACTATTGCTAACATGCTTTTTCCCCCCACAGCTCCCCCTATGATCAAACCTTGTCAGCATAAAATTAATGACCATGGTTTAACTACACAAAACAAACATCTTTTCCGTACACTACATTTCGTGTATTCAGTATTCAACCATACCTCCAACAATATATTCCCTTGTGAATTCTTCTTTCAATAAAATGTATCTGTATATTTTAGCGGATTAAGCTGATGCTGATTTAAGTATTTATCTGTGTGTACCTGTACATGTGTTAGTGTTCTGCTCGTTGTGGGTCTCGAGGTGTACGGACTCGCGAAGTTCGTTGCTCCATGGAAACCAGGCTGTGTAACGAGTCCTCTCGACCAGTAGAAAACCAGGAATGTGAAGGCCCGCCCTGCGACAGACGATGGACAGTTTCTGATTGGGGACCTGTGAGTTTTACACACAATCACTTAACACAGGGTATGTTTAGAATCAGAATCAAGTTATTATCAAGTTATACAAGGAATTTACTTTGGAATGTGGTGCAGTGACAAGTCAACAGAAACAACAGTAACAATGTAACATTAACTGTAATGCAAGACTATCAACAAGGCACTAAACATAATGGAACTCACATTCATGCAACACATTTTTCTACCATGATTTTTTGCATTTTTGAGAATATTATTTATAATATATATTACAAACTATTGACGTTTTCTACATTTTGCTGCTAGAAGACACGTGAAAACCCTTGTGAACCACTTGCAAATTTTAGTATGTCAACTATACTGTATGTAACAATGTTCTGCTGTCTATGAACTTTGTAACTGGCTGTTCTCCTATTGTCTGACTGCAATGGCAGTGTTTAAGGCATCCTTGTACTTCTGTTTAATAAACATTTCAAATGTGTGTGTGTGTGTGTGTGTGTGTGTCAGTGTTCAGGTGTGTGTGGGGAGGGCAGGATGCTCCGTACAGTGGCATGTCGGTCGTCGGGTGGGGTGGTGATGTCAGAGGAGCAGTGTGACCAATCGCTGCGTCCTCTGGCTGTGTATCCATGTGGTGACCGAGATTGCGCCCCTCACTGGGTGGAGCAGGAATGGCAACAGGTACACAGACAGGGCAGCAACGCAGCATACAGAAATATGGTTAAAAACAGGTTAATCTGTCTGAAATGACCATAGCAGTATAGTTTCTGAATTAAACCATTGACGTTAACTGAATAAAAGTTATACATTAACGATTTGTTCAAATGTTATGTTAATAATGTTAAGGTGTGTGTTGTGTGTGTGTGTGTGTGTGTGTGTGTGTGTGTGTGTGTGTGTGTGTGTGTGTGTGTGTGTCAGTGTAATGCTACATGTGGTCGAGGGACGCGTCAGCGTCAGGTAGTGTGTGCTGGTTTGGAAGGAGGTGTATTCAAAGAGTTTCCTGACAGTAGCTGTGACCCCGCCCACAAGCCTGGGACAAGCGACGCCTGCTTCCAAAGACCTTGCTCCAAATGGTTTACTACGTCCTGGTCGCAGGTATCTGTCAAGTTGTTCGTAATATCTCGAATGGATAAATAAAGGTTAAACAAATATAAAATAAAGGCTGTCTTCTCCCCTCTCCTCTCCTTGCAGTGCAGTAAGACGTGTGGCAGTGGCGTTCGTGTTCGAGAGGTGAAGTGTTACCAGGGAGAGGAGCTGATCACTAGGGGACACAGCTGTGACTCTGCCCTAAAGCCAGAAGCCAGACAAAGCTGTGAGGTCCAGAGCTGCCCTACTGAGCCACCAGGTAGTTAAGGCCCTGACACGCTGCAGGCATCAGATGCACACATTGTTTACAACAGCTGTAGCCTTACTGGAAGCGCCAAGTAGACACGTCAAAACTTGTTGACGCGTCTTTCAGAGCTCTGTTCTGTTTGGGAGTGTTGACGCGTGGCACAAACTAGAGAGAGAGAGAAGGAAAATGGACTGAATGGGTGCGTGCGTTTCAGCATGTCTCCAAGTCATTCCAAACTCATTGAGCATCGGCAGGTGGAATTATCCTTGCTCTTGATACCATCTCAGGATTAGATGGTCCCAGTATTTCATTTTACACATTATAAACTGGATTTCTGAGTGCATGCCCATTGCAACAGTATAAATGATCAGAGGCTTGCGCCACACTGACTGTAATAACTGTGAAACAACCTGATTTTCAACTAATCTGTGTGTGTGTGTGTGTGTGTGTGTGTGTGTCTGTGTGTGTGTGTGTGTCTGTGTGCGTGCGTGCGTCTCAGCCCCAGCCCCAGTGGCATCAGCAGCAGTAGAAGACTCCTGTCAAGACAAGCCGACAGCCAACTGTGCCTTAGTGCTGAAGGTTAAACTGTGTTCCCACTGGTACTACAGAAAGGCCTGTTGCCAGTCCTGCAAGGCCCCAAGACCGTGAGCTGTCAACTACAACCTCTAACCCCAACTCCCCCCCTACCATTGGTACAGAGGGTCAAATGCTTTCCTCGACCCTTAACCCTAACCTAGTAGCCATTTACACCCTACTACTGGAGTTAATGGTCACATCCTTCCCATTTCTATCCTACTCATGAAGGAATCACTGAAGGTTGAAAATGTTATCAGACCTCTCATAGCTTTAAAAATGACCATAACTGTGGTATTGCATGTTCAGACCAATGACCATGAGTCATGCTATTCTTTATTCGGATCCCCATTAGCTTCCACAAAGTGGTCGCTAGTCTTCCTGGGGTCCACCAAAAAATGCTATAATTCACACACCTTCACTGCTGACTTTTACAAAGCATTCGAGGAAGCCATTGCATTCTATTAATTCCAATACATTTGGAAAATCAACTTGCTGAGACGTGAAACTTACTTGCACCATGAACTTTATGATTTATTTGTTTTTACTCACTACTTCTTTGTTTTTTGTTTTAATGCGATTGAAAGTGCAGATTCCTTTTAAAAGAAAGATCAGAGAAGCAGATTATTTTAGTGTTGATTTATCACCTGAGTTTAAACAAGATGGGGTCTAATAACATTGTGGCTTCCCTGGGATTTCTGATCACATCATATTGATTAGGTCAGTCATGCTCAAATATGAAGGAAAGGGATGGTGGGACAGTGGATCTGAGATTACGAAATCACAAAGAATATTCACCAATTGTACACAAAGACAGACCCCTCTTTTAAACGGCTCGCCCCATAGGCCACCATAGCAACTGGAAAATCGGATAGTTATTCCACAATAATAGAAAATGGTCATCAATAATGTACTGTATAGTATATGTGATGTGTGTGTGTGGTCTAAACATGCAGTACCACCAGTATGGTCCTTTAATAGATAGAAGGCTTTAGTCAGGGAACGCCTGATCCTGACGTTCACCATAACCGTGGTCCCCAATCACCTCCTCCCCACACAATGTGAAGACAGTCCACGTATAGGACACACTTTACCGTTCGTTTCCCTCTATCATCTCTTCCCAATCCTTCCCTTTACCTCTGAAACAGAATGAGCCAATATAACTCCTGGGGCATCACCCTCCCCTCTTTCTGTGTCACTTCAGGACTTCAAGGTGCTAAAATCCCCCTTCTCTGCCCATTTAAGCTTCCCAATCCCTCCCCGGCCTTTCTTCATCCTAAGGTGCTATAATATACCACAATGAAGGGTGTGTTCTGTGTAGGTTGGCGCCCTTTGCCTGAACACAAAAGGCAGCTCCATCGTTACTGTGGCAACAAGAACTAGAGAGACCAGACCAGAGACCAATCACTGTCGAGCCTCAGCTCGGTCCCAACCATTTCCTCTGCTGTACACACAGAGTATGCAGAGTTTGGTCAGTAGTCTCTCAAGCCAGACCATCACTTCCACAATATTCCAATGCTACACTGTTACACTGTTGCTACACTGAATTACTGTTACACTGTAATTCTACCCTGTAAAAGTCAAGAACAGCAAGCCGGACGGAGGGGTATTCGACCAATTACGATGCAGTGTTCATGTAAATGTATTTTTTTAAATATATTTCCATTTCTGCCTAGCAGCTAGCTAGATAAGCTTGGACTAAATTGGTTTCCATTAGAGTCATACACATTTGCACAGGAGATAAGTGGGGGGGACATCTGCTTTATTTTATACTCATTTTCAGAGCTTCCAAAGTACATACTGTAAGGCAGTCTAGGCAGAAGCATTGGAAAACTGTGGGAGCCATCCCGTTTGTCTTGAGAGATAGGTCAGCTTGTACCACTGGCACCGTGTTGATCCTCTTTTTGTTAACTATGAGATGTTGGCTGCCAATTTGTGCCAATACGATCAATACTGTTAACCATAATTACTCATTAAAGACCATAGAAGAGGATTAAGACCTAATATGGCTGCCAAGGATCTATCAAACTCTGTCTACACAGTAAAATTCCAAGTATTCATTTAACTCTGAGAGTGCACAAATCTGGGGGTTCATTAGGGTATTTTGTCTCTGTGTGTGTGTGTGTGGGGGGGGGGGGGGGGGGAGGGGGGGGTGCGTGTGTGTGTCCTGTCTCAGTGGTCACTTGTGTCCTTTGGCTTTTTGTTGTACACTTGTAGGACACAAAGGGCACAGGTGACCACTGAGACAGGACACACACACACACGCACACCCACACCCACAGGTGACACTTTCAACAATCAAGTGATGATGCCCTGAACCTTTACTGTCATATTCACTGATTGCTTTATGCCGGAGGGTCTATGACTGAAAGCTTGCTAAATATATTAAAACAAAGATGCTTCAGATTTTGCACAGTTTCGAGTGTGCAGAGGCTTTAATTTATACTCTCATAGTTGAACGAATACTCAGGGTTTTTAGTGTATTGCTCTGTATCCATCTGTCCTGTGTCTGTCTCTCCTAGAAGTGTTGTTTAACTGTTGTTACATTGTTTACAGAGCTGTTGTTGTTATTGTTATTGTTTACTTTGTCAGAGGTGAGGAATAAAGAAACAGTTTTTGGACAACCATTTGTAACCCAAATATGTCTTTTGTTCAGCTGAACACTAACGTTCCGATGGCATCTGGAGCTATGGAAGTGACATTTCCAAAATGACGTGATTGTCCAGGGTCCTAGAGGGTCCCCAGCTAAATGATTGATCACTAGGAATCAAATAGACCCTTACCTTAATCCAGGTTTGACACAGGCTGTAGCCTAAAGTTGTCAGGAGGTGCACGCACATCCCAGGCTAATTCGACGGGTGCTCGAACAAAAAGAACAGACTGCAAAAGAAAGAATAAGTCTGCACACCATTTTGAACACCGTTTACCAAGGCAGGGTAAAAAACACAACGTTTCAGCCTCTGTGGCCTTTGTCAATTATACTGTACCTTACGGAGGCCACAGAGGCCGAAACGTGTTTTTTACCCCGCCTTGGTAAATAACGTTTTTTGGGACACTAAATAAAGAGAGGAATTGCCAGCACTCACATGACTGTAGAAGAATGTTTAGTACACAATGCAATAAACAAAAAGAATCAGCATTTACTGGACAAAAGACTCAATCATAGTAATTCAAATTGAGCTGAACCAGAAAGTAAATTGATAATTGATGAAAAGCAGAGACCGCATTCACCAGAACAGAACTGAGGGTAGTCATTAAAAGATCACCAGAAATGTGATGCGTGTGTTGTTGAAACCTAATAATCACACACAAGCATCCAGACCACTCAATAACCATCTGCAGTAGCACATCTCTGTTCAGTTCAAACCTGTCTTAGTTCTGCACAGCACCGTTTTACAGGATACGTTCTGTCCAACTCCAGCCCAGAAGAACTTGAGGTGAGTGTGCCATAATTATGTACGCCATTTAGTTAGATTACTACTCAAAAATGGACTGGATAAAGATCTGTATTCTTATATAATGGATCTGAATATTTGTGTATGAGGTGTCGGACAGATTTGTTGTCATGTATGTTCCAACCCCAGAAGAGAATTGTTATATCAGTTGAACGTTCACCTCAGTCAAAAATTACAATTTAAGTAATTAAGGTTTGTATTATTTAAAAGTGTGTAATGTGTAATTAAATTAAAACCTGCTATAAATTGGCCAATTATACAATATTCAGATTGAAAATGACAACAAATTACTTGAAAGTAAAGTAAACATGCTGGTTATTTACTTGGTTATAGTCCTTTTGCTAGACTTATGGCCTCTTAAGTGCCAACATTGGAACACAGCTCTCTATAGCACTGCTGACCAGTGGCATGGGCCAGCTATCCATGTGAAAGCTTCTCTACTTTCTGAACACTTTTGCCACACTTTGCCTCTACTCTAAACCAGAGATGATATTTCAGAAAGAAAATCCATAGCAAAAAATGAGCTTGTATATATTTTCAAAAATGAAAATGTCAAATATTTGCTTATATGCGTGAACCACGTGTCAGTATGGAGGACTTAATCTGACTTATTCTGATTTAATGTATATGTACCTCATTCCTGTCTTAATATCCAGATGGCCCTTAAATCTGTGGTGTATGGGCTGTCAGTGTTGTGTGTGTGTTGCGTGGAGAAGTGCGTGTCATTCTCCAATGGCTCTGTGGCATACTCCTGTGCCAGTATGATGCCAGGACACAAACCCTTCCTCCCTGCCACCTCCAGCTCTCCATACACCGTTTATGTCTCTGCTGCCATCTATAGGCCCGGTGACATCCTCACAGGTGAGAACCAGCCTAGGTATATTAAAATTGGCATCACTATGACTCAGACATAACCATAAACAAAGCTGATATCGCCATATATAGGTAAGACCACGGCCATGACGTCACTATGACTCAGACATAACCATAAACAAACCGGTTGTCCAGAGCCACAGATACGACCGCTATGCCCATATATGGTCATGTGCATTATATGGGCCGGTTGGGACCGAGCTACTTCAAACTCGGCATGTGCATTGGAAAGGACTCGAGGGAGTGTGGTGCCCGCCGTCGAGTCGTTCATATTCAAGCGATATGCCCATATATGGGCTATTGTAGCAGGGCTATATTATGAAATGACTACACCACCCTCACAAATAGGAGTAAGGGATCCTACAAACAGATTAACCATATCATTAACCATACTGTATAATTATGTTGGACAATGTAACTGAGCAAGCTGGTAAGGTTCCCCAATTTGGTACAGGTTGAACAGAACCAGAGGCAAATGGCCCAACAAGCTGGTAAAACCCTCTCAGGAGTAGGCCTATGAAAAAGGGGAAAAAACAGTGAAAGGTTGTAGGTTAGACATAGGTAATAGGTCAGTTGTCCTCCTAAAATAGATCACAATACAAATACATTACATTATACAAAATATAGAAAACTGACTACTATGACAAAATACCAAAACCAAGGCTTCCCAAAGTTCCCACTGAATACCACCATGAAAGGACCTGGAGGCTCTGGAAGTACAGAGGATTGACTAACATTATCCCCATGTCAAAAACCCTCTTAAAACCTATTCCCCTACCCTTTACCTACTCCATGTCAAAAACCCTCTTAAAACCTATTCCCCTACCCTTTACTCACTCCATGTCAAAATCACATCACACCTGCCGAAATCTGTAATTGGAATATAAAATATAACTAATATATCCCCATATAATCTAAATGAATAATCAAAAGATCATGATTTGTTTGAGGTTTTCTTACCAAGTAGCCTACTAGGCTATACACCTCATGCCTCCAGGTCCCCAACAGAAACTCAAATCAGGCTTCTGGTCAAACATGAGGCCTCAAACCTGCAGGTCACCCCTTTTATGCACTACCCTTCAAGGGGCAATTCTACACTCGATTAAAATTGGCTTAAGGAAGGACCGGCCTGTGACATATAGGCAGTAGGCACATATGATGTCTGTCCTGGTGTTGAACAATGTGTCTTCCATAGTGTGGACAGTGACGTATACAGTAGGTGGTGTTATTATACAACTTGGTTTTCACCATGTTGACATGCAAGTCCTATATCTTCATACACTGCCAACCTCAGAGTTTATCCTTTAACTCAGAGAGTATACAAATGTAACCAAATGGACCCTTACAGGTCTAATACAGGTCTGACTCTATATACAAATGTACAAATTACTTTTCCTTGAGTCATCTCTTTTTTTCTTTCCCCCTGTTCCACCTCCCCTTTCTGTAATCTCCCATTTACTTTCCTTCTTTCTCTTTCTGCTCCCCCATCTTCACCTTTGACTTTTCTAATTGCCTCTCATCTCCTCCCAGAGGTGGTGTTGTGTAACAGGGGCAGAGTTCAGAGGTCACTCACTGTGACCTCCCCCTTCACTTTTCTCCCAAATCCTGATTTATAGTTAGTTGCACAGCAGTGTCGTGCACCAACAATAGCCAATCTACACAACCCATCACATTGTGATGCGTTGTGAGATTCGGCTATTTTTGGTGTTCGACTTTCACTTCTTCCACTTTCCTTCAGCATATGAAGTCCTCTAACACATTCCACCCTCCCCCGTTAGCATCACCCCTCCACTATCCCAGTGGTTCTCAAACATTTTCATGTCAAGAACCCTCCAAAAATGTATTTGGCTGCAGACACCCATCTGAAAAGGTGTTGTGCCAGGGACTCCAAGAGAACATTTGTGTTAAAAGAAAACATTTCAGAATTGTTCCAAAATGTTCACATCTATTTAAATATCTCTCAAAATCTTTCAAAAATTAAATAAATAGCAAGTACAAGCTCACAACACATTGCAAGCTTGTAGATCTTTTTTATTTTATAGCAAAGGTTTCAAGTGTTTAAACTGATTGTGATGCTATATTAACTAATTTCACTGCGGATCCCCTGGAATCACTTCACGGACCCCACTTTGAGAAACACTGCCCTAAACTGTCCACTCCGTTCCTCTGGTGTTCTAAATGTATTATTGTTATATTATGAATGATTCTGTGATTGACACCACTGTGCGACGAAGTATAAATTAACCTCTCTCACCTCTCCCCCTAATCCAGTCACCATGGAGACACTGGGGAACCATTCCAATGCATTCCAGGGTTTCTTGTTACAGGCCAGGAGCCGAGAGGGACAGGGTGAGATCATGGGGGAAAAAAACTTTGTGTTTTACTTTTTATACATGATTAAAATGCATTATTTTATTATTAACTACAACTGCTGTTGTTTAAATTTAGCAGGCGTGGCATCAGGAACGCTGGCAGTGGGAAGGTTCACCAATCTCAACGCCACCACATTCACTGTGCTGACCTGTAACGGTATAGAGGTATGAGACATTTAATCACTTCAAATTATTTATTAGGACCTGTAGGGGGTCATGTGAAGTAGGCACCCACTGTGGCTGTTACATGACGTCATGTGGTGGGGGTCATAACGTGACGTTTAAAAATTGTGATTTTTCTGAAAAGTTTTCTACAATGCTTTCTTTCCTTCTTCCGTCCTGGCTCGTTTCTTTCTTCGTGAAACCTTTCCCACATTGGTTACAGTTGTATTCTTTCTTTCCAATGTATTTATACCAATGTATTTATATCAACATTAAAGTCTATAGACTTGGCTGGCAAACAAATTACATCATAACTGCCCTAAATAAACATTAAAGTCCCTAGACTTTGGCTGTCACATGACGTCATTTCAGAAAGCATGCATTGGAGGGGCTAGTGCTCCTCAACAACATGAAATTAAATACATTACCAGAATGGTGTTCAAAGTTCAAAGTAAAGAGGAGGTCCCCACCACGCCCGATGATCTTGTGACAGTTAAGAGTTGATGTTCGTACAATTGAACCTTGGCTGTACAGTCCTCGACGACTCTCTCTCTCTCTCTCTCTCTCCCTTATCTCTCACACACACACACACACACACACACACACACACACACACACACACACACACACACACACACACACACACACACACACAGAGACAGACTGACACTATTCACACTTGTACAGAAGTTCCATTGAGACTGAGAAGTCTACAGGAGGGTATACTGACCCAGATTACTTCTACAAGAATCAGGATTCAAAGTGGAAGTAAACTTCATGGAACATTCTAGGACTGGCTGGACTCTGGACTGAGGAGCGTTTCGACTGATTACCTGAGGTTGTGTAGCTTCGTTCAGAGACAAAATGGCTTCCCAGGCATCTCATGAAAACCTCACCTGCCCTGTGTGCTGTGACATCTTTAAAGATCCCATTATTCTGAAATGCAGTCACAGTGTCTGTAGAGCCTGCCTGCAGGAATGGGGAACAGATAAGGAAATAAATGAATGTCCAGTTTGTAAGCAAATATCCTCAATTGATTCCTCCCTCTGTAACCTGGCTCTGAAGAACCTGTGTGAGTCCTTCAAACAGGAGAGAGCAATGGAAGCTTCAACGGGGTCTGAGGATCTCTGCAGTCTGCATGCTGAGAAACTCAAACTGTTCTGTCTGGAACATCAACAGCCAGTGTGTGTTGTGTGTCTTCATTCAGAGAAACACACCAACCACAGATTCAAACCCATTGAGGAAGCTACAATGAATCACAAGAAGGAAGTCCAAAAATCACTGAAGCTCTTACTGGCAAAATTGGAGGTCTTTAATAAAGTTAAAACAAACTGTGACCAAACAGAAGAGCACATTAAGGTCCAGGCCCGGCAGACAGAGCGGCAGATTGAGGCGCAGTTTAAGAAGCTTCGTCAGTTTCTACAAGAGGAAGAAGAGGCCAGCATTGCTGCACTCAGAGAGGAAGAGGAGGAGAAAACACAGATGATGAAGGAGAAGATTGTGGGTCTGAACAGAGAGATAGCAACAGTTTCACACTCAATCTGGTACTTAGAAGAGGAGCTGAGAGCTGAACACATCTCATTGCACTACAAGACCACAACGGAAAGAGTCCAGTTAACACTACAGGACCCGCAGCTGGTCTCAGGAGCACTGATAGATGTGGCCAAACACCTGGGTAACCTGACCTACAGAGTCTGGGACAAGATGAAGGACATTGTCTCCTACACTCCTGTCATTCTGGACCCCAACACAGCCAATCCACGATACATAATTTCCGATGATTTGACCGGAGTGAGCGATGGAGAAAGACAGCAACTCCCTGACAACCCAGAGAGGTTTGACCACTA
This sequence comes from Protomyctophum parallelum, assembly GCF_964188405.1. Taxonomy (NCBI): domain Eukaryota; kingdom Metazoa; phylum Chordata; class Actinopteri; order Myctophiformes; family Myctophidae; genus Protomyctophum; species Protomyctophum parallelum. The sequence goes on along the minus strand of NC_139709.1, from coordinate 23,528,124 downwards.
TAAAGTTGTTTTGGGTTCTGAGGGATTTAACTCAGGGACTCACAGCTGGGATGTTGAGGTTGGAGACAATATGCACTGGAGACTGGGTGTGTTAGCAGAGTCTTTTCAGAGGAGAGGTAATGGAGGGGGACCATACTGGAGAATAACACTACATAATGGTAAATACACCGCACTGACCTCAGAAGGGTCAGTCACTGTTCTCCAAGTAACACAGAACCCCCAGAAGATCAGAATCCACCTGGAATGGAACAAAGGAAAGCTGTCATTCTCTGATCCTGATACCCACACACACATACACACCTTCAAACACACTTTCACTGAGAGACTCTTTCCGTACATTTACACTACTGGTGGTGATCTGAAGATTTTACCTGGGAAGCTCAAAGTAACTCGGAAAACAAAATGATTAAGACTCGGAGGGGGATGTCGAGAATGAGGATGATGATAAGATCTCTTTTAATCCATAATATTGTGGTCTAATATGAGAGTCAAATTGAACAAATCTATCCTTAAGCAATAATCTAATCTGTGAGTTTATCAATAGACAATTATCTTGTTGTCACATTGTTATGCATTATTTACTGCCCAATTATAATAATAATTGTGATTATTATTATTATACATTTTACTAAAATAATTTCAACAATCATTGTGATAATAAATATATTGTAATGTTAATGTTGAGGACTGTACTATAAAATGTATCTTATGACTTTTGATATAATTATTCTGTCAACTAAATCATTTGGGAATATGAGGTCTGAGATAGAGTACTGAAATTGTGAAATTGTAAATCAAAATTTACAGGATTTGTTTAAAAATCGAATAAATGCAGACACTGCACATCTCGTGTTATACAAGTTTCTTTGGCAAATCATCAATGACTTGTACAGGTCAGTGTGATACATAAGTTTAATGAAGCTAAGGTGCGAGATAGACTATGAACCCTGTAGGGAACTTCAAGTGTGATAAAATGGCATAATAAAACTATTAAAACTGGTTAATTTGTAAACCTCAGTATATAGGCCCAGTGTAGCATTGGTCACTGCTTCCTGTAAGAATAGAAGTGGGTGTTTTATGGGTCTAATTCATACTGTACATGGGCAACTGGCGGCCCCCACCTTCAGTTAATGATGCCTACAGGTTAATATCGGAATACTGATTATATTATTGATTTCAGCTGTTACAATTCCAAACATGCAAACATGACCCCCTATACATACTTTAATGACTAGTATTCCAATTTTATTTTTAATTTTTTTTGCGGCTTACGCCTTTTATTGATTTTTTTTAAGGGACAGATAGTAGGCTGACAGGAAACGGGAGAGAGATGGGGGGATGACATGCGGTAAAGGCCGTGTCGGGTTCGGGAGTCGAACCCGCGGCACACCACGACTGGATCACCAGTCCGGTGCCCAGACCGTTACGCTACGGCCTGGGCCTAGTATTCCAATTTGACTGTCTTTTTTATGTCCAATGCATTTGTATTTGTATAAGTATTAAATGTATTTGAAGTGAAGTGAAGTGTGGGGCACATACACACATTCCGCTCGAGCTCCCAAACTGTGGAATGCATTGCCAGTGCACATTAGGGTAGCCCCGTCCGTCCCCATTTTTAAACCCACCTTTATACAGAATATTCTTTAACTACTTAATTAGCCAATTTGTACATACATGCTTGCTATTGTTTTGTGTGCCTTTATAATTTTGTTACTGTCTGTTTTTTCTTGTTTTTAATCCTGTTCTGTGCAGCACTTTGGAACTATGTTTTGAAAAGCGCTATACAAATAAAGTTCATATCATATCATATCATTCCATGCTCATCAAATTTGGTACACACAAAGTCAGCAAATTAATCAAATGATCTCTTGTACACACAAACACACAAAGCTTGGCATAGGAGGGGCTAGTTCTCCTCAAAAACAGACAATAACCAAATTTCAGGGTTTTTGAGGTTTTGCTACAACAAAGTTATCACTGTGTGTGTGTGTGTGTGTGTGTGTGTGTGTGTGTGTGTGTGTTTGTAGAACTCATCAGTTAGTCAGGCATCCTCAGAACAGAAAACAAAGGTCAGTGTCACGTGGGAGGCCCCTAGCAACAGTAACTATGGAGATATCTACTTCAGGTAAACACCTATATGGTTTGACAGGTTCTGTTGGAAAAAACAACAAATAAAACAACAACAGTGTTAATACGTCTGATCATTACTATGCTAAATCTGCCCCAGGTCTGGCCCTTAACTCACCTGTTTTTTGTAAATGCTAACTAATTTGGTAAACAATATGCTTTAACCATAACACAGCATCACTACACTTTATTAAAAGTAGCCAGGTTTTTTTGTAGTCATTTTTGTTATACTTGTCACTGGCGTTTTACTTGCCCTTTATCCTGGTTTTACTGTTTTTTGTTGTCATGGCAGCGTCACCTTCATCCAGGACTACACAACGTTCTGGGTTCAGGTGAACAGCAGCTCTGTGCGTCTGGAAGCAGTGAAAAGCACCACCATAATCCCATCTAGCAGCACCATAGTCCCATCTGGTTCTGGTCTGGAAGCAGTGAACAGCACCACCATAATCCCATCTAGTAGCACCATAGTCCCATCTGGTTCTGGTCTGGAAGCAGTGAACAGCACCACCATAATCCCATCTAGCAGCACCATAGGCCCATCTGGTTCTGCTGACAAAGTGAGTACTGACTGAGTGTGACTAATTGCTCTCTGACTGGCTGGTGATTTGACTCGTTTAGAGATTTAATGAGCTAGGGGTCTAGGACCCTTCCTTAGACTTTACCCAAAGGGGAAATGCTCTCACCAGAAGCCTGTTATTATAAAATAGGATTTTCCCAACAGTTTGTGCCACAGATTAATATCTATAGTACTCATAGCATTTTACACTATGAGAGTGAGATTGTTGGTTACAACCATTTTGATTTTAAACCTACATGTAGATCAATATAAAGGGAGGAAGCGCTGCACGGATAAAGTGGCTCTCTAGACAGGTGCTCTTTGATGGAACATATACTACTGCTTTGTCACCCCATACTAGTAGCATAAACAGCCCTCCGTTGGTCTGCAGTAATGCCACTGGGGAAAGCAGTTAAATCTTTAACTTTGCGTTTTTCCACGTTCAGTTTTAAACAACTTTCTCTAAAACCTTAAAAGGCCAATTTATTTGAACTTATTGGAGGTCATTCAAAATTTTAAAGCCCCTTCCAGCTCCATAAAAAAGGGACGATCAATCCAGTTGAGTATAATTTTAACTCACTCACTACTACCAGGTTGGTTTGTGATCTTCCTGTAGGGCTGAGCTGTTTGTTACTAACACATTTGTCTTTATCTCTCCGTTTGCCTAGGTTGTATGTGCCCAAACTGGACTGTGGTTAGTTCTGCTAAATATGTCTTTCTACTACTGACATCCACGTGGGCGAGCACAAATGCAGGCATTGGATGCACTCTCATGCACAGAAAGCATGCATTTCTTGCAATCTGTAATACCAGCAGCACACACTACTTTTGAACGATTGTCTGTTCCCTACTGAGCTGTTAGTTATTATAACTTATTAGCTAGTTCCATCATGTTTTTAGAGTTCTGTCATGTTTTAGGCCTAATAATAATAACGCCAAATGATGAGTCTGAGATATAGATATATATACATACACAAAGTATATCAGACTCATTATTTGGTGCATGTGCAGTTTAAATAAAATAAAACATGTGTGAATGAAAATAACTTGTAACTGATCTCTCACACAGTCAGTCTCACACACACGCACACACACACGCACGTCACACACACACGTACTGTAGCAGGTTGTTTATTCATTACAGCTCTATGGCAATATTAGGGAAACATTGGAAACCACAACACAATAACAACCAATGCAACCACACACTGACCAATTAAATGACCAGATTATGATAGTAAGGCTGTGTGGGTTAGAATAGTACACCAAGTCAAATATCCTACACTGGATAACGGTTTTAACCATGTTATATTGCAACATTGCCAAAGGTGATGTCTCATTTCATTGTCCTCCCTGTAACTTTACCGAAGCAAATCGTACAAGCACTTTCAAAAAACATATTTGTTAACCTGCTTCTTGAAACAGCAAGCTACAGTTGAGTGACAATTCTTGAGAAATATTATATCAAGTTTAAATGCTGGTGAGGAAGTGTGAATGTGAAAGTACTAACCAACATTTCTTTTGGTTATTTTTGTTGTGTTATTTTTATTTTTTTATTTTTTTAGGTACAACTTACTGTTATTACATAGTTGCCAGATATGGGTGAAACTTTAACCATTCCAACACAACAATGGCAACAACAAAGTTCTACTGTCTGTTTCATCACCTTCATACCAATTGATGTTGTCAACATCATGCACTGAGAATGATCATTGATCTAGAGACTAGTGTAATCCAAGGGGATTTCTTACTGATTACAAAGGGATAATAATCAGAAAATGCAAATAACTAGCACCAACACACAACTACCAAACCGTTTCACCTGACCTGCTAAATATAGTTACAATACATTCATGTACTTGTACAGCATCACCTATGATAAATGAGTTTCTTAAACCTTTATGTTCTTCCATAAGAACATCCATAAACGTTTACCATTTAAGGGTGTAGGGTGGACAATGGTTTAGTGTGCAGGGTTAGTATGCAAGGGAGGAGGGTGGAGGATGGTTTAGGATTAAGTGAGTAAGGTGGAGGATGGTTTAGGCCGGCCCAGGTGAAGTTAGTATGTAAGGGTGGAGGATGGTTTAGGCCAGCCCAGGTGAAGTACGTTAGTATGTAAGGGTGGAGGATGGTTTAGGCCAGCCCAGGTGAAGTTAGTATGCAAGGGTGGAGGATGGTTTAGGGTGAAGTTCATATTTAAGGGTATAGGGTGAAGGATGTAAAGTGGCAAGTATACATTGAGCATTTTCTTTTTCCAATACATTTTATAAAAGAAAGTGTAACTTAAGTATAGGAAAACATAGGGAGGGGGATAAAGAGATCCATGTAACATCATTGGTGCATCAGTCCTGTGATCTTGTAAAAGAAAACGTTGTCAATGATTTTTTTGTGTGTGTATGTGAGGAACAGGCTAAGGGATTAGGGTGTGATGGTTAAGAGGTAGGGCATTTTAAGGTCATAAATCCACAGTGATGACACACTTAAAACAGGAAAACAGTAATGGTATTATATAGATACATTCTCAGACACAAAGCAGCTTTCCATTAATAAAAAACTCTCCAATGTTTTACCTTTTTCTTCTCAAACAGTGCAGCATGTGTAAGAATAAAATGAAGCCGACTGACACTGCAAGGCTGACATCAATTTGCATTAATCTCTGCAGAGAAAAACAAAATCCGCCATTGCTAATGACAGCATTTATGTGATTGTATAATTCTTTGGATATGTGGATATGCCAGACAATTATTATTTTAATAACTAAATTATACACAAAGTGAATTGAACCCAGTTTAGTCTAGGACAGAAATACACCAGGTGATGCAACATTAAATAAACACCAACACCAATGATTTCAATAAAAAGCATGACAGCGAGCTACAGCCAAAAGTAACACAAGGAAGTAAAAACCTAATTTATACTTTATACACAACGCAGGTGTTGACTATAGGCCAATCTTCAAGCTAACAATGTGACACATTGTGCCATCATTGTGTGACATAGTATATATTCTCACACAGATGTATTTTGATACCATCTTTCATCATGATGTTACTTACGGTCTTGTTAAATTAACCCAATGAATGTTTTCCAATTTCTTGGATATGTATATTCACATAAAGTGAAAGTTAAAAAAGAGGGGTAGAAATGATCAATTAATTAAAGTATCAGTAGACCGAGATTCTTTGATTTGGGACAGAATGCAGAGAAAAAAAACATTTCCCCTGGATGACAGATGTTACAGTTTCAGTGCTTATTTGTTTAAATCTATTCTCTCACCCATTTCAGCAGACTGAGATCATACTTTGTAAACAGCAAAACAATACACTGCTATTGAAAAACTGTTTATATACCAATAGGAATAACTGAACTAAGTATCTGTGTGTGTGTGCCAATAATCCCTCCATTTACAGAAGAAGACATTTTAGCAGTACAGCAAAGAAGAATTCAGTAGTTCTGAACATTCAGCTACCACAGCCTGTGGGTTTTCAAATTACCTGCCGTGACTCGACTAAACATAATACATGTGTGTGTTCTAGTCAGGCCAAGCACTGTAGGCCAAACAATGCACCACTCCACCCCAAGAGCTTTCTTTCTACAAGGTCTATAGCAGCGATTCTCAACCTTTTCTGGCGGATCAGGGCCCACTTGAAAATCGTATTAGTCGGGGGCCCACTTGCAATAGCAGGGGCTGGGCCCACAGGTTGAGAATCACTGATCTATAGATTACTCAGGTATAGACACTGACAACTGCAACAACAATCAGCACTTCTGTGATGGTAGTGCATGAACCAGCACTAGGACCAGAATGTTTGGATTTTATTCAGTAGGCTATCTAATAGACTAAATGCTGGCTCTGTAAAATGCTGGTTCTACTGTATATCCATTTAGAAGTTGACACACCCTGGCATTTGATTTAAAAAAAAATAACTGAGCTACTGGAGGAGGCACTGCAGAATTATTGGGGCTAAACCTGGTAATCTTTCACGCTAATTTATACTTTGTTGCGCAACTATACTATGTTGCTCTACAGAAATTATATGTTTTCAACTGGACAAAAAGTGCTGGTCATGCAACAGAGTATAAATGTAGCCTTGACGTTAGACCTTGCTCGTGAGGAAGAGGGAGAATTCACAAAAACGGATAAATTACTGTAAGTAAAGTGCCCGTTTGTATCAGCCCTGTGAAATCTCCTTCCTCCTCGCTGGGCTACAACAGGAACTACTACAGTAGAAAGGAGTAAGGACGCGAGCATGGAATCTTCTTTGCGTTTGAGTAAGGACGCGCTGTGATTGGCCAGTAGTAACTTTGAGTGGCAGTTGGGGCAAACACTCTCGCCAGAACATGATTTACTATTCTGTTCTGTTACAACAACGGGTTGCAACTCCAACGGGTCCGATTCGGCTAAGCGAACTTCACAATGTTTGACACGGCAACTCGTGCACTTTTTAGCATGCTCGTGGCTCAAGTTCGCTTGAGACAGCGCCCCTCCATCACGGTCTAAAACTACTACTAGAAGGGAGGGGTGTGTGACCTTTTACTCAAACGCGAAGAAGATTCCATGCACACAGAAAGGACAACCTCTCAACAACACAGGCGAAGATGTGGTCGTCTAGAGGTCATGCAGGACCTCGAGCACCGTGGCCAGAGACCAGGCCTGGGTTTCACAGCTGAAGGGGCAGAACTGGCCGTTCTCATTGGTCAACTCTGGTAAACCTTTCCATGGAGACCTGAGAGGGACGAGAACAGCAACATAAAGGTCCTTACCAATGGTGGACATTTACTAGAGGATTGTACTCAATTACACACAGATGATTTGGGTGAATAATTTTCACCTGACCAGAGCTTTTTTCTTATTTTTTCCATTATAAATTTGAAATATCACCCAGCCCTACACTGAAATACATGAGAGAGGACAAAAGACTACAGTTGCTTCAGTTGTGTCAGGATTTAGGACAGGCCAGAAACCATGTAGAAACAGGCAGTCCAAGTATTCCTACCTCTCCAGGTGGGTATAGTGTTTTGACAGCACATTTTTGACCAGGGTGACAGTCTCGCTGTAGGCTTCCTCACTCAGCATCTTGGCAAAGTGCAGTTTAGCACGTAGAAAGTAGCCTACTGGCCATAACCACTCCTATTTACAGAGAGAAATGCAGACACAGAATTATCAACAGTCTGAGATTTATCCCACAATTTTTTTGAATGGTGCTAGCCACTCCACTCCTATAGACAGCAATGTGTGTCTGTATGTCCGAGTACCGTCTGTATGTCTGAGTACGGAATTAGCGTTTCTTTTTCTATTTTTTAAAAAGTTTGTTTTTGTGGCTTTCACCTTTATTTTATTTTTCATAGAGGGATAGGTATACACTAGGCTGACAGGAAATGAGGAGAGAGATGAGGGGGTGACACGCAGTAAAGGCCGTCAGGATCGGGAGTCGAACCCGCGGCACACTGCCACACTGCCACACACACACACACACACACACACACACACTACCGTCTCCAGAGCAGCAAAGAGCTGTGTGACTCACCGGTCCCTGGTGGTAGTTGAAGCCCCTGGACACGTTGTAGTTGTCGTTGTCCAGGGCGTTGTCGTAGACGCCGCAGTACACCATGTCACTAAGGTGATGTCAGACAACATGGAGTGTTACAGTACACCATGTCACTAAGGTGATGTCAGACAACATGGAGTGTTACAGTACACCATGTCACTAAGGTGATGTCAGACAACATGGAGTGTTACAGTACACCATGTCACTAAGGTGATGTCAGACAACATGGAGTGTTACAGTACACCATGTCACTAAGGTGATGTCAGACAACATGGAGTGTTACAGTACACCATGTCACTAAGGTGATGTCAGACAACATGGAGTGTTACAGTACACCATGTCACTAAGGTGATGTCAGACAACATGGAGTGTTACAGTACAGTACACCATGTCACTAAGGTGATGTCAGACAACATGGAGTGTTACAGTACACCATTACACTAAGGTGATGTCAGACAACATGGAGTGTTACTTTGATATGAGCTGATGTACCAGACGAGAGTTAGAACAAGAAAACCTTCTCAAAGTGCATCTTATTATTTAAAAAAATTAAAATAAAACAACAATGATAAAAGGAGAGTAAAATACATTTGTTATTGGGTGTTCTATTTGATTTTAAATGAACAGGCTTTGAGATGCAGAATATTGTGTGTGTGTGTGTGTGTGTATTACTCAGGGTCAAGGGTCTTCATCCCTAGAGGTCCCAGAAGCTTCTTCTCAGCGACCTCCAAGGCTGTCCACGCTCTCTCCACGGTAAACAGCTCTGGAGCCTGTCAGTCAGTTATAAAGCCAGTCAACCAAATCATCACAACAACATCATCACATCCATGAAGGAATTGCAACTGACTAACAAATTAGAGGGACATTTTTTGTGTTGCCAAACTGGGACATCTGGGAACCCTATTCCACCACCATGTTGATAATGATATCAACCTGTCTTTTTTTTTATCCCACAATTTTGCTGCCCCCCCAACTTGGGGGGGCAGCCAGACCAGACCAGTTCCCTTTCCCCTCCATCAGGCGCCCCGGCTGGCCAGGAGGAGGTAGTTATAGAGACCAGGATTACTGCATGTTTTTTGTGGGGGTACCTACCTACCCTAGGGGACACGGGAAGAACATGCAAACTCCACACAGAAAGGCCCTTTTGCCAACCCCACCAAGTTATGGGCACTGATGACGCGGAGGAGAGAACACGTCCCCAGCGGGAATTGAACCCAGGACCTTCTAGTTGTGAGGCGACAGCACTACAGACTGTTCCAAGGTGCCCCCTATGATATAAATCTGTCTAAGTGTGTTTGTTGACCTACCACCACCATGGCGATGGCGAAATTGGGTCTCAGCTGATAGTCGCACCAGGGACTGGAGGCCCCATAGCTGTCCTTATAGATGCCTTTTTTATGCACCAGTTCAGGGTGCTTCTCGTTGGGGTCCTCCGACTCCCCAGACACCCAGAAACCTTTCTCGAACGTCTCCTGGAGCTGCTGGTTCCACTGATCATACGAGATGAACACTTCCTTACCTGGAAATGTATTGCATATATAGAGAGAGAGAGTTGCACATATATAGGGAGAGTTTTAATTTAATCAAATATCTCTGTAAAAATCACACACGTGTGAACTGAATGGTGCAATTCCCCCCCCCCCCTCTCTCCCCCTCTCTCCCTCTCTCTCTCTCTCTCTCTCTCTCATTAGAGACACTACCCCTCTCACTGTTTCTGGCGCCCCCTACTGCTATTATTAAGTCACATACTCGTGCTCACACAGACACACACACAAACAGGCACGAGGACATTGCAAGCTGGTTGTAGGAGTGGTTGCACCACTCAAAAATGAAGGGTCTAAACCAGGGGTAGGCAACCTTAGGCACAGGTGCCAACATTGGCCCCGGGGAGGGTGATCACTGGCACACTGGCATAAGTGTGAGACAGAGAAGTTTTTTATTTTAAAATTAAATATTGCAAAAACGTTTAGTCAGTTAAATTAAGTCCATTCACATCTACAAATTACATCCTGCACATAATTGTCCATTCATTTCAACTCCTAACTCATGACTGGGGCGGGACTCTGGGAGATAGGTGGGTTATTGCTCCGAGTTTAATGATCATTACATCCTGATGTGAAAGAAAACATTTCTAAGGTTGTTAACTTGTTATGTGTATCCTATGGACAATCAAAATCAGCTGAGATAATTTCATTTAATTAAATGATGGCACACTGACTATCACCAAAATGAAAACATAGCACTTCATGTGAAAAAGGTTTGTCTAAACTGCAATCATGCTGATTGGTTACAGTCTGTGAGTTGGTTTGTCTAAACTGCAATCATGCTGATTGGTTACAGTCTGTGAGTTACCGTCTCTGTGTACTGTGACGCCACTGTAGGGGAACTGTCCGTCCTCGTGGAGCTCCACCACCCAGCGGACTGTGGATTTGCTGAGACCAACAATCTCTACTGCTGCTCCATCTCTGGAGCAAGGACACACATCACAGACACATACAAAAAACAATAACATTAGAGAATGTGAGAGAGGCAGACAGAAGCCTTCAAATACCTATCTAAACGATTCAAAATCTAAATAAACGTATCGCCCTTACGCCTCTAATCCTTTCGACTGACCTCTAGTAGTGTAAGGGTGATAAGTGCTTGGGTTTGAAAGCTTCACACACCAACGGTACCGGTAACACTGGTGCTACAGGACTAACAAGGTGGGTCTAATGAAAAGGGACAACCAGCCATAAGAACCCTGGCTTTTATTGCATTTTATTTTGTCATGTAATAATTGATCTGCGCATCCTATCCAGTCTATGTCAACCGTTCTACAAATAAAGGGGAAGAGAGGGGGTGTGATATTTGTTTACCAGTAACATATGGCATTATGTCATTAGGCAGATTTGCATGTTGTCAGCAGAATATTGCTGATACACCCACACATCTGGAACGGCACATCTACGGCTCGTCATAGTTTGGAATCTTGGCGGTGGCGGGAGATTGCATTAATGTCTGATACTTTGTTGGGTAGCTGTCAACCAAGTACCTTCAGACTACACGCCTACAGTATATGTGTATCTACAGTATGTGTGTGTATCTATCTATTCTACAGTGTGTGTGTGTGGTATTACTGTAGTATTACTGTGGTATTACTGTACCTCGGCGTAGCAGGCATGCCTTTATTCCTGGCTTGCTCGCTCTCTCCCATCTTGTCCATCCACGTTCCACAGTTAAAACGGTTGCCTCCAGATACAAAACCTGTCGCTGGGTCCACTTTGGCAGCCACGTTGAACCCTGGCAGGGGTCAAGGGTAAGAGCAAGTAATGTCCAAAGTTGAACGTTGAGCATGGCTTCAGGATATTTCAGGGCAATGGTTGATTTAGTAGGTTAGATTACTTGCAGGAAAACCCCACCAAAATACAAAGTACATCACAAATTAATAGAACCCTGCTTTTAACCCATTTAGGCCTGAGATCAGATTCTAAAAATGTCTTCTACATCCTGACAGTTTTCTGAAAAAGCTATGTTTCTATGTCAGTCGTTCTTCGATTTTTCAAAAATAGCAGACCTACAAGCTCGCTATGAGCTTGTAGATCTGCTATTTTTCAATAGCTAAAGCATAACATAATGCTAACACCAAAAGGGGTTCCCGCCCAAAATGGGTTGCAATGCCACTCAATTACATACACACCTACCTTCATCCCTCATATGCATGTCTATCTTGGGTCCAGCATTTCGCTCTCTGAAAGAGATGCCCTCTAGATGGCGTTGCAGGGCCTCCTGTATCACATCATATAGTGGCTGCTCCTGTACACATGCAAACACACACATTAGAATGACTAACAATGTGAAATGTTTCAATGACATATTTTTTGCTGAGACATTGAATTAACTTTCGGAGACATTAAATCTAACATAATGTTACGTCAAACCTGTGGAAAATATTATTAACAAATATTATTGTATACTATTGCTACAGCTACTGTTTTATGAACACAAACTCATTGATTGTACATGAATCAGTCAGCAAGATTAGCCATTACTCTTATCTTGTGACTCAACACTTTTTTGCATCTGTGTGTACAGTATGTGTACTGTGTGTGTGTGTGTGTGTGTGTGTGTGTGTGTGTGTGTGTGTGTATGAGACATACCACTTCTCCAGGTTTGCATGGCTCAGAGTCATCACTGGGGTACATGCGCGTGACAGGGCAGTGCAGGATTTCAAGCCCCTCGGGCACATGGGTAGCGTAGTCCTAAATGACAATAAATGATCAAACGGGTACAGGCTTTAGTTCCGACATACTATTGATCCGAAACCTCAATCCCTAACCTAACCATAACCGCAAGCACAGGAGCAGCGCTTGTCGGACCATCGCATTTTCGCATCGCATGTCCCCGCGCTTCGGACCTTTGGTGTGTCGGAAAAGCGTGCGCACCCCGATCAAACAATATATATAGCTAAAATCGGTCAGTACCTGGATGCATTACTATGTGTATCTGGAATTCTGGATGCATTATTGGCTGTATGTATCCAGCAGTACCTGGATGCATCATTACTGTAGGTATCCACCACCAGTACCTGGATTCATTATTATAGAGTTGTCCCGGCCGATACCATTTGTTTTTCAGACAGAGTACAATTACTACATTTTTAGTATTCGCCAATACAGAGTACCGATACGAGTACTTATTATTTTTGTTGAGTAACCGCTTATTTTACCCTTTTATGGCACCCTTTTCCTTTTCACATTGGCCTATTAGAGCGCCACCAGGAGGCCACAACCTGCCTCGTATGTAACCTAGTTACTGTATGTATCCATCCACCAGTACCTGGATGCATTAATATGTACTGTATCCACCAGCACCTGGATGCATTAATATGTACTGTATCCACCAGTACCTGGATGCATTAATATGTACTGTATCCACCAGTACCTGGATGCATTGGAGCCACCACCACACTGCGTCTCTGCAGTTGAACCTGGCACAGCGTCCTTCTCCCAGCAGGTTTGGGATCAAGCCGTGGCGTAGGGTGCCCGCAACGGCCAGGATAATGTTGCTAATAAGTGACGGGACGACAGAGAATGCAAATGCCAATTTGGTAATTAGAGAGTGTACATACAGATGATGTGCACTGCACGTACAAAAGAACACCTACACATAATTATGTGAATATTCATGCATGAGCATACATTGTACATAAAATATATCCACACACACACACACACACACACACACACACACACACACACACACACACACACACACACACACACACACTCTGTGACCACCAATGCCATACCGTGCCTCAACATGTCTGCCAGTCAGCAGCATCAGTCCCCTCAGAGAAATGAACGTATCTCGGCCCCAACAGCGGAAAATACCCGCAGAGAAATGAGGAAGACCTGGAGAATACGAATAAGAATAGACTGGATGTACTGTATAGTTGCATTGCCAATGTTGTTTGCATTGGTTTATTATAATAATTAGAATATGTCTTACATGCTTACATCTGTAAATAATCTAATTCACATGACTTGGGAAGTAGAAAAACAACCAAGTGATGAATTACCAGTCCACGCTATGCGTTTTTCCAACATGATTTTAACCTTGAATTTACTGTGAGCAATCAATCACTCAGTTATTGCAATCAAAACACCATGAACATCTCAGAAGGTGATTGGCTACCTGCAGCCAGTGAGACACAGCACTGCTCCTTTTCCCCTGTGATTGGACTGAGGCGGTACGGAACGTCATCTAACTCAGAGGAAACAGGAGGGAGGGCGGGAAAACGGCCAACACCACACATCTGGACCGAACCCAACGCCAGGAGACGCACAAAGCTGGAGCCATTCTGGATAAAACTACAAGGAGAGAAAGACTGAATTAGTGCAACTAATGCCAGTTACCACAACTCCTGTAGAATATCACACTATACATTGACCCAGCTGAAGGGATTGGTAAACAAAACAAGCTTTAAATAAACATGTAAACTACGCATGTATTTAGACAAACTAGCAATAATAGTTAAATTTTTTGAAATTGTATCAATCAAATTGTCAGTCAATCGTGTGTGAGATTGAGTCGGGACGGGACGGTTCAGTTAATCTTGTGAGGGAAATTACTTTTCAGCTTCACGCAGCTCAGATGGTCATGATAAGGGGGGGGGGGCAGCTGTTAGGGGTTAAGAGACTTGCTCAGGGACACTTCGACATGGGCAGGTTGGGAGGCAAACCGGAGACCTTCCGATTACCTCTCTACCTACTCAGTTACGCAGACAGTCAGGCACGTACGGCCGTACCTGGACATGCGCTTGTACGTAGCATCCAGGGCAGTGGTGTAGGTTCCTACCAGGATGGCGTCAAAGTAGCAGGGGATGAGGTAACGTGGGATGTGCTTGAGGTAGTCAAACATGGCCACCAACCACTGACCCACCTGCCACGCAGACCAGCAAAGACAGGCAGACGTAATGTTTAAAAAGCAGTATGTGTCACGGTATCAGATCCGTATCAGTGTCAGATCTCATCTGATGAGCCTGTGAATTGATCTACTGTATGTGATTATTAACTGTACCTATACATTATCACTCCTTCACGTTCCTTCATTCAATCATTCATTCATTGTTTAATTCCTTCACTTATTCAGGGTACATAAATGCACAGCATTTGACAGCAGTGTTATTCATGACTGTAAGCCTTACCTGTGCCAGAGGTCCCTCTTTGTTTACCAGTCTGTTGGAGACATACTCAATGAGCCAGTCGCCCTGCCTCAGGTTGGCACAGACAGGGTGTCCCAGGTCGTTGTTGGGACGAATGTCGGCCAGCACTGACATCAGACCTTCACGAGGGCCCCAGCAGAGAAACACCAGTAAACCAATAACCACAGCACGGCACAGTGAAGATAAAGTCACATATCTGGCTGTCCCTTAATTTAATAGAAAGCTGTGTAGCTGCATACCTTACAATTACATAAAGCAGTGGTTCTCCCCCAGTATCCGTATGGAGCCAGTGGTTAATGTCTCTATTTCTATTCATAAATCCTAGAGGCCAATTAAAGAGGTTCTGCTGACACAGTGGTATCTATATAGCAGTTTCCCTTTTTTTAGTACTGACAAAAATAGGGCTCATGGTGCCGGTGCCTTACCCGCTATACCTAAACTTGTTTTTTGAGGGGCGCAGCTATTAGTGTAGAATTACATCTTACACAAACATTAAATACCCGTTGACAATGAATGGATAATTTATGTCATATGTGGACATAGGTCGTCATAGATGTCTGATGATGTATGATGATAAGAGCGCCCCTCACTTCATCTTGCATAATGCTGTAAATTCATGTACCTTGCAGTCCAGCGTATTTCAGAGTCTCCCATCCAGGAATACCGTAACATCCTCCTCCGTCTTCCTGCTCTTCAGAATCGCAACGAAACAGCAGAACGTTCAGATCTGCCAAAGTGAGCTTGGACATTAACCTGTATGTGAACACACACACACACACACACACACACACACACACACACACACACACACACACACACACACACACACACACACACACACACACACACACACACACACACACACACACACACACACACACACACACACACACACACACACACACACACACACACACACACACACACACACACACCCTCACACACACACACACACACACACACACACACACACACACACACTTTTTTTTGTGAGGGTACCTACACACAGAAAGTCCCTTTTGCCAACCCCGCCTCGGGTATGGGCACTGATGACGTGGAGGAGAGAACACGCCCCCAGTGCCCACAGCGTCCTCAGCAGGAATCGAACCCAGGACCTTCTAGCTGTGAGGCGACAGCACCGACTGTGACAGCAAACGTTTAAGACCCCGTTTACACGTGACCGGTATTCATAGAAAACGGCAAAATAAAGTATCGCTTGCTTTAGACAAGAACAGCGTTTTCGGGAAAAGTGAAAACACCTTCCAAAGTTGAAATCAACGCTGTTTCCTCCCGTCTCCATGTAAAGAGGCGAAACGATAAATCCACACAACTTGACTTGACATAATGGCTCACGTCGGCTCACAACGCATATGTATATTCCATTGATGCAGAGCCATATGTTATATAATATTTGGAGTTCCTACAATGAGCAAGCGCTCCCTCCTCGCCTACAAAGCGCCACTCATCAGCGATGGTGAATGTAAAACCATGATGAAGATAAAATGCCTTGTGATAGGCGGCAGCAGCGTTTATGTAAAATGTAAGCATCCCGTGGCGCTCTCTGCCTGCATGCCTCTGGGCTGCCTGTTAGCCTGTCTGTCACTCCATGCGGTTAGAAAGCAGGCAGAGATGGGTGACTGGTCTATCTGGCAGTCCGTTACCGCCACCTAGCGACTTGGCATGCACATTATAGCGTTTTCATAAAGTGTGCGTTCTCGTGTAAAGGGTTGATAAAAAATGAGAACACAACTTCACCATTTTCTCTGGCGACCGTTCTCGTGTAAAGGTAGTCCAAGCAGACAGCAGTATCAGTGTGCAGTAGCAAGCAAGCAGGATGAGCAGTGCAAACTTTAAATAGCCGGTATGAAGATGGAATGAGTGTGTGATTGGATGAAGTGAATCATGTGAATGAGAACGTGATGCTGAGGTGGCCCAATGTACGGCCGGCAGCAACTGCACTTGCTCTGCGCATGTCTGTGCCAGGTGCAATGTTTATTTTATGCAGGTGTGTGTGTGTGTGTGTACACTCACTGTGCTAGTGGTGCTTGGAGGGCTAGTGGTGTGTTTGGGTCAGGGGTGCTGCCTCTGCGGTACTTAGGGCTGAATTGAGTCAGGTAGTACCTCAGAACACCCACCAACTGCTGGGCCTTAGGATCCAAACTCACCCTGGGAGCACAGCACAGAGACACAGAGTGACAGTGACAAGACACAGAGAAACAGATAGAGACAAAGTTGGAGAAAGTCAGAGAGAATAAGACTGAGGATAAAAAAGTGTGAGTGTATGCATGCTTGCATGTTAAATACCTAAAGGCGATAACGCTGCCAGGTGTGAGATTCTGGAAGACGATTTCCTGGACAAATTCTGATCGGCCTTTAGAGGTAACTCCAGCCTGCTTCACTACTTTACTATCCTGTAACTACATATATTATAATTATTGTTATTAGTAGTAGTATTGATATTAATAATAATCATCATGTCATCAACACCAACATCATTAATATAATCGTCATAACATTTACCGGTATGTGTTCTTTGATCTCCACAGTGTACTCCGGCATGCCATTGATGTAGTCGTCATCTTTCATATAACTCCCGACTTTCCTCTCCACTGTCCTCGCCTCCAACACCACTTCCTCGATCTTCCCTAGAGAGAGAAAGTGGGAGAGATAGAGAATGCACAACAATGCAATCACTCTTTGGCCAACATGGGACGTGGTATTTCTAGTCAGTTATAAAAAAAATATTATAATCTTTTTTTATCCCACGATTTTGTAACCCATTTTTCACCCCTGTGTCAATTATCTAATGTGATCCTGGGCTCTACACACCATCTGCCAACCTGGGGAGAGCAACGGACTTGAACTCATGCTTCCTTCATGCATGAGTGTCCAAGTTGCTCCTTTACACCTGACAGGGGGGAGTTTCCCTGGTTGGACGTAGCGCGTGGAAGGAACACGTTATTCTAACCAGTTCCTTTCCCCTCCATCAGGCGCCCCTGCTGGCCAGGGGGAGGCAGTTTAGAGACCAGGATTACTGCATGTTTTTTGTGAGGGTACCTACCCTAGGGGACACGGGGAGAACATGCAAACTCCACACAGAAATGCCCTTTCGCCAACCCCGCCTCGGGTATGGGCACTGATGACGCGGAGGAGGAAAAACGCCGCCAGCACCCACAGCGTCCCGAGCGGGAATCGAACCCAGCTGTGAGGCGACAGCACTACCAACTGTGCCACCGTTCTAGTCACAGTTATTGCATAATCGCCAAATTACAATTATTTGAGATATTCACCATTATTTTTGCATAATTGTCACAATCATTTAAATGTTGAAAAAATTTCATACATTTTCAAACATAAAATGTATATAATAATGGGGAAAATAGCAGATCACAGCAGATCGGGTATTTTCACTATTATTTTGAAAGTATAAAATTATACTATTTTGTATATTGAAGTTACTTGTCTTATCTGCCATGTGCAATTTTTGTTTATGAAGGCTAAAATCTTTATTCGTGTCTTGCTTTGTCCAATGCCAAAAACAATTAAATTGCTAATAGCAATTACCTGGATGACACGTGTCATATTCCTATTAATCGTGAAGTAAAATGTCATGATGGTACTAGGTATTTCCAGTGAAACGTGAAGTCAAATGTCACGATGGTACTGCAGTATAGCCTGGGTAAACCCACTCCCCCTGCTGGACAACATTTCATTCTGCCAGGAGGGTGCAAATCTGGCGAGGGGTTTACCCAGGCTAACTGCAGTAGGTATTTCCAGTGAAAACGGTATAGTACAGCGGCTAACAGCCATATTGTGAGAGAACCTTTCACTCTGTGATACAAGCGTGAAATTTGGCATGAACATGCCTCTGGGTCACCTCTTTAACTTTTTTAACCGAGCCAACGAAAATTCCAATATGGCGGCCATTTTTCAAGAAGGCCTTTTGTGGCGGTTCTGGACAACCGTGGGTGCGGCCGACTCGAGACCGGGCACTGCACTCACTGTGGGTGTGTGGAACGTGTGTGTCGAATTTGAAGTCGGTGGGGCGAACGGTTCTCGGGTTACGTGGATTACAGATGTACACACGCACACAAAAATCGTGAAATATAGAAGATCATTGGAACGGTTGTTCGCTTGGTGATACAAGCGTGAAATTTGGCATGAACATGCCTCTGGGTCACCTCTTTAACTTTTTTAACCGAGCCATCCAAAAATACAATATGGCGGTGCTATTTCAAGATGGCCGCCACATCTAAATGTTAGCCTATGTCTACATTTCTTACAAATTTTAGGAAGAATTTCACCATTATAGATAGATTTTTTGTTATTTTTTTTTATTCTTTATATTATTTTCTTATTATTTTGTTATTTTTTTTAGTTTTCATACTGAAGTGGCTAGACTTTGTGTAATGTATTATTCACATTCACAGCTGCACAATGCTGTACAAGAAAGAGATGAACGGAAACATTTGCACCTGCCAGTACAGCTTTGTTTGCAGGAGCATTTTGTTAATTCCTGGCAGCTGGCAGCAATTGGTGGAAGTGATGACCAATTCACCAACCACCTTTGTCCTTCCAGTTTCCATCCCCATTCTGCAGGACTTGGAATATCTGGCTGAGTGATAGTTGCTTGTCCCCAGACAGCTCCTGCTTGGTAGGCTGCACGTTTAACGTGTTCCTTCAGGGCAGCCCTTGTTGGTGGAATGGCATTATATGGCCTCTGCTTGCGGGCAAACATATGCAGTCGTGCATCATTGACAGATGTGGCTGTAAAATTTGTAAGAAATGTAGACATAGGCTAACATTTAGATGTGGCGGCCATCTTGAAATAGCACCGCCATATTGGATTCTTGGATGGCTCAGTTAAAAAAGTTAAAGAGGTGACCCAGAGGCATGTTCATGCCAAATTTCACGCTTGTATCACCAAGCGAACAACCGTTCCAACGATCTTCTATATTTCACGATTTTTGTGTGCGTGTGTACATCTGTAATCCACGTAACCCGAGAACCGTTCGCCCCACAGACTTCAAATTCGACACACACGTTCCACACACCCACAGGGAGTGCAGTGCCCGGTCTCGCCACAAAAGGCCTTTTTTATTTGGCGGCCATCTTGAAAAATGACCGCCATTTTGGAATTTTCGTTGGCTTGGTTAAAAAAGTTAAAGAGGTGACCCAGAGGCATGTTCATGCCAAATTTCACGCTTGTATCACAGAGTGAAAGATCGTTCCTATTATCTGCTGTACTAGTAGCTGTGTACTGCTCCTACCCGGTATGAACATGGGGGGTACACTGCTGGGGTACTGGTGGTTCTTCCAGAAGGCTGTCCTACACACAGACACTACAGACTGGTGGGTGCTGGGACAGTGCCGGGTCACTGCCACGATGTCTGCGTCCACCTGATCCACGTACACCTGCAAGTGACATCATATATATTAAGCTTAATTTATGGTCTTTATATTAAGCAGTATCCAAATTTTCAGATGGGGTCCGTGGCCAAATACATGATTTGGGGTTCCTTTATATGAAAAGGTTTGAGAACTGCTGCTCTACTGCTCTACTAAATATGTGTTGTTTTAACCAATTCATGCAGAAAACTACGTACCTGCATGAATCCCTGGGAAGCCAGCTCCTGGTGCAGTTGGTTGAGAGCCAGTTTACCAGCGATGATACCACTCTGGGCACCGACCTCAGCATGGGCAGTGGGGAGGGCTGAGGGGTTCCATTTAGGGTAGAAACGCTCCTCCTTTACAACAGAGATCTACACACACACACACACACACACACACACAATTTGCAATAAGCCGTAATGGTGTGTTGCGATTAATAAAATCACTGAGTAAATCTTATTGTATTTCGTCACTGTCGAGCAGAAATAATTTAATCACCATAATTGCATTGTTGTTTTTATATACTAATTCCCTAATTTATATTTAGTATGACAGCGGCGTGCTTAAAACCGCATTGCATCGTGACGTGTTGTGAACTTGTAGATCTGCAACATTTTTGCTGTTTTTCCAAAGATAAAAATTATATATATATATATATATATATAGTTTGAACATTTCTGTCTCTGCGTTTTACCAATATTTAACCAATGAAAAGTATTAACAAAAGCTTGTGACTAGATTATAACTACATTGGATCAATTGGAACACTGGCTCTTCTTTTCCATTTCCCGAAAAGTAAAGTTTTTGGAAATACAAGGTGTCTGCTGCTTGACAGCGACCATTTTTATTTACGTATATAACTATAACTAGTTGCACAATGTGTGTGTGTGTGTGTGTGTTACCTGATGGGGCACCAGTTCATCATATCCTCTAGTGGAGCCAGTAGCACAGCAGGCCATTGAGACCACAGCTGCACTGGGCAGAGAGTCTAAAGCAGAGCGCAGCTGCAACACAAAGAGAAACCTGATCAGAAAAGCCCTTCCATTAATTTAGGGGTGCAACAGAACTAATCGATTTAATTGGTTATTAAAAAAAGAATACTAATCATCGATTATAATTTTTTTAATAATAATCACACACGTATCATCGTACATAACATGTCGATTTGCTCGTCCACATATAACGTAATTTCTCCATGGATTGTCAATGGGAATTTAATGTTTATATAGGACAAAGATACAGATTTGCTTGTGCACATAATGACGTAAATTCTCCATTGATTGTCAATGGGAATTTAATGTTTGTGTAGGACAAAAATACAGATTTGCTTGTGCACATAATGAATGAATGGGTTGTGTGTTGTGTGTTTGTTGGTTTGTTTTTCCTTTCCTATTAGTGTATATAATAAAATCAATACTGTATAAACAATATCTACTCTAATTTTTACTTGCACATCCAATGATTAGCCATTGTAATTTATCCACCTGTATGGGACACTCGTTGTCATGGGTTACGTCCAGGAACATGGCATGGGCGATGGAGGGTATCAGGAGGCGGAGGCTGGGCTGAACGAAGGCTCCCACTGGCTCCCCTCCATAGCGGTACACCAGTCGGCCCTCTTCATGGCTGTCACCGGCTGACATGGCCTCTGGAACATTGTGGAAAATGGTCACAGACAGACATACATACCTTACACAGAATAAGATATAGATAGCTAGGCATAGACACGGAGATCACGGAGACAGACCGACATACATACCGTACACAGAATAAGAGATAGATAGCTAGGCATAGACACAGAGATAGACAGGCATTGAGAGAGAAATATTTAAAGCGCAATGGGCTGTATGCACACACGCCATTTTGGAAAGAACTTGGGCCCCATTCTGGTTAAACAGAGTCAGGGTGCTGCTATTGTGCGTGTTGGCTCACTGGAAACACTCTGCTACCCCAGTGGGTCTCCAAAAGTCTCCTTGAGTGGGTTCCAAATGGCCTGTACGGGTGTGTAACTCTGAGAGTGTACAAATGGTTATGGGGGTCCTTGAAATTAAAAAGTTTGAGAACCACTGCACACTAAATGGAACAGAGCCTTAATTAGTATCATTGAAGTAGGAAAGCCGCCCGGGGTTACAGGCTTTAGTTTTTTAGACATACTATTGGTCCGACTGTCATTAGACCGACAAACATACCTCAAACCCTAACCTAACCGCAAGCACGGGAGCATTGCATTTTCGACAGCATGTCCGACCGTTGATTCCGCATGTCGGTCCGTTGGTGTGTCTAATCTACGTGTGCATCTCGCAGCCTGGAAGTACGAAGAGTTATTGTATGTGTGCATATAGCCCATTGACTTATGTATTGAATTTTTACTTAAAAAGAATGTTAGTACAAATATATAACCCCCAAATGTATGTGTATGGTGATGCATGGAGAGCCAGGTGAGCAGTGGCAACACACGGCAACAAGCAGCCCTCTCACTTCCTCAGACCTACATACCATAGTGTAGAGTAGACAGTAGACTACAACTATTGTCCTACCAATGACATTGTCCAATGGTAACAACCCTCCCCCCTCCTCCCGCTCTCTTGTACAGTATATACATACAGTAGTCAAAGTTTTAGTTCACCTCACATTATCCTCATTGAACATTGTGTGTGTGTGTGTGTGTGTGTGTGTGTGTGTGTGTGTGTGTGTGTGTGTGTCTACCTCGTATTATGGAGGAAATCCCTAGTTTTGTAACAAAGATGTTATCCAGCTCTTCGCTGCTGGTGAACAGTTCAGCCACAACATACAGGTTAGGACGGATGGCCCTGGCCACGTTCAGCATAGACTAACCAACCACAACAGAGCAGCAGCAGAACAACATGCAACACAAAAACATGCCAATGTAGTTTGAAAGATGCATATGGGAGATGGAAGGAATGAAGAAGGCATACCAGAAGTTGGAGAGGAGAGGAGGAAAGAAAAGAAAAGAAAAGAGAGGGAGGGAGTAGAGGAGAGAAAGAAAGAACAGGGAACGCGATTGATGCAAAACAATGTAGCGAGAAGAGAAAGGCAAGCCAATTAGCCATTAGTTTATGTGCAAATGTACGTGTGCCCATGCATGTGCATGTACCTCGTATAAGGCTGGTAATTCCCAGGCGGTTAACAAACACATTGTCAAGGAGCTCACTGCCTGTAAACAGTTCAGCTATGACATAGAGGTTGGGCCTGACCACTCTGGCTGCGTCTAGCATGGCCTAGACAGACAAGACATGACCATCACACACAAACAGGGGGAGAAAATCACACATACATTATGGAGAGCTACTCGTTTAGGATAGATAACATAGCAATACATCTGTGCAGTGTGCTTTCTGTTTATGGTTCAGTTACTGGCCCAATACCTCTATTTTATTTTGGAATGTGTTAGGTTGTGTCTACTGCATACAATATTATGTCATTCACTAACAATTTAGGCTTTTAGCAGACACTCTTAATCCAGAGCGATTTACAGTAAACAAGAACAACACATGGTAATACATCAAATACACATTGTCATCTAGAGTCATAAGGAAGCTAAGAGTAGAATAGTTGTACAATGAGTAGTGCAACATATACTGTAGGTATTTTACAATGTCCTGTTCTTACTCAATGTTGAGGTGTGAGTCCACTGTCTAAAGAGTCTGCACTGTCTGAATATGTTCTGCAGCATCCTCTTGCACACAAACATCCTGGTATGTGTACATTTACATCAAGTGTTTCTAGTTGAGTTGTCACTTCACAGCTGTGACACAATTACTTCGCAATGGACCACATACAGTACAGGACATGTGGTTATATTATCAATCAGCAAACATACAATATACAGGACACATTATAAGAGTAAATAAATACATAAAACTCTATAAACCATTGTGTGTTTGTGGCCTGGGTCTTAAGGAAGTTAACGCTGTATATAACCTCACTTTATGGAGTTGAAGAGACGATGACACACAGGGTACAGACTTTAGTTTAGACATACTATTGGTCCGACAGTCATTAGACCGACAACCTACCTCAAACCCTAACATAACCCTAACCGCAAGCACGGTTTGTTTCTGCATGTTGGTCCGTTGGTGTGTCTAATCTGCATGTGCATCCCGACACACAACCACAGAGGTAGCTAAATGAACTTAATGAAGCCAATCACAGCCTGGTACCTCAGCCACATGTAGAGGCGTGGAGTGGCAGTTATCCAGTCTGACTCCATGGAAATATTTAGCCGTAATCTCTGTGTATTTCTGCATGTGGGCCCACAGGTAGGGGCAATCCTCAGGACCATTTCCATAGCGCAGTTTGACACTATCGCCCCAGCAGATCAGCTCCCGGCGCAGATAGACGTTGGACCCTGCAGGGAAAGCAAGACATCAACACAGGCCTGAGTTCGCATTACCTCAGTCACTTTAATACGGAAGTAATAAGTACGTCTCTGCGCTGATGCAGACACTATACTGGGAGTGCTCAAATAGAGTGTAGGTCATTACTAGATTCCTTTAGATTTACATATGCTAGCTACAGTACTATACATTATTGTTTTATATCATGTTTACTAAATGTAACTATCAGTCAGCTCTCACTTACTGATAAGTTGGATAAGTTTTTTTGTTTTCTTTTACTTACTTACAATTGAATTACCCATCTACATTCTGTTTAATTTGTTTATCTAAAGTAGTCATTTGCCCTCCCTTTTGTTTAGTTATTTTATTCAATTAGCCCTTCGCTAAGCCTCCCCAACCTGTCCTTGTCCAATAGGCACGTTAGCAGCGAGGAGACAGGACAAGCTGTCCTTCTCCCCATTGACATGCATGTAAAATGACGGGATTTCTCCATATAAAATAATCGATCATTTCTGTAGCAAAACCTTCAAAATGTCTTCTAAATTTAGTCAACCAGGCTATGCACTGGACAAATGTGCATGACATTATTTAAATAAACTAGAAATACGAGGAAATTACAGAGGGAGAAATCAACTTTTAACGACCGACCGGAGTTTTCATGTTGCACGGTAAGACTACGGTCATTAGTATTATTGCCATCACCTCGGTGGTCAGTTGTGTAACTTTCTCGACGTTAAGTGTATGACAACACAGCCATGCAAAATAACACTGACAGGTGAAGAAAGCTTTACCTGCATAACAACAGTTAAACAGCTAAACTATTTGGATTGGCATTGGACAATCGCTTTTTGGGGTGGGATTTAGCAAAGGGCTAATTGCTTTGTTTACCAGGCTCTGCAAAGTTGCGCAGCGGGTCGTCACACATCACCCAACCGTTGTGGGCCATGAAGTGACAAATCATGTCTGGCTTGTCCAATAGAAGCATCTCCGCTGCCAGAGTCATCTCCTTAAATGGGAAGGTGAAATACCTAGAATGGAACAGGTGAACAGATGTATAAACCCAGGTGAGGATGTCAATGAGGAATTCCACCCTTTTCCATGAGCTTTCATCCCCTTCATCATTCCTCTCTCTCTCTCTCTCTCTCTCTCTCTCTCTCACTTCCACTATCCCACCACGTGACGTGACTAGTGGATCTTAAAAAAAAAAAAAACTTGTGTCCCATCTCTACCCTTTTTACTTCCCTCACTCCTTATACCCATGCTTTATTCACTGACTCACATAAAAATATCTACCGGTATCCATCCATCTATCCATCCATCCATCCATGCTGCCTGTGCAAAGGGCTAGTTTGTGTCCAAATCCTCCTCGCCCAACCCCTCCATCTCTGTCTCTAGAATCTAGAAGGGTTTTCCTGCTCATAGGTCGTAATTCCTGCCTTAGTTCCAGGTAGCCATCTATGGATCTGTTTCCACATTTACAGTATTTTACCTGGTAACCAGAGGATCTTTCCTGGTAACAGGCCCCAATTTTGGACCATGGTCAGCCAGACGTTCATACACTATATTTCCCACAATGCAGCTGACGGCCTAGGGAGAAAGAAGTATGAGGACATTTTCTGGTAAATATGGATGGCCAAATTCAAGTTGACTGAATACTTAATGTATTAAGTTGTCTTTAGCAAGACAAGGAAATTAATTAATTGATGAAAGCACAAGGTATGAACTTAAAGCTGATAGTTTCTGAAACAAATAGATGCACACTGCATAGAGTAACATGTTTTATGCCATACAGCTACATTCCCTATAGACCACATTATTCAATTCAATGCATCGTTATATTGTCCGCATCTGAACACAACAACATTAAATTGTCATCAGGCAATTGTGAAACATAATTATTTTTATTAAAATAAGACAATCAATGCGGGGGCCGCGAGACATGGCCAAAGCATTTCCGGGGATCCCAGCCAAAAACGTTGGATAGTTAAAGACAGTTAAAAACAATTAACCCACCCATTACACATTGCCTTCAATAGTACCTGTTCCTGGTGCTGGTGCACAATGTGGTACTGTTCTCCATTCATCTCGTTCAGTTTCTGCTTCAGCCAACCACAGCATTCCTCTACATGTTCGGTGGAGGAGCTATAGACAGAGGTGAAACAATCTACTTACAATATATACATTCTGTTATTGACACAAGGTGAGGGCTTCATAAATACAATATAATTATGCTGAATGATCACGGAAATCCATGGCTGCTGGGTCTGAGAAATCACTTTAAAGTGAGCCAGTCTGACCAAGTGACCATCAGGTTACCATTTAACGGTTTTGTGTCTTCGTCGTCCTGTGTATGTTATAAAGTCAAGTGAACATCCAGTGAGCAGTTATCAGCAAAGTGTTCCATGTATTTAAAATAAACACTTCAGACATGTAACTGCCTGCAGACATCAGTGCTATTCTTCACGTTTCCGGCCTTGGATTAATACGTATTCAGCATTCCTAAATGTTTCGTTGAGGACAAGTATCCTTTTTTATCTGAGCGTTTAACTTGAAACACAAAAGTTTAAGCACAGAAGAAGAACCATGACATAGTTGTATGGATGTACAGTATATTGTTTGAGACATTATGATATTTAGCCTAGTGTTTCTTGAATTTGCCACCAATGATCAAATAAATACCCATCTGCTCTTAAAAACTGTTGACGTGACTTTGAGCCTGACCTCTGAGGTACGAAGGTCTCCAGAGCAGAGTCCATGTCCACTGTGTCACCATGACGATGGTAACCAGGATCCTGAATGATCCTTAGGCCCTTCTTCCCATGTGTTTTATTATAGTCTGCCTTGGTGCCTTATAACACAAAACGACAAGAGATGCGCGCGTGCAAGCACACACACACACACACACACACACACACACACACACACACACACACACACACACACACACACACACACACACACACACACACACACACACACACACACACACACACACACACACACACACACACACACACACACACACACACACACACACACACACACACACTTTTTTTTTGTTATATTAGTTCCTGTGGCTCTCTCCTCATCAATGCCTAAATTAAAATAGCTATTTTAAAGCTGGATTATTATTTGTTTTGATTTATTTTAAATGCAATAACCACAGGGTTACAGCAGTTTGAGGATAAACACAATAAGGTCTTAAGACGTATTTCCATTGTGGTACTCTCACAAGTAACAGTTGGTAAGTTAAAAACACATTACAATACGAAACAAATACCATTCCTTAGCCTATTCGCTAACTTTAAAATACTCTTGAAGCCTGATTAATACTTAGTAATGTGCTAAGAATACCCGATGCACAAGCTCACAACCCGTTGGTCTGTGGCCCTGTTGTGCACTATTTTGTAATAGTTTCAGTACAGATCGACCAATCATTTTTCAGGAGCTTCTTAAAATGTACAAACCATCGTAGAGCAGGTTTCTAAACTGGTTCACGGCTTTGTCCACATTGACTTGGAAGAACTCCCACAGTTTGATCTGAGGGAATAGGTCCTGCCACATCACACTGCGGAGAACCTACAAACACACACAGGTAAACAGTGAGAACGTGTGTGTGTGTTATAATAATAACTTATTCTTACAGCCCCTTGAAAACAAGTTACAAAGTGCTTTACAATAACAACAGTACATACAGTAAATATACAAGAAAGATATATCCATGTAACTGAATGACATTCAAAGCACATTCAAAGTGGGACAGTTCATGACTGCTAATATTGTTTTTTTAATGAATCATTTCCTGTCTGCTAAAATGGGTTCTCTAATTTAGTTAACAAGCTGCATTGGATTTAGACTGTTATTACATAATCTGCTTAGTGTGGCGGCCACTGGTCTTCCATTATGTGAAATTCAGTATTTACAGTATACTTTAATGCATTTTAGAAACCAACTAAACTAAATTGAAAGGTGTGTTTGTTTCGTACACAGTACACAGTGACTATTGCACACAACACATGTCCACAGTAATATAATTAAGAAAACCTAAAAGATAAATATGGGTTGTTATGGTCAGTTCCTAATCAGCTGAATGCGCATATTGACTAAGTGGATAATCAAACTATCGGTGAGTGGTCTCACATTCAGATGACTCTCATTGGTGATGTTAACAGGCAGTCCTTTGTCAGTGTAGCGTCCATCTGCTACTCTTGTGGTCAGATGCCATATAGCTCTGTCTAAGACCCAGGCTGGACGCAGGTGAGGAGAGTTCACCAGGTTGTAGCCACACTCTGGATGTTCTTTAATCCACGGACTGTTAGCCGCTACAGATGGAGAGAGAGGTACACTGTAAAGACCCTATGGCAGTTACATTTTCCTAGATTTTTTTTGGTATGTTCTTAATCACACGTAGATGTACCAGAATCAATTGAAAACCCTTTTGTATCAGTTTCTTTGGGTTTAAGTGATATTACATGAACTCATTATGCTAATTACTCCATTTATGACGAAACGGTAGCACTCGCCATACCGCAGCACATAAAAATCATATAGCAACAACACATTAAAGGACCACTTCAACACTTTTCAACATACCTTCATATAATTGGTCCTCACTAATAATCATGATAAAATAGCACAATTTTCAGTCTGTGTCTCATAGGAGGGCTGTGGGCAGTTCAGAATCCCGTCCACCAGTGACATCATCGATGTGGAATCCAATCTAATAGAAACTGCAGGATTTCTATTCCTGAAAAACGGGTTTCTGAACTGCCCGCAGCCCTCCTATGAGACACAGACTGAGTCGAAATAAATGGTGGTATTTTATCATGAACATCAGTGAGGACCAATTATATGAAGATAGGCTGAAAACTGAAAGTGATGAAGTGGTCCTTTAAGTACTTTTCCTCAAAAATGTCTACATGATTCACATTTTTGGCATTTCGGGTCCGGACTAAAATGGAAGCAAATGGGCAACTGATGTGTCTTGCTTTTAAATCTATTGGTTTTTAGCATCCGTGGCTAGCCTCCGGTGGCACCTATGTTATGACGTACGTCATTGAATATCCAAAATCCTCACACACGCGCATGCACGCAATCCAAAGCATTTTTAGGGCTCAGATTGAGATACAGCTCAATACAACTCTAATCCGACCTTGCGAGTGGGAAACCATTGTTGACATGTTGAGATGGCGCTCTGGACTGAAGCCTGGTGCATCACACAATTACTTCCCCCTCAACTAGGCGCTAAAGATTGCCTGTCTTAACCACCAGATCCTGAAATTGGTTAATCATCAAAGTTAATAATCTCTCAGATTTCTCAGACAAAAAGATATCCTGTGTCAGCAAATAAGAAGTTAAAGCTGCTATAAACAATAGGATGTCAACATTTTATTACCTTTTTTATTTTTGGTATTCAGACTGCCAGCAATGCAGCAATGAGTATGATTGTATGATGTTTGCATCTGTGACACGTCTAGGGGCCACAATCTGCATTCAACGATGTTCCTAGAAGCTTTGTCATGAAAAAAACCCGGTTGAAATGACTAACCAATCAGGAAGTAGACAGGCAAATCGACCAATGACAAAGCTTCTAGGAAAATCTTTGAATGCAGATTGCAGCCCCCAGATGTGTCACAGAGACTTAAAAAATAGTCATATTATTGTTTATAGCAGTTTTAATCTAGTTGGTCCACCATTGGTAAGCCGGCCAGTCACCCAGTCACTAATGTAACCTTTAGATCAGGTTCATCTGACCTTCTCTGGGAGCTGGAGGGAGGTGGGGGTGCAGGGCAGAGGGATTGAGAGTTGGGTGAGGGTCACAAACCAACAGACCATTATGGAGAATACTTGAGGGTACAGGTTAGTGATAATTAAACATGATTTGGAAATGGTGTCCATTACACATCCATGCCCAATAGACTGAGGCTGTATTGTAAGGGCCGATTCATACTTCTATTTTACCGCTGATTTTGGCTCGTCAGAAATTTTCAGTAGCACCGAAGAGCCGACTTTAGGACGGTACCCGCCCCCCCCCCCCGCCCCCCCCCCCCCCCCCCCGAACGAGTATGAATCGGTCCTAATGGCCCCAGTCTGTTTGCTTGTTGGTATGTCATAGCAATTCAATTTTACTCCGATTTGGATCACTCTTATCAGATGAGTCAATTCAGGGACTAGCTGTTCTTGTAATAGTTTCTAGTATATTATAATGGCTGTGTAGGACTAGGACACAATTCTCATGATGCAAAATGTGTGGAAGAATTCCCCCCGAACACACGTATGCTGCTTTCCAACTCCGTGTGAATTCACTGTCCTCTGCCTTTCTCTTGCTCACTGACCTCTGGAATTCAGTCAGCCCAGCACTGAATGCATGGATAGTGTGATTATCTCACTGCTTTGAATGCAAGTGCACGCACTACAGTACATACTTCACAATATACTATGTGTGTGCGCGTTTGTGGGTGTGCATGTGTGTGACAAGCTTTCTCAGTCAAAGGGACGCATGATTCTACTTTGTATACAACAGACATCTTAGGTATGATAAACTACACTGTAGGTTAAAAAAAAAAGAAAACAAGAAAGAACTAAGAATAACAATGTTTTTGTTCAGTCACTGCAGTAACAGGCTGTTGTAATATTTGAATCTTTTATACTGAAAAACAAGCCATTCAAATGTGTGTGTGTGTGTGTGTGTGTGTGTTTTATAGGGGATTCACACTGAGACGGACTGAATCCGTTTCATTGGAACCGTTTTCGAATACGGTTGCCTGGTCCCCGATGGCCATGATTCACATTGCCCGAGATTCAACAGCGCACCCGGGTACACTTGCATAACACACTTTAATCCTCCTGATGACGGTGTGCTTGATGGCTGGCGCGCACGGACACTGGAAGGAAGGAGGGAGGTCCGCACACTGTTATGAGCTCCAATTCTTTATTTCAGGTTACGCGCACGGACACTGACCATCAACTGTGCGACATTGTCTCAAATAAATCCAGACACACTGAATTGCATTGCCTCTTTGGCTTTTTGCCATTATACTACTTGTCAGCCTGCCTGCTATTCACTGTGTCAGTCAGTTCTGTGCTCCAGTGTATTAGTTTGCTATGGATTCTACTTTAGCATTATTATTATTTTGTTTTACTTTGGAAACTGTGCCAAGCAAAGCCCAAGAGCCACGTGTAGTCCGCAGAATAAGATCAGCGCGGTGCTGCGCGTATAAGCAGATTCAACAGGAGAAGGGCGGCGTTGAGAAATGCGCTGGTGTTACGCATCGTGCAGAGGCTGTGTTTTTTTTTGTTGACGCTTGGCTCGTCGACTGCATGCATTCACATTGGAACGATCCGTATCTGAATACACTTCAACGGTCCAGAGACCCTCCCCCCATGCGGTCCCGGGGACGGTTGGGCGATCCGCTCCCGGGAACGGTACGCATCATTCACACTACCACAACATCTGCCAAGTGGTCCCGAGTGCGCACCCGGGACCATAGTGTGAATCCCCTATAAGAGCCTTGCACTGTTTCAGACAACAAACTAAACACGTGGCAAGTTGGAGCCAGGATAGCCCTACCGTTGCTATGAAGTCTAGGACAGTATCCAGAAGCACCCCTAATATGGCTTGTTGTTGCTTCTGTATCAAGCACTAGTCAAAAGGAACTTTGTGCCTCACATCCTTCGCTGAATTTACATACCGGTAGTTCCCATATTTCTCTGTGGTTTAAATGTGGGTTTATGGATTCATGTTTAGAATATCTACCATGCAGTGGCGTAAATATCGACGGTGCAACCAGTGCGATGCACCGGGGCACAGCACCCCCAAGGGGCCCAGCCGCCCATGAAGGGGGAAGAAGAAGAGAAAAAGAGTCAGGACGAGACGACGGTGAAAGCCTGGTTTCAGGGGCTATCGGTCGCAGGAAGAGTAACACCCAGGATTAGTCAGTGATGTCACTGACTGACTGGTTTATAAACAGCTTCAAGTCCATACTACTTCCGTGTTTCATAACAGTGACATCACTGTCCACTCATTGTTATCTTATACAAGCGCACATCAGAAGATGTAACCCAGGTAAAGTAATCTGTCACCCCCAAAGCCACAATAATATTTTTGGGGGCCCACACACGATATCTGCACCGGGGCCCACTGCCACTGCCACCATGCCAGTCAGTTATGGAGCTAATTTTGGATGGCATTAGATCTAAGGCATGCATAAAGGGTACTTACCAGTGTGATTGTAGACCACATCAGTGATAGACAATATGTTCCATTCTTTCTTTATCATCTCCACCCGTGCTCCAACATTTGCCCAACTGTAGCTCTTCCCCTCTGGGCTGAACTCTGGGTTAAAGGTCAGCTGGTCAGCCAATGAATAGCAAGATCTGGACTCTCCCAGGGTCTGCAGGGGGGTGAAATGAATCATGTTGTAACCTGGAAAGTAGATGGAGAAAGAGAGACATCAACCAGAAGAATGCATTAATTATCAAAGGCCTTGTAGCAGTCGTGCCTTGGTAATGTGCACCGTATAGTAGCAACCAACAAAGTACGTGAGGCTGCAGGCTCCAAAATGAAACCTTTCTGTCCCCACATGACAGTGAAGTGACAATTTAAAAGTGCTCATCAGGGTGGGGGGTAAACAGTTCATAATATGATTATTTTGGGGGGTCACTGCCTGAAAAACTTGAAAACCACTGACTAGGCAGTGAGTGCGTCTCCTCTCCTCTTAGAGGCCCCCACCCTTTATTTGAATAGTATTGGTGGACCAATGAAAACACTCACTGAGTCAATAATGCTGGCTTATTGGATAAAAACATACACACACCCAAGTAATGAGTAATCAGATTGCACTCGAGGGCAAGGTGAGGGCTAACATTAATGTAAACATCGGCTGGCTGACATGTTGACCCACTAAACTAACTGCCTCATCTTGTTACTCTCTCTTTCTCTCTCTCTACTGCTCACACAGGCTGTTGAGAAAGAGAAGTTGGCTGGTTTTAAAAGCAGCTAATTGCTGTGCATTTAACACATTTGAGATGTTAGCTCAAGCGCTTATCCAGATTAGGTGATGATTAATGGAACAGTGATGTGTCCTTTAAGGCCTGATTTATAAGATACTGTGCTTACAACATTAACACTTTGATGGCGGCTAATTGTTTAATCCAGGGTTCCACCACCCGTAATACGCTAAACCCGCTATTTGTTTAATGCGTTTAATTCGCCGTTTTAAAATAATTCAAAATAAATAGCAGATTTGTCCCGGACCTGGTGATGAGGCCGATGACGAAACCGGAAATCAAGTCATCCTCTGGGCTGCTAGGGCTTCTGGGAAATTGAGCCCAATGCATGTGAACGGGCCGTTTGTTTAGACTACAACATGCTGTGCAGGGTGGTTTCATTTCGCATTGTCATTGCCCTTTCACATTAGCCTGGTTAATAAACCAGACCGAATCAGCCGTTGGCAAAAATAAATTGCCTGCCGGCAGATTACGGTCTGGAGAGGCTCAATTGTACGCCCATTTCCTACACCAGAGAAATGGGGCGGCCAATTGGGACACGGTATGCAAGATGGGCGGGCTTTGGTACAGTGACTTTCAATGCTTGAGACCTTTGACTGACAGTAGCTCTGACCAATTGCGTCAAAGAGAAAATGTTTCAACCCGCTCCCCTGGAAATGAAATCCAAGCTGAGCCTCCCCAGACTAATATCCCGCGGTCCGTGCGATATTAGTCTGGTTTATTAACCAGGCTACTTTCACATTGAACATGAAGCCAAGAAAATAAGCCACACACATGTTCTCTCTCTCTCTCTCTCTCAACCTTACCTGACTCCTTGGTAACTCTCAGTCTTCCAGGCCAATCGTCCAGGTGTCCTAGACATTTGGACAGGTAAGTCTGGATGGTGATACAGTCTAGGGGGACGACATTGTCCTCTGCTCCAACACGCAGCACAGGGTCAACTACAATGTAGCCACCTCCTGATCGCTTTGTGTCTCTGTGGAGGAAAGATTATATCATTCATATGACATATGATATGTATTTGTATCCCCCTTCCTTGTTTAGGACTAGGGTTCATTTGTGAGACGAAAACACGTATTACATCCTGCACAGGTGTGAACATAGCTATTTTCACCAAATGCCCCCGGACAAGAGCTTATCTACAGTACAAGCTCACAATGTGATCTGTTGTTTGAGTGAAAATACTTCCCTTTCTATTATTAGTGTTGGCTACAAGTATATAGTTCTGTAAGATAATGTTAACAGTAGTCAGATGTTTTCTTTTCTACTGAGTGTGTGTCCAAACTATCACTATTAGGAGCTGGATGTCATCTAATTAGTGCTCCATAATCAGGTTAGTATCTGTATTGATCAATTTGATCTCAATTGCATGCAAACTGGTAGACTAAGGCCCAAACCACACCAGCTGCAACTCCTTGCAACTACTCGCAACTAGGGTTGGGATTCGGAAACCGGGTCCATTTCAGACCCAGTTCCGACATTGCGGATCCGGAGCCGGTTCCATCTTTTTTTTATTAACGGTTTCCCAAACGGTTCTCATCAGTCGTCATTTAGCTCCGCTGTGTCTGTGCAATGTGCATGCATGCAAGCAGAGCCTGGGGTGACGTCACCCCACCTAAAGGAGTGAGTGGGGTCGGGGAGGATACGCCCACTGTTCTGTGCATTCAGCAACCGCCGCGGAGCGAGTGGGACAGTATGTCGAGGAGATCTCCAAAGTGTGGTTAACAGAGAGGGAAATGACTGAGGCTGAGCACGCAAAGTGCATTCAATGTTATGCTATAGTTCCCTGCAAAGGTTGTTGCAACTTGTACCAGTTGCACATCCACATTGAGGAAACATCTCAAAATCAATATGCCTACACAACTCAGTCCACAACTCACGAGAATAATCTAGGCACATCGCGTTTGAGAGCCAAGCGGAAAGCCCGCAGTCCCGCAGCTCCACTACAGCAGGCCGGGGGATGAGGATGATGCGAGGCTGGTTCACTTTCCCCAGGCTAGTAACGTAATAGAAAATAAAAACTACTAACGTCTACAGAGCTTTTCATTAGGCGTATTGTACAACTGCTGTTAATGGTGTTAATTTAGAACGCCAATGACTCAACGTCTTTCTGTCTGATATTTTATGAATCACACCAAATCAATTTGTCTGCACTTATTTTTTACAACTTATAAGCAACTCAACTGCTTTTGATTTGGCTCTAAATTAATCGCGTGACTGTTGAGAGCCCAGCATTTAGGTGCATATACTGTACCTCCATAGATTGATTAGCCTATTTTATAAACAGTTTGCAGAAAAAAGCACAGGAACGTAGCCTACAGTTCAATACAAGGTCTGCTAAGAGGATTTTATAATCCAAGAAAGCACTATTTGTTTCCATTAGGGTAAGGGGTCCTTCATATTAAATTAATCTGAACATTAAAGACAACATTTGTCACCACAACAATATCATTATTGCAATGTGTACTGTATATTTAATATACAGCAAATTGCAATATACAGTACAAATTGCAACAATGATATTGTTGTGGTGGCTAGCTGCTGGTGGTGGTGGTGGTGGTGAAGTTTAAATAATAGTGCCACCTCATAATTGTAAAGTGCATTTTCAATAATTGA
This sequence comes from Protomyctophum parallelum, assembly GCF_964188405.1. Classification (NCBI taxonomy): domain Eukaryota; kingdom Metazoa; phylum Chordata; class Actinopteri; order Myctophiformes; family Myctophidae; genus Protomyctophum; species Protomyctophum parallelum. The sequence goes on along the minus strand of NC_139709.1, from coordinate 23,491,812 downwards.
ATTAATTAATTTGTGTTTATTATGTACTTGGTTAGGTTAGTTATAATATAAGCATAATCTATGTCAGAAAAAAAGGGGAAGAAAATAATATTAGGATCCATTAAGGGACCCGTTAGGAACCGTTAAGAGGGATCCGGCAAGGATCCGGAACCGTTAAAATCCTAACGAATCCCAACCCTACGAGTCGCAACTCCTTACAACAAAACAAACCACACCAATGACATTCCTTGCAACATGCCATTGGGAATAATGGTTGCTACTTGCAAGTAGTTGCAAGGAGTTGCATGGCGACCCTCTGGTGTGGTTATAGTGTGGTACGAGGTGTATTTCCGTAGGATTTATTTGCTTTCATAGGGACCAAACTGTACGAAAATGATGGGGTTCAAATTTTCCCGACCCCCACCCCTTATTTGGGGGGTCATATATTTTGGGACCCCCCATAATAGTACACCAGACAATTAATGTCCGATTTTCATAATATTAGGGTTGTTTTATAGTTGATTTCTTACACTTTGAAAGTAGCCAGAATAATCTTTTCTGACTTTTGGTTGGGGTCTTTCTTCAACAATGTCAAATTAGATAATAATTTAAGCATTAAAAGTTTACAAAAATGAGTAGTAGTTAATACCAGGGGTCTTCCACAGGGGGCCGGGACTAGTTTTGCCCCTATTCTTGCACCCATATATGTGATTTGCAAGTATTTCGAATATTATTAGAATATCTTGCGTTTATGTACCTTTGAAAGTACTTTGATAGTTTATTAGTATTCTACCATTATTGTTGACAGATGTTACTGCAGGGAATAAAGATATTGCAACTTCTCACTTTGGGCATGCAGAACGTGTCCATTTATTTCACACACTGCACTCACACTAACAACACAACACACACACACACACACACACACACACACACACACACACACACCTATCCTCTTAAAGAGCCCATGGTCAATTATGCCTACAATACATTATTTGTATTTGTATTCATCTTCGTCATCATCATCTTGAATGTCCTCCCTGATAGTGTTGACACAGTCTCCACCATAGCATTTGCAGAGAGGAGTGCAAGGCAGGTTATTGTTTGAGCAGCTGCACCGTCCCTTGCAACCTGCTTTGCAACCACATGTGATGAGCTCAAGTACTGCCTTTGGAGCAGGGAGGGCAAGACACCTGACTGGAACATACCCTCCACTATCTGAATTCCATCCATTTTGTTCGATTGGTGGAAGCTCAGGGCAATTTGTCAGGTATGAATGACTTATCCCGCATTGTGACGTAGTTGGCACAGAGGATATGTGGTAGCAGTGCAGCACGAGTTGGAGGTAGCATCTCACCCTCCAAGTTCTTTGACCGAAATAGTTCCCATCTAGTAATGGCAAGGTTGTTGGACCTTTTGGACTGTAAATACGGCATGCAAAATGCTCCAATGGTGAGGAAAGCTTGCCGTTAACAAGCTCAGGAGGAATGGAACCCATTCCAAGGCCCTTGAAGCAGTTAATGGCAGGATCATCATCATCAAGCCTCAAGTAGGCATTGACCCATGTCTTCTTGGAGATTCCAACAAATTCTCCTACCCAGTCAGCACCAGATAAATTGTGTAGGCCCAGGAAAATTGTGTAGGCCCAGGAAGAATGTCATTTTTTGCCCCATCTGACACAAGCGCTGATGAAACCAGACTCTTCAATGGTGTGTTCTCTTTGAACAGATTGCCTCCACAGTGCAACTCAATCAATTTACATTGCTTGAGAGCATTTTCTCTTGCCCTCAATGCAATCTCTCCTGAGAGCTGATAATGTTCTTTCCTTGAAGACCTGGAAGCTTTTGGGAAGCTGTTGAGGTACTGATTCACTAGACCAGAAAGATGAGATGTGGTAGTGACTAGTCGGTCCAGAGCTGCTTCATCTCTACTGAGTCCAACCATCCCACCATGTCCCTTTAGCTTCTTGATTTCCTGCTCAAGGGCTTGATCTGTGAAGAGATGAGTGAACGGTATCTCTGACTTTGCCACCACAAATTCACCTGACTTCAGTGCGTTCCATGTTTCTGGGTCATCCTGTTCAAGAGCGTTCATTTGGGCAAGATAGACTGGCATCAGTCGAGCATATTTAAGGAGATCACGAGCAAAGAAATACTTGATGAGTTCCTCTAAGGATGACAAGTAGCCCTCCCAGTCACCTGACCGACGGCGACAACAGAAAGACAAAGAGAAAAGAGAAAGACAGCAGCAGCCTGGCTGATCTTGGCTGATCTTTATTTAGCAGCATTTTTGTGCATTTGCTACACTTGGGTCTGAGGCACCTTACTTTGAAAATAGCTGATCTACAAGCTCAAACTACAACCTTGTAGATCAGCTATTGTTGGCTAAAGTTCTCCTTGGAAAAGGGACGCTATGGTTCAAGTGGTTTAATGTAAAAAAAGAAAAAAGTTCCTATCCCACAATGATTTGGTGGGCCCCTGTATAGTAACTCTGAGGACCCCCTAGGGGTCATGGGCCCCCTGTGGAAGACCCCTGGTATTGGCTACTACTATTTTTTTATATCAGAGCCCAGCTACAAATACTTTTATGCTTCATTTATGATCTAATTTGACAATATTCTGGAGCAGGAGCAGAGCAAGGAATGTAATGAGAACTGGGATAGGCCCAGGGGTCAGTCCGGGAGGTCCCAGGTGAGGAAAGACTCCTACCAAAAGTAAAAAAATATTATTTTGACCACTTTAAAAGTTTAATAAATCAACTCAGAATGTTTTAAAACATACTAAACAATTCTAATATTATGAAAATCAGACATTAACTGGCTGGCATACTGTTCTGGGAGGTCCCAAATAGATGACCCCCCCAGAAACAGGGTGGGGGTCGGGAAAATTTGAACCCCATCATTTTCTCATAGTTTGGACCGTATAGAACCAAGATCTGCAAAAAAAAAAAAAATGTAGCACAAAAATCCTACGGGAGCTGTTTTTTTGACGCCTCGTACCACACTATTAGGACTGACAGTCCAGTTCAGTAACTCTGCAAAGAGATCCAGCTCAATGGTGGAGCAATATGCCTTAGTGATTAAAGATGAGAGTTGTATGATGCCCACAGTGATCAAGTGTTCTGTCCAAGTATGAACAAGTCACAAACATATACTTGTTTTAAATTCATCATTAGTTAAATACCTGAATGAGGTAATTTAGAAACATGTATATTATCATGTATCATGTAGACTTACATGTGATTACACAATCATAATAGTCCTACCCATATCCAAAGTAGAACTGGTAGGACCCAGCTATCTTGAGGTCCAGAAAGCAGAACTTATCAGAGTCATCCTCTCGTCCCGAGGGGTTATTCCACTCCAGAATGCGGAAGGTGTTACGCTCAAACCGCTCCCCATCGGCCGGATAGTTGGTGTGCACCAAAACCTTCTTCCCTTGGAGACTAGGACCCAGGCGGAACTGAAGCTCAAAAGCTGTGGATTAACAGACACACAAATGAAAGCATAGTCCTATTAGTTAACTTATTCTCTTGAGTAGGAGGTCTCTGAAGGGCCACCAGAGAACGAACCCCCTCACTACTCTTACCTGCCTATCAGGACTTATCCTGGGCACTGAATGGAATTGTGGAATTATACCTTAAATAATTCCACATTTACACATGGTTAAGTTATAATGACTTCTGGTAGTTAATAGTGAGGACTAGGAATTAATTAAGTTAATAAATTCATGATGAATTAATATATAATCAATGTTGTTAATGAATCAGTAATTAAGGGTTTATTATGTGTATGAATGCTCAAGTAAAGTGGGATGTATAAAAAGACAAGTATAGCTACATTTACATTTCATGCTCGTGCACACATCCTGACAAACTCATCAAACTAAGTAAACATAAAGAGATGTAAAGTTCAATTGAAATAGTAAGCTTGCAAATCAACCAGAAGAATACTGGACAGTCACATGTGGTCCAGAATCTGGCCCTTAACTCTTTGGTCTATATATAGGACAGTTGAAGGGGCCTGCTGTAAGGTTCAGAGAGGAAATGTCAAATGGTACTTATTTCTCTCCTCCGAGACACTTGCCTTGCTCCTTAAACCTGCTGCTACTGCCTATCCAAATACAATGATACCAACAGACATTGGTCATAAATATAATGCATATTTATTACTTTTAAATTGTTTTCTTTTTTTCCTTCTTTTTAGTCTCTTGTACAGACATTTTCAGCAAAGTGCAACAGTAGGGAATCTTAAATGTAATGTAGTTTTGAATGATAAGACATTTGTCTTAGGTGAAGTATAAGTTCACTGCAGCTCAACATCTATCTAATAAAGGTACCTATCTATCCAACAGTCAGTGTCAGGGGTGGTTAGGATATGTCTATGAACTCTGCGTTTAAAGGCTTGAAGGCTATTGTCTGTGATGGAATCAACTTCATGCTCTGGTAGGCTGTTCCACGCCTTGACAGCAGTGTGGAGAAAGGTTCTGTCCAATGTGCATGTATTGGAGCCTGGGGGATCGAGAGCATGTTCTGCATTGTTCTGGTGTGGCGGGTGTTTCGCCATCTGATGTGTGGTGGAGGGAGCATGTCCTGGAGGTATTGTCATTTCAATTTTTCAAATTTTCATGGATGTAACTGAGAGCTTCTACTATTCTACCATTACTGCCATTGTTCTTGCAGTGTAGCCTACTATAGCTACTGTCCGCATGCTGTGTGTTAAACAGTTCTGCATACTGTAGCTGTTTTGCACCTACTGTATAATGACTACTTTTGCAATACCTAATGATACCTCATGATAGTTACCTTTTCGTGACTACTTTTGTTACCTTGAACCACTATTCAGCCAGTATACATACTGGTAATACAATACTTCCTCAGCATTAACTCAAACTTTATTTATAAAGCACATATTACAACGACCAAAGGTCGACCAAAGTGCTATAGGCCTACATGTTAAAACAAAGAAACATGACTGGCAAAGACAAAGACAAGAAAACAAAAAGAGGCATAACAAATAATGCATTACAAAGTTATAGGCCCATCAAAACTGTATCAAAGGCCACAGTGAAAAACATTGTCTTCAATAAAGACTTAATGACGTGAAGGAGCAGAGTAAATATGGAGGGTGGGCAGGGTGTTCCAGAGTCTATGGCCATCAGCTGCAAAGCCCCGGTCACCTCTGGTATTATAACTAGTTTTGAGCTCAGTCAAGAGCGACTGGTCAGCTGATCTCAGGGCTCTGGCTGAGATGTACGGCTCTGAGCTCTGATAAATATGACAATTTTGGGCCTTAAAAACAAACAGAAAGATCTTAAAAACAATTCTAAGACGGACAGGGAGCAAGAGAGTGAGGCTAGGACTGGACTGACTGGAGTGATGTGACCACTTTGGTCTCTATATAGACTATATAGAGTGAGCAGTCTGATTGTGTGATTAATTTTATATTTCCTGTATCAATATTTTAATAGACAGTAGTAGGCTATTTTACAACAGACAGTTACCTTGCTCTAGTCTGAATAGAGTTCTGTCCAGGTTCTCCTTGTCATTTAGTAGAAGGACTCTGATCTGCTTCATGTGTTGGGGCAACATCTTCACTGGTCACTTCAAAACTCACATCCACTCTCACCGTCTATTACACAGCAGCACAAATGTCCCTCCTGCAGAGTGAGTGTGCGAGATATTAGCAGAAGTGAGGTTACTCCATATTTCTAAGTACAAATAAAACAAAATGTGTTGGGTAAGCTGAACACACAGAAATACATCCTGTTTTTTGGAGCATTGAGGATGTATTTGTAGTTAGGTTATAGTTAAACTTCAATAAAAAACATTAAAACAAAGAAATAAAACATCCACGGTAGTCCCATTCGTGAACCATCCATGGACAGCTGTAATATACAATACATGATCAGGTTACATAACCACACACACATTGTGTAAATTTGTGCAATTTAAAAGTGTTTCCTTTAAACACATTTTAAATCTGAGGCTTTTTTGTATATACTATCTAAATTGTTCGGGAAAAATGCTGTTCATTTCCCCAAAAGTGACTGCAAAAGATTGCTGCTATTTGTAAAAATATATATATATATATTTATACCCTGTATAGACCTATACAACATGTACATTCATTTGCAAAGTGACATATATAGCGCTGTTTAATACAAGACTGTACCCATTGCTTTTCTTAGAAATTATAGGCCTATAATATGTTTTGACACTGTAAACATGTCTTCTCGTGCCAATATAGCTCATCTGAATTGAACATTTTTAATTGAAATAGTAATCTAAAAGTGTGCAAAAACATCCCACTTTATTTATCCGAGTATGCAAGCCAGCAGCCAGCAATGCATACATTCTGTTCAGGTTCGGCAGATCTCTGACTGCATCCATCCACTTAACTAAAAAGCTGTTACATCGTAACTGGTGACCCATCGAATAACGTGATTCGAGAGATAGATTGTGAAATATTTCATTCAAGGGAGTGCTCACATGGCACGCACACATTTGTGGTAGTCTCTCAAGACAGATTTTAATCAACATATTGGCAATTAATAATAAAAAGGACATTGTAAAGTCATGGCAGATCACGAAAAGCTTTTTGTTTAACTTTTTCCACATTGTTGACATAATTTAATTTTGAGTCTTATTCTTAATATGGACGACTATTTTACTAATTGATGGCGACCCACGGAATTCAATAGTTCACCAATTTCAGCGCAACACCTGACCCTCCCATCGAGTTTGCGCAGTGCGAATAAAGTCTGATGAGAACTCATGGGACAAGGTCAGGAATCCAGTGTGTTAATGTCACACAATCTATTTATATTAGTAACTAGTCAGTCTAGTCTACAGACAGCAGCATTCAAGTAACTGGTCTGTCTGTCGGACGGTAGGTACACTACACTCATACACTGTACTGGAGTGTCACAGCCAGACAGTCACAGAGTCAGACGGACTGAATGACAGAACGATGACAGAGACGGCTGATAATATCCCCCCCCCCCCCCCCCCACACAGTGATGCAGGAAAACAATGCAATCACGCTGCAGAAGTGAAATTGTAATATTGGCAGGCATAACTTCGGATAACATTTAGTAGCGAATATCTATTTAATGTCACACACGCACCCCTTATACTTCCTTCTGTCAACTATACGAATGTGTAGAAAAGCTTAATGATAATGTAAAGGTAGTCACCTGTTATTAAGAGGTGTCTGTCTGCAGCACCCACCGCCAGAACACACAGAGCCAACAGGAGCTAGAGTTATTCTGCTGCTGAAAGTCTGTTTTATTTTTCCTGTATGGTGGAGGGATGGCTAGATCAGATTGGGTGGGCGGGGCTCACCTCCCAACCTTTGCACAGGGTACTTTTTTCCCCTTTATACCTTATGTAATAATTTGTATTACGGACGGTTATTATCATTATTATTTATTTGAATGGAAACTCTAACGCTGATGTTACTTTGACGTCAGATTTACAATGAGCTTATTTTAAACATGTTAAGCATACATTAAAACAATGTTAAATGTGTATTAAGATTATTTATGGACGTTATTTATGCCTTAAAGGGATTTTAAAGGCACAAATACCGACTTCGACTACCGTAATTACTAAAACAGAGGGAAAATGCATTTATGTCTTGTAAAATTCAGTGTGCTATAAAGTAATTCCACATTTATTCACAAATATATTTTCACTGAGTATGCTGTTTGCAATCCAAAGTGTTTTCCTTTGCTTGTCGTCATCATAGTCTTCCTATTATTACAATAGTGTTTACAATACAATGCAATACAATATTTATATATCACACACTAGCTTGGGATAATTCTGCTGTAACATTCCAGTTGCGCAACGTAGACACACACACACACACACACACACACACACACACACACACACACACACACACACACACACACACACACACACACAGAGAGCGAGAGTTACATAACCTTGGACTGCAGTGCAGTTGGCAGACTGCTGATGGAAAGCCAAAATGACCCGCCTTCGTAAAAATGTTGGCTAGTAAAATAAGCTGTAATAATTGTATTATAGGTTTGGCTTAATTAAAGCAGAGACATTTTAGAATTTTAACATAAGCATAGGCCTAGCTGATTGATTAATTGATTTTTAAGATTTGAAAGATTGGAGGATTACAGTACATTTCAAACACAACTCAAAACTATTACCATACACCATAAAGCATTAAACTTGTTTACAATAGCGTCCTGCATGTTCAATTCATCATAACATTTAGAGATGTACAAATATACACTTCTATATAGCCAAAACAGGAAATCATCAGAGGTAAAAAGGGGAAGAAAAAAAAGTAAGTAGCTTACATATAAATGTATCTGATACATTTAACCAGTTCAACCCTACTTGTTGAGGTCCCCACCAAATCTCTTCACCAGAAACAACCAATACATGTCCACAATGGGTTTGTGTCTGTGTTGTGAGCATGTCGATTTTCACAATATTTGCTAATTTATACAAATTTCAGTGATCAATATCGAATAGGCCTATAGTTATCTGCTGATACAGATATATTTCCAATACTTTTGCCATCATTTTTACAGAATGTGTGAACTTCATTCTAGCTATCTATCATTCAGATCAGAATGTAATGTAATTTTGAATCAATAAAAATAGAAACAAATTTAGCCTGGTTGCGTTTCTTCTTCTTATAATGCCCAACCAGCAACATTCCTACTGTACATTTTAATTCAGTATGCATTCAAGCTGAGCTGTGAAATTAGACAAACACCTGAATTGTGTTAGTTGTGAAACCACATCTGTCAATCATAATCATATTCCTGAACCTATTCCTCTATCAGGATCAGGAGAGGCAGAAGACAGTCCTCTCCAAAACCAGATGCTAACATTACTGCTATCTCAAAGTCTGGGGATGATGAGCCACTCTTTGCTCGTGTGGCTGAGTATCAGCAACTTTCTAGTGGATCCTGTACCTTTGACTGGCCCTGCCCTGGCCTGCACTACACCTACATTTGTGCTGGGCAGCAGGATCAAGCAGCAGGCAGCTAAGGAATGCACTGTCCCATATTATACAGCATCACTTTGCTTCTGAATGGACAGCCAGAGATCACAGAATCCCTCACATAATCCTATATGCAATTTAGCACAAGTGCCACTACAGAGAGGTGTGACAGGATGTCAGCATGCCTGCCAAGAAGAGGGCCAAGCGCTGAACTGTGTGCACTAATAACTAGTATCACACACACACACACACACACACACACACACACACACACACTCACACTTAAAGTTGTTATTACAGGCCTAAATATCCATGTATGAAAGAATGGAGGGCCTATTTTAATGCATGGAATATTATGTATACGCATTTATTCTGAAAGGTATTTTCGGTTCTTGATTTGTGATATGCAAAAAAAGAAATCATTATAGACGTAAAAAAAAGTCACACCCATGTGAAGTGAGTGGTGCAACTCTGTGTGTGTGTGTGTGTGGGGGGAGAAATTAGTTACCATGTGGGGGTCTCCGGGGAGTCCCTGGGGGGGGGGGGGGGGGGGTCCCCAGAACATCCAGACACCCAGGAACGCGCCCAGAGGGGCGGGCCGATTCCGGCAAGCCGCCCCACGTCCGAAACGGTTGCGAAATGACAGAGTTACCGTGTGGGGGTCCCTCTACTACTGTACCGTTTGCTGTTTTCGTGCTCAGACACACCCAGCCAGCCAGGCAGCCACCCACACACATAGCTCCTGTATCTTTCTTTCTTGTTCTTTGGTTGACATTTTATCACATGAAAGATTTACCTACAGGATGGAACCTAGGTAGGTATATATATATATATACCCACACACACACACAGTACACTTATATAACACACACACACACACACACACACACACACACACACAGTATTGACAAATTCTTATCGATATTGTGACAAGATGAGATTTGTTGGGTTTTCACAATATTTACACTCAGATTTCTGATATAATCATCAAATGACTACCTAAGTGGGTAAAGGGCACATAATAAAATATCTAGAATAGTCAGGCAAATTGTCTGTCCATACCTACTAACAGACGCGTCACGTTCCTATAACGGCGGTGGGTGCCACCCCCGCCCTCGGCATCCCCCCCCCCCGCCCTCCCCATCCCCCCCCCCCCCCCCCCTGCTCCATCCCCCCGCCCCTGCTCCATCTTACAGAGGGTGCTGGTCTGTAAGCAACGGCAAAGAACAACTTGCAAAAGTGGATCAATTGTAACACACGCCGGCTCCATTCAATACCATTATAGGTCATATTTACACAGTTGACATATTGGCCAATATTATATGTTCTAAAATTGTATTGTATTGTGTATTCTTGTGTATACATTGTACAACTCAATAAATCAAACGTTTGTTTAATCAATGTATTTCTGACCAAAAAAAAAAGAAGCCCAAACTGGTACACCCGATACTATTTAATATTTCCCTTATTTTTTATACATTTTCTTATCACATCTATGGTATGAAAACAATGCTAAGGAGTTGCTTCAATGAAATATAATTGCTTTAAGCTGAAAACGATATGTTTAATGATGTTTTTTGTTGTTACATTTATCATGCATGCCAATTAATCCGACATGCGCAGCAATTGTAACACTGGAACAGCGTCCACGTTCGGTTTAATAACTCCCGACCTGTTTTATAAAAAAAATAACTTGAAGTGGTTTATGGTAGCTGACATGTGTAGGTCCGTTGCCTGAAAATATTACATGTGTAGATAAACGGATCTCTGAGTAAAAAAATGAAACGTGCAAAGTGTTACATCCTTGGCGGCTCTCCCCTACTTTATTTACAATTTGCTAATGAACACAGTGTTTCAGTTCACAACGAACACATTAAATTGTTTCAGTATCTTGTTTCAACATCTCAGCATGATCAATGATAAACAGCTAGCAGTCGCTTTGTGGCGTCGCTTATTGACGTACCATTTAATGTACGTGATCCAGGTAAATGTCTCTTTCCAGTAGGGTTGATATTTTCGGGCATATTTGCGGCTTTTGCTCGGCGGCTGGCTGCTATTAGCTCTTAAAAGAGCCGGTGTGTTGGCGCTGATAGTGCTGTCAGCCTCGGCAGCTACTTGTAGAGTCGGTGTGGCGACAGCGAGCTCCTCTGGGACTCCCAGATCCCGCCAGACTGGGAGACGGGTCTTGGCGGCGGCAGGCGCAGGAGCGCCGGGCAGTGGCACTGGAGTCGATGTAGCAGCGGGCTCTGGTGCGAGCAGCCGGGTCTTTGAGGCGGCAGCAGCGGTGCCGAATTGTAGGATGGACTGGACTCTCTTCTTTGCAGGAGGTGGCTTCATCATCAGTTTCGTAGTCAAATGGAATTGGAAATGAATCCTGTACTGTAATGTATGGACATTTATACTCTCTACCTGGCAGCAGAACAAAAGCCACCTTATTAGCATTTGAATGCCCATGGGCGGCGGCCCAACACCTCTGGCCCGCGCCCGACGCTGCACAAGCTGGTATGTGACTACGTGACATTTTCATTCAGGACAGTCACTATACAGTGGGTGCATATTCTGCTATTAAAAGTTTAAAACAGAATGCCAGTGGGTGCAGCTGCGCTTCTGCACCCCCGGAGTTGACGCGGCTGCCTACTAACCTCACATCACCAGGCTTTCCACCTCTGAGGAAAGCCTGGTCTGTTACAAAATTGCTGTGTGAACCGGTGTGGAGTGGATATCATTACGTCATGTTTGTTTTGTAGTCGTTATCATGCAGGAACCATCATCTGGAACTTCCTTTCCCTCAAACCGGAAGAATAGCAATAAAAGCTCTATAGCCTGCGGCTATTGAGCAAAATCGGTTTGAGTTGAAAAGTTCCAGATTGATGGTTCCTGCCCGATGACTACAAACAATGACTACATCATGACGTAGTGATATCATCCGCTCCCGACCGGATCATGAACCCGAAAAGGAATGCTGCATTGGGTACATCCCTACATACATGTGTAGACTTATGTACTTTTGATTGGTGCAACCACTCCTACAACCAGCAATGTCCGTGCCTACCTATGTGTTGTTCATGTGCACCTGTGACATTAATGAGCACGAGAATGAGTACCAGTAGGGGCGCTGTTGTGCGCTGTTGTGCCAGAAACAGAGAGTGCTAGCCTGCAGTTGCCTGCTAATGAGAGAGGGGGGGGGGAGAGGGGAGTTGCACCACTCGGTTCACACGGGTGTGATTTTTATTTAACAGTCAGGAAAACAAATACATTTATATTACAATACAAATGTCCTGGTCCTGTTTATGTAAATTGACACAAGATGCTTTCAATTACAAGTTATGTGTTAAGTTGTGTTGATTTTAAAAATCTAATTAATTTTATAAGTCAAATTGTCACAGTTACCATATTCTTCTTTTTTTATGAAGGAGGCAAGTGCATTAAATGAAACTCCCACTGTGTTGCCTCACTTCGCCACCAGAAGGCGATGTTCACCATGTTCCATGAATAGAAACTATAAGAATGCATAGCAAACTATGAACTGAGTAATGCTATGTTCAGGGACACTTTGATAAACTGATAGGTATACAAACACTCAAACAGGGCTTCGACCAAGGAATAAAATTAGACATTCTCTTCATAGTTTAATTTTGTAGTGTGTCATCAAAAATGTAGGCCTACAAGTGTAGATAACTGGCAGATATATTTTTAATTCCCAGAGCTACCACTATAACAAGTCTGGTGTTGCACAAATCAAAAATGTGACTTCAGGGCAGGAGTGTAAATGGAGTAGACCTACCTCAGTCCTCGGCACAGCTGGATTATAAGTGGTTCTCAAATTTGGGTCAGGGGACCCTCAGCGGTCCTTGGGGGGATTCTAGGGGACCCCCAGTAAAACAATTTAACATTGGCTATTTGTACACAGCAAACTGTAAAACAGCAACGTTAAGTCAGTTTTGCTGTATGGACCTGTACCTAAAGACAAACTGGTACTGGAAATCAAACACAGACGGCTCAGATGGCTCGGACATGTCCTTCGAATGGATCAGAACAGCATTCCTAAAGTAGCCCTAAGATGGACCCCACCTGGAAAGAGGAAACAATGGAAGCCAAAAAAAGCCTGGCGGAGAACTGTGATCTCAGAACTGAAGATGGCAAATCTGACATGGGGCGAGGCACAACATGCTGCACAGGATAGGACCAGATGGAATCAGATAGTCACAACATGCTGCACAGGATAGGACCAGATGGAATCAGATAGTCACAACATGCTGCACAGGATAGGACCAGATGGAATCAGATAGTCACAACATGCTGCACAGGATAGGACCAGATGGAATCAGATAGTCGCAGCCTTATGTTCCACCGGGAACGAAGAGGATTAAGTAAGTAATTTGTACACAGCCGATCTACTAGCTCACAACATGTCACATTGCAATGCGTTGTGTGCTTGTAGATCTGTACCTTTTGAATTCCAAATTTTGTGTTCCAAATTCCAACTTTTCCAAATGTTGTGCCATGGACTCGCAAGTCTTAATGGGGGGTCTTAATGGGGGTCCACAAAAATAGTTTCATTTCAGTATTAACTTTTCTTTTTACAGATTTTCAACATACTGTAACAATTTTCTTTTCACAGATAGGCCTAAAGTGTAACTTTTCTAGTTTTCTCATACAGGATAAAAGTAGGCAGGTAGTTATTCCCATTTCTTCTTTTTAAACAGATTTAGAGTATGCACATTTTTCCATCAGGACACGCCCCCCCCCCCCCCCCTGATCTAGACTGAGTGGCAAAACATTGAGCAGCATGGAGTGTTGGAGTTTGGAAGCGCTCGTTGGAAATCACTCAACCGTCCTGCGTACCACCTGTTTCTAAATGTCACATAATGCAGGAGGCAGCTAAATTTGTGTTATTGAAAACAAGCCTAATCTGACACTTAGAAAAATAATCAAATGCAGGGCATTTCTTGACAGAAAGTAGCTCATAACCAGGGCTGCACACAACTTTTTTGGTCTAGTACTCAGAGGAGCACCTGGACGAGTTACTTGGTGCTCCTAAAAAAGATGGATAAAAGAGGGATGCATGAATAACTTATAGCAAAACGATATTTATTGGATAAGTGGGGACTGGGGAGTCAATGGAGAGTATTGCAACTCTAGATTCATCTCATTATTTAAAGAAAATCCAGAGTTGCAAATTGCAGCTATAGGTCCATGTGTATTCCAGCCCTATATGCATATTCTAATACAAACTTCTTAATACTTCCTTTGATTGATTGATTGATTGAAATATTTATTAACAGTTTGCAGAATTACAGTACATTTCAAGCACAAACTCATATTATCCTAAGGATAATATGAGCATCAAAGCAATATTTAGATACTTTTTTAAATTTAAATAGCCGATCTACTAGCTTATTTGTTTAACATACGACACGTCGTACGGCGAAGCATATGTCAGGCTTCCCTTTTAGCCGAGGCGATGTACACAGTCAACACAGACAGTCAGACACACATGGCTCCTCGGTGCAAAATAAATAATGTACAATACCCGACTTTACGATAAAAGCTGGGTGACTGAAATTCTTTGTCCCTGTATAAAAGGTGCAGTTTTTATCGGCCAGATTGGGATGCTCACGACATATTTTGCACCACATCTCGCTGTGCTCAGCATTAGTTTGGAGCCAGCCGACATCATCCAACCACCTTTCCGCAAACACACGTTTTCTGTGCGGTTCAGGTGGTGGTTCCAATTGGCGTCTCTTTGGAGGTGGTGGTGCTGGAACACCAAAATAGTTACTTAATGGCGCTTGCTTCTTGGACATTTTGACGAGAGTTTGGCTGTAATACTGTAAGAATAATGTGTCGGATAGCTTTTTCTCCGAGTCCGTAGTAAACTCCTGTCCTCCTCCCAGTAGCAAGCAGGAAGCAGCATGCATGGATTTGGAATCCTCCCTCGTTTGAGTAAGGACGCGCTGTGATTGGCCACAATGGCCAGTGCACTCTCGCAAGACGTGCTGTGATTGGCCAGTAGCCACGTTGAGTGGCAGTCGGTGGGAAATGCTCTCGCCACAGAATTTAGTGGGTATTCTGGCCATAGATAGATAGATACTTTATTTGTCCTTTCGGAAATTTGTTTTGTGCACAGCAGTCGTCAGGATATACATAAAACATGCAAACAAACAGATCACACAGTACATAGACAATAAAGAAACAGTGCCAACAGAAGGCCACCAGTCATAGTTCCAAGAGGCATCACATCACACTTTATGCACGGAACTGATAATCGTCCAGATGATCCCTGTGCTTTAGACCCACTGCTGACCTGTCTGTCTAGCATCAAATGTTGGATGAGTGAGAACTTTCTCAAGGTAAATGAGGATAGGACAGAAGTTCTCATAATCGGTTCTAGCGAGCAGAAAGAATCAATAATAAGCAGGCTTGGCAACCTGACTGTAAAAAGTAACAGTACAGTAAAGAACCTGGGGGTTATTATTGATTCTGAATTGAATTTTAATTCACACATTAATCATGTTACCAAGATTGCCTTTTTTCACCTTAGAAATATTGCACGAATCAGAGCCTATTTGTCCTTGGACGATGCAAAAACGCTAATCCACGCCTTTGTTTTTTCTCGGCTTGACTACTGCAATGCGCTTTTTTCAGGACTGCCTAAGAAAACAACTGACAGACTACAACTTGTAGCAGCTAGAGTTGTAACTAGAACTAAGATGAGAGAACATATTACTCCAGTTTTGGCATCACTGCACTGGCTTCCTGTTGTTTTTAGGATTGATTTAAAAATTATTTTACTTGTCTATAAAGCTCTCAATGGTCTCGCACCTTCCTACCTACATGACTGCCTGCCTAAATATGTCCCAAACCGGCCCCTAACGTCTTCCACTGCTGGCCTGCTCGCTTTGCCTAAAAAAATGGCAACAAAAAAATACGGGGAAGCAGCTTTTTGCTTCTACGGGCCGTCGGCATGGAACAAGCTCCCACTGTACCTTCGTCAGGCAGCCTCTGTAGACATTTTTAAAGCTCAGCTCAAGACCCACTGTGGGTACCAGATCTCTGTCCCTACCAGAAGTCTGTGGGGGTCCTTCGCGCAGGAAACCGACGTCATCACGTATCACGAAACCGACGTCATCACGTCTCACGTGCGTACATATCACGTACAAAACAGCTTGCAGTACACAGAGGTAATATTATGTTATATTATTATGCTTTATGCAATGTTATATTATGCTTTATGCAACATAATGTAAACGGATGTATAATGTTTAATAGGCTCTATGTTATGTGTTCATCTGATTAAAGAAATAGGAGCTAATCTAGCCAAACAGATGTCGTTGGTTTGTTATATTATTATGCTTTATGCAATGTTATATTATGCTTTACGCAACATAATGACTAAACGGATGTGTAATGTTGTGTGTTTAATAGGCTCTATGTTATGTGTTCATCTGATTAAAGAAATAGGAGCTAATCTAGCCAAACAGATGTCGTTGGTTTGTTATATTATTATGCTTTATGCAATGTTATATTATGCTTTACGCAACATAATGACTAAACGGATGTGTAATGTTGTGTGTTTAATAGGCTCTATGTTATGTGTTCATCTGATTAAAGAAATAGGAGCTAATCTAGCCAAACAGATGTCGTTGGTTTGTTATATTATTATGCTTTATGCAATGTTATATTATGCTTTACGCAACATAATGACTAAACGGATGTGTAATGTTGTGTGTTTAATAGGCTCTATGTTATGTGTTCATCTGATTAAAGAAATAGGAGCTAATCTAGCCAAACAGATGTCGTTGGTTTGTTATATTATTATGCTTTATGCAATGTTATATTATGCTTTACGCAACATAATGACTAAACGGATGTGTAATGTTGTGTGTTTAATAGGCTCTATGTTATGTGTTCATCTGATTAAAGAAATAGGAGCTTATCTAGCCAAACAGATGTCGTTGGTTTGTTATATTATTATGCTTTATGCAATGTTATATTATGCTTTATGCATCATAATGACTAAACGGATGTATAATGTTGTGTGTTTAATAGGCTCTATGTTATGTGTTCATCTGATTAAAGAAATAGGAGCTAATCTAGCCAAACAGATGTCGTTGGTTAGCCAAACAGAGCTGTTAAACCTGTTAGCTCTGCCTTGTCTACATCTTCTATTTAGCATAATCGTTTCAGGAATTTAACATCACAATGCAACGTTTGGTACTCCGATATCATGTATTATTAGTCAGTTAAATTAACAATGATTTTACAATATAAATTGTGGTCTCAGAGATATAAATGCCATTAAATGGGGGTCCGTAGCCTGTTGCATGTCAAACTGGGGGTGCTTCTTTGGAATTAAACTGGTTGAGAATCACTGCTACAACTGTAAAATCTTCTCTTATGGGGGTCCCTGCAATATCTTTTAAAAATGGGGGTCCACATGAATGATAAGATCAATGTGGGGGTACTTGGCATGAAAAAGTTTGGGAATCACTGGTCTTGAGAACCTATTGAATATATTTTCCCATAAATTGGTTATTACTGTACAGTGGACACTGCCAGAAACTATGTGGCTTTCTAAACATAATTGAGCTATAGATAGTCAGTCAAGCTGGTCAGATAGACCTATTTGTTACAGCAGATCTGCTAGCTCACAATGTTGTGATCTTTTATGATCTTTGTATGTAGGGTAAAAGGTTAATAATTAGATGTCATACTGTGCAGATTGTAGATTGTACTGCTGATTGTACTGTAGGCCTATTCACATGCAAGTAACTTTAGGCAAAAGTGTCACAAAGCAACAAAGAAAAGCACTGGTGGTAGTACTATATCATACTGTATGATATACAGAGTGCAACTCTCTGCAATGCTCAACCTTGCTGTGTCACTTTAGTCCTGATGCATGTTAGTTTACATCAAACGTCAATCACAATTTCAATAAATTAGAATGTAAAGACGCTGTGTTGAGATTACAACTGTGATATATAATGTTTATTTTAGGTCAGACAGCCTGCTGCTGTGCATGGCAGCTGTTCATTTTACATTGTATTGTTTTTATATAGAAGTAAATAGAGAAATAAAAACAGAGTGACAAATACAAAATAAACTAAAACACACACACAACAACAAAACACAAACTCCAAATCAAGACAACCAAAGAACATTCAAAACACAAAACAATAAAAACAATATATAATATATATATATAAAACATAAATAAAAATAAAACTCCAAACTCCAATATAGTCAATATACGTAGCAGATCTATGTCATTGATTTAGATAGATGTGTTGAAGAAGTCACTGTTTTGGGCTCTGTTGCTTACTTATGCTGCATTTCTTTTTTCCCCATGAATTTTTATCCCACGATCTTGTAACCCACTTTTCACCCCTGTGTCAATTATCTAATGTGATCCCATGGGATCTACACACCCTCCGCCAACATGTAGTCCACAGGCCAAATGCCTCATTATCGGATATCGTTGCCATAAAAAGGGACAGTGATTTTTGTATTGCTACATGTCTGTAGTTTATGAAATGATGTGATAGCAATGTCAAAATGGCAGCTGATTACTTGTTTTTGTCCCTTTTTATCTGATATAAAATTGTATAGTGAATGGCATAACTAAGCAAATAATGGGCCGATTTGGATAATTCTGCCATCAAAGTATAGGTTTTCTGGGGTGGGGTGCCGAGTTGATTTATGAGGTGACTGAAGCAATTTGAGTGCAGTGCAGGTCAAAGGTCAAGGTCATTTTGTATCCAAAATGTCCTATAATACTACACTAAACCGTCTTGGACTTCTTTTGATCATGTTTTCACCTGTTATCCTCTGATCCTGAAGCCGTAGATTAGACATGGGAATACATCACATATATAAAAAGCATTTACCATGAAACATGCGTAAGCTAAGAACGTAACAGTGGAATATCTATATAAAGAAACTGTACATATATATACTATACTATGCTATACATATGTACTATGATGTGCTATGACTACATACAATGCAATTATAGTGCTGTCTACATGACATACTATAAGTAAGTATCCTTGCCGAGCCATGAGTCCCATAGGGCAGGAGCCTATCTCCTGTTTCTGTAGCGTGAGGCAGCTTGATGTACAAGTACACCCCCTGGACATGACGCTAGTATGTCGCAGGGACTTACCCCCCCAATCCAACCCTTGATGCTGAGTGTCAAGCAGGGAGTCCCTGGGTCCCATTTTTAGAGTCTTTGACTGCGATGCCCGGCCAGGGATCGAACCCCGACCTCCCAGTCTCAGGGCGTCCACTCTAACCACAAGGCCAATGAGCTGGTAACATGCTATAAGTCTGTATCAAATGCTATCTAAGTCTACAAAAGTGCTATCTAAGGGGTAGGTATCTAAGTGCTATGGGCCATGATGATCTGAAAAGGTGGGTTTTCAGACTACAACGGAAGATTGGGAGTGATGCTGCAGTGTGTGTGTGTGTGTGTGTGTGTGTGTGTGGAACAGATTGATTTCTAGACTGGTCCGATCTAGAGGAAAAACACACTAAGTGTGCTGTTCTCTACCAGAGGCGCAGTGGTGGCAACCGCTGGTATAAGTCTAAGGCTGACAAAAGCCCTGAGTTCACCATCAACTCACAGCCCATACGTGTGTCTGACCTACATGAGTCATACAACTTATAGGGCATATATTTAATATCGCAGGGGAATGGAAAGAACAGGTTGAGTACATAACATCTGAGTTTACAGCTAGATGAAGCGGTTTACAGCTATACTGCTGATGAAGTTGGAGGCTATTAGGCATTTTGCACTGACTAGAGTACAACACCTCTTCTCCAACGTTCATCTATTCTAGCATGTAAAACACTTAGTGATCTAAATGATAATGTAGTTCACTTTGTAAGGAAGTGGTTCGGGCTTAAAACACCCACACCACCAGAGACATTATTTTCCAGTCCAAACATGACGGTGGGTTTGGTGTGCCGAACGTGGAGTGGATATATAACGCCACAAGCCTGGCTCACTTGATAAACGTCATCGACTGTCAGGGAATTCACGTTTCCTCCTCATTGTCTGCACCATGACCACACTCCAGTTACAGAAACACTGTCACATATTCTTAATGGCTGCTATGTACAGTATATAAGGGTATGTACATTGCTAGGCACGACAGAATTGTCGTTAGCTAAGGACATAAGTTCATTATGTTTCATCATCTGCCAAAATGTATAAGCACTCACGTGTTTCAACTGCCATGTTCATGCACAATAATGAAAATGATGCCTTTTCAGATGTCACAGATAATACACCAGATATTGTTGTTGTTGATGAGGACAGTAGAGAAGTGACCATTTTGGAACTGGAAGTGGCATGTACATTTGACCACAGTCTGGAAGAGGCATTCCTTACCAAGGTGCTTAAGGATGCTATTATACAGCTTGGCTACAAATGTAAACTACTTGTGTTCATATTTGGAAGCCTCTGTCCATAAATCAGTCGTGAGGGGCCTGCAGATTGCAGGCATGACCAAGCCGAGAGCTAAGGCATCGGCAAAATTCTGTTCAGTGTCTGCAATAACTGGCAGTCGCCATATATGGAGAAGGCGATGCTTTCTGTACCCGTGATCTGTATCCTGAAGCACTTGTTGTAGAGTTTTTTCAAGTTTGCGCATCCACTATTGTTTGTGTTCAAGAAATTTCTTGTAAATTGTGAATGCAAATAAAGATGTTAAATGTGTGTGTGTGTTGTATTTTATCTCCAAGTTAAGTCTAGTTGTGTGGCCCTCAATTACTCATTTATTACATGTTCTCCTGAGTTGCGTTGTGTGCTGGGGTACAATCTTGAGTTTGAGTTCCTTCAAAGTAACGTCTAAATGGTTTCTACGTCCTCATAAACCCATATAAATATGTATCACTCATGATGTGAGTGTGACTCCTCCTCTCCTCCAGGCTTTCAGCTATAGACGAATCCACAGAGTGACGCCCCGGGCGCATTACACTTATTACACTACACTATTACACTATGCTATTACACTACTACACCTATTACACTATGCTATTACACTACTACACCTATTACACTACGCTATTACACTACTACACCTATTACACTATGCTATTACACTACGCTATTACACTATGCTATTACACTATTACACTATGCTATTACACTATTACACTATGCTATTACACTTCTACGCTATTACACTACTACACCTATTACACTATGCTATTACACTACGCTATTACACTATGCTATTACACTATTACACTATGCTATTACACTTCTACGCTATTACACTACTACACCTATTACACTATGCTATTACACTATTACACTATGCTATTACACTTCTACGCTATTACACTACTACACCTATTACACTATGCTATTACACTACGCTATTACACTATGCTATTACACTTATTACACGACTACGCTATTACACTACGCTATTACACTTATTACACTACGCTATTACACTACTACACTTATTACACTACGCTATTACACTACTACACCTATTACACTATGCTATTACACTTATTACACTACACTATGCTATTACACTACGCTATTACACTATGCTATTACACTTATTACACTACGCTATTACACTACTACACCCATTACACTACGCTATTACACTTATTACATACACCATTACACTTATCATAGTTCATAGTATCATATTACACATGTCATAACAGCATCCACCCACCTGGGAGGTACCAACATGGATCATGAATCGTTCAATAAATGAACGATTAAATAAAACAAGCCTGCAGCCAACAAGCCTGCAACACTCCATGTGTTTGGAACCAACAATAGAGCCACAACATTGTGAAAACCTTCTTTTTTATTTAGGATGAGTTATGCCTCATTCATACTGTCACCACAGCGGCGCATAAAATGTCTGTATATAGTATGAGTCATGAAAAATGAAAAAAAAAAAAAAATACATTAATTATAATAAGATAGAAGACACGCGAACATTCCTTTTGTCGGAAACCTCTGAAAGAAAAAGTTCCATGTCAGCAGGATTGCGAAATCCAAATAGGAACGGTTCTCTGATGTCGTTCTCATCAGATTCCGCATCATGATCATCAAAAAACCTGTAGTAGGCTGTCAGGGCCACCAGAGCGTCCTCCCCCCCCATGTCCATTATAGAGGGTCGACAGACCGACCCCTGGAACAGGTGCCCGTTTACGTCCAGCCACTTGCAGGCTTCTCCTATCCCCTTCATCACAGGAGATTCCTATTGAGAATTGAAATGTTCAGTCAATCACCCATACCTATAACACATTCTGTTGTATGTTCTGTCTTGCTTTTCCTCCTATTCTATGTGCAGTAGGGGTGTAACAATACATTTTAACAATACGATACAACAACAGCAACACTAACCCACACTACATCCTCTCTCCACTTCTTTGCGTAGCAGTGTTCTTCTCCTGGTGTTTAACAATATATCAATTCAGTTTGAGATTTCTTAAGAAAACTCAAAATGCAAGACCTGTCTGCAGCATTTCAGGCCAATTGAAGCCCAACACACAACGGGTGCGCAGCGACGCGGCACAGGCGTTGACCCGCGGTAACGCCTGGAAAATAGAACTGGTTTCTATCGGAGCGTCAGGCGAGGCGTCAGCGCGCGTCGGACGCCGCCGGTGTGGGATAGCCAGCCAATTATTTGCATTGCAAAACAACACAATACAAAGTCAATGTTGCTGTCTACATTTCGATTCTTGAAATTAATAGATTTTTCGATGCAGTTACTATATCGTTACACCCTACAGTTTGAAGTAAAAACACAAAAACAAACAATACCTTCAACATTTCTTCTGGACTCTGTCCTGGTGGGCTCTGCTGTGACAGCTTCAAACACTGCAGGACAACAGTATCAAACATCAATAAAAAAACGGAACAAAAGGAACATAGCTACTGTGCTTCAGTAAACAAAGTATGCATTTAAAGATGAATAAAAACTTCAGCATAGACTGCCAGTTTTCTGCTCTAGGTCTAAATCAATTACAGCGTAAACAACAATATTAAGGACTTTGGAGACTACATGCTCAGCACTACAAGTACTTATTATCCGAAATAAGTCAAACGTTACAGCAATCAAGTTGAAAAGTGAGCTGAATAATATTGGATCTCCATAACACAAGCTTTGACTCAAACTTGTAGCCATCTTACCAGCCAAAAGTAGGGGTTAAATACATGAATCCAACAATATGTAGTACTAGAGCGGTGTCCCTTGGGCACTGGCCTATTTGAAATGATGCAAGTTGGAAATACATGCCCCACCCAGATATTTATGTCTGTGTCCCTTTCATGCCCATATATGGAATTCTTTGTCTATGCAGACGTCAGAATGATGTCAGAACAGGCCAGCTCCATATATGGAGGCGGTTCTGGACAACTGTTGGTCCGGCGACTGGACACTGCACCTGTGGTGAGGTGGAACGCGTGTGTCGAATTTGAAGTCGGTGGTTAAACGGTTATCGAGTTAGGTGTATATGATGAGCAAAGTGTGCCTGGAGGTTGAAGGGAGTAAAAAATAGAGCAGAAGAATGCTAATCTTTTGCTAACCTTGGCCTGAGAGTGGACGAGTGGACAGGGCGAGTTGGAGCCACTGCCTGGAGGACCAGGGATGACAGGAATGTTGGTGGCCAGCTACACACACACACACACACACACACACACACACATGAAACCCGTAGACTTTCTTGCAAGCCAATAAATTACATTTAAATACTTTTTTTGGTCAGTGTGTGTTACATTTCTGCTCACCCTCTTTTTAGGCCTTGGGACGCTGTATATGGGCTCCAGCAACCCATTCAGTAAGGCTGTGGCCTCATCGGTCCAGTGAGCGAAGCGCTGTCCATGGCTTTTGAATGAGATATTGGTATCACAATTAAAAGTAAACTAAAGCCCTAACAAATGGTGTTTAGGAAGTACAGTACATTTACATTTGTCTTACCCATCAATCTGGAACCGTTCCATGAGTCCAACACACCACCATTTCCGGACATGTGGCATGTCCCCCTAAATGAAAGGGAAGATTTAAGTGAGTTCATTTTAAGTCACAAATCAGTAGTTTACCATTTGTCTATATTTAAAAATGTCAGTATTATATGCACGTCAATGTCTGCAATGCAGAAAGAAGAGTTATAAATCCATGTTAAATAGACAAACACAATATAGTGGTGTGTGGTTAACACTAGAGTTTAATACACTTCTAAATTCTTCTTACTTTATGAATATTGTAATTACCGAAATTTAGAAAAGAAACACTACTGTAACGGTGGATTTTATTTTGAAAGATACTGACCTCAGAATGCCAAAACGGTACGCCTGTGCTCAGGCCGAGTGCATACTGTGAATGGCAAAGATCAGTGAACTTATGAGTGAGTTTCAAATAAAATAATAACACTTTATATATAGACAAAAGAAAGTTATTTACCATCAGCATGAATACGCCACAACCATTTCCACTTGTCTGGTGAGGGAAACCCTGTAAAATAATTGGGAACAGCAATGCAGCATTAGTTCTTTTTACTGTGATATTGAAATGTATTTCTTTAAAAAAAGATTTCTATAATTTGTCTCCCACGATTTTGCAAGCCAGTTTTTTCACCCAGTGCCAATTATCTAATGTAATCCTGGGCGCTACACTTCCTCTGCCAACCTGGGGGGGCAGCGGACTGATCTCATGCCTCCTATGTATGAGGAGTCCACTCCAAGCTGCTTCTTTTCACCTGACAAGGGGGAATTTCCTTGGCCGGACGTAGCGCGTGGAAAGAACACGTTATTCCGACCAGTTCCTTTCCCCTCCATCAGGCGCCCCGGAGGCAGTTTAGAGACCAGGATTACTGCATGTTTTTGTGAGGGTACCTATCCTACCCTAGGGGACACGGGGAGAACATGCAAACTCCACACAGAAAGGCGCTTTCGCCAACCCCACCTCGGGTATGGGCACTGATGACGCGGAGGGAACACGCCCACAGCATCCCCAGCAGGAATCAAACCCAGGACCTTCTAGCTGTGAGGCGACTACCGACTGTGCCACCGTGCCCCTATTCTTTTATTTATTTACCTGTGCATTTTGTCATGTCTATGCAAGACATTGATTGCATAGGGCCTAAATGTAAGACAGCAAGGACTTTTTTGGTGCTATCCCTTTTGGAGTGTTTGACTGTACCCTGTTGCCGTTTTTACATTTCTGTCTAAAAAACAGATAGACAATTTAAAGTGGACAAGAAAGACGTGCATGCGAGATGCAAGAGAAATGTACCTGAATGTCTGTCCCGAACATGGTCGTCCATTTGCCTGGAGAAATTCGTTGAGCTAGGTCACTGTTAAAAATAAAACAGAAAATACAAATTACCCACTGCAGTGGTTTCTGAAAAAAAGGTGTAAGGAAACCGAATGAAATCCACTTTCTATAGGCCATCTGATTGATATGTCATTTATCACTCTAGCAATATAATTTGCAAGACTAGAGTACTACTACTGCACAAGAGATTTCATAATATTTGGTTCCCTTACATTAAAAAAATAGTAGTTACAACTATAGGGATGCACTGATGTATCGAACAGGTATTGGCCGATATGTGCCGTTATCAGTCAATATCTGTATCTGCAAATAACCTGACATTAACCGATGGCAGTAGCCAATATTAATCTGTTGTTGATAAGCATACATTTTGTGTTGGTTATCTGCAGCCTACAGTTGTAGATTCTCAACAGTTATTTTTTTGTATTCGTTTCCCTGTCACAAAAGGGGGGAAATCAGTATCGGCAAAGTTGTTATTTTAACATCAGTATTGGCCAAGAATTTCAATATCGGTGCATCCCTAGTTACAACAGCCTCAAAGAAAAACAGCCATTGAACAAGGCTCAAAGAAAACAAATGGAAATTATTTTAAGGCCACAGAACAAGGCTTACGTTTAAAACAGCCTTTGTAAGGAGAGGGAGAAAGAGAGACATGCAGCAAAGGTCTTCATGAAAAGGACTTGAACACGCGACACGCTGTCAGGCCAAAGCATGCGCCTGTACCACTTAGGACTCGAACACGCGACACGCTGTCAGGCCAAAGCATGCGCCTGTACCACTTGGCCATCGGGCATCTCTTTGAACAAGGCTTAAAGAAAACATGAAATGACTTCAGCCATAGAACAAGGCTTACATTTAAAACAGCCTTTGAACAAGGCTTGACTTTCACTCTTGTACAATTCATAGTATTCAGCTGCAGTCTTAGTTGTGGATGAACTGTTTTGTAAATTTGTCATTTGACAAACCGGACCAATGACCTGTTTTGCAGCATTAGAACGCTATGAATCATTTTGAATTCCCATATTGAACAAGCCACAGAACAGGGCTTTAGAACAGGGCTGAACACGCCACAGAACAGGGCTGAACACGCCACAGAACAGGGCTTAAGGGCCGATTCATACTCCTATTTTACCGCTGTTTCAGCGCTGTAGTGCCGAAATGATTTCGGCTCGTCAGAAATTTTCAGTAGCACCGAAGAGCCGACTTTAGGACGGTACCCGCCCCCCGAACCTCAAATGACGTCAAATTGTAGGCTCTACAGAGCCAAATGACGTCACATTGTAGGCTCTACAGCGCCGAACCGACTTTTATTCGGCTCTAAAATAGGAGTATGAATCGGCCCTCAGAACAGGGCTGAACTGAATGTTACTGTGTTATGGAACCTAAAGATGTCACGGTAACAGCCATCACCAAATCCATTAGGTGCGAGTGAGTCCAGCAAGAGAATCTCTCTCTTTGCTGGTTTCAGGACCTGCCAACCATTTCCAATACATGATACATTAATGTTCAACATACATGAAATGAATGTAAATTTTTTCAGCATATTTTAATTTAGTCTTACTCTTTTGAATAACACACATTTAGTCTTTAGTCCCATTTAGTCTTCTGAAATTATTTTTGGTCTTTTAGTCTTAGCCTTGTTTTTTTAGTCTTTTACTAAGGGGGGGGGGGGGGCAGTGTCTGGGGAGGCATTGGGGGGGACACGGGGGGGGAGTCTTAGTCGATGAAATTAACACTGGCCTAGAACAAGAAAATAGATGCACAGCACAAACTCCGTTCAATATTTCTTAAGACTTTTGAGAGGATTTTAAATAGACTCACACAAAGCAAATAGTGATCAGCTTGCTCTGGCTGTCGACTCCAGGCAGGGATGATGACCAAGTCCTTGGACCCGATGTCACCCTAGCATTTCAAACAAGGAATTTTGCAGTACTACGGCATAAATCTCAAACAACACAGACTGTCACAGAAAGATAAACTTACGGGCAAAGCAGCCATAGGGTCCACAGACCGGGTCTTCCACGTCGGTACCACATAGAGGTCCACAATGTGTACATCTATGCCCTATATTGACATATTACATAATCATGAAGATTACACAACTGTTGGTTTGCACCACTCAGAGGCCATACTTGGACTGGAGTGGATGACAGTGTATTGTTTTATGATTATGGATAAAACCTCACATGTCTTTGAGCAGCTTCGCTCACAAGCTTGAGGCATGCATTTCCAATCTGCAATAGAGAAAGAAAAAAGGTAAGTAATGTGTTTGCATTCATTTTGAACGCAATGCAATGCAAAGTGCCACAGCCTGTATACCTACATTTGAGTCCATCCATCGGGGAGAGCCCAATGTCCTAAAGTCAGCACGATTAAGACATACATTGCCATCCCTCACGATGAGCTCTTCATCCTTTTTGGATGCATCAAGTACATAGTTCAGCTGAAAAACAGATTGGAAAAACAGTTAAAAACAAGATAGTCAAATTAAAAGAATGAACACAAGTGAGAATACAGTAGATATATTCCGACCAACCAGCATTTGTTGACGTGGTTGCAACTCCCTGGACCAGTCTGCACCAGACCAGTAGGCATGGTCATGCAGCAAGTCAACTGTTAATTGAAGGAAAAGGGACATGCATATGGAGAGGCAATTCAATATTTTGGCTATATTCCTTACTACCACAGGTTCTGGCAAAACTGCATTTTAATGTACCTTGGAAGCTACTCGCTTGCGGGATGGTGCTGTCCATTCCTGACTCTATGGAGAAGAATATGGAATTATTCAGAAACTACATACTGTAGATAGTCTTTACCATTCATGATTGTATTAACAGTACCTCTGAAATCAGGCCTTCTATACGGCTTCAACTGGACGACATTCGTCTTCGTTTTCAGCAGAGTGCCCGTCTTTCCTTCGGACAGACTCGCGACACCCTTAGACGAAATGGAGGCTACAATGTAGGGCCCACTCCAGTCTGGCTCCAGCCGCCCTCCTTTTCGGCCTTCCTTCCTTTTGTTGGCTTTCAGGACCTCGTCTCCAACTTTAAAAGAGAACGATTTGACATTCCTTCCTTTTCGTTTCTCGTACTCTTTTTTTTGGATGTCCTGAGCCATTTTGATGTTGTGGTAGATCTGGTGAAACAAAAATAATAATAGTTTTCATTAGCATCAAATGTGGCATGGCGCCCTTTTATAAAACAGAAACCTTTCTCTTACAGGAAAATAAATGCAGTCAATTGTCAGAGGTAAGTGCAACTACGCAGTCTTTCTTTCAGGGGGAATAGGGACCGGGACCAGGAGGACCAGGACAACGGAGGAGGTAAGTGGTACAAAGGTAGGTTTAGCTTAGGACTTTCTCTTAGCTTTGCATTTGTCTTTTCAGGGAGCAAAACAGTAAACTAAAACTTTCATAATTAATTAACTTAAATCTTCTTCCTTTCTAGGGCTTCAGAACAAAGGGTCCATTCACTGACACACAGGTATAGTATAGTTTTACTTACTCCACAGGGTGGGGGATTTAGGGGTACAGCCTTCAGTTTACAAGCCACACTTGAACACATCCAGCCGAGCCCAACTGACCTTTTCCAGGCATCAGAGCAAAGCTGCTAGAACTAGAACATTTCACCATCACCTTTGCATGCATATCAGCAATGTCTTTGGCCTTGGTCTCCAGGTGCTCCTCCGTCACATCATCACAAATAGGGCTCTCGTCATCCGCTGGTTCTGCAGCATTAATGAGACCAGGGACGCGAGGGTGTCGCCCGAATAGTGCACAGTATGGTGTGTACTTTGTTGACCTCTGTTTTTTTTTTTTTTTAAGAAAAGAAAAAAGAATCAATTGCATTTTACAGTTTCTCTCTGTTAAATATAGTTTCCATCTGCTGTAGTTACACAATATGACCTGTTTCGATGTGTTGACGGCAGCCACAACCCCCCTTATATGGACATCCCAGTCATTTTGTTCTTCCCCAACGTATTTGCTGATGGCGTCCTTTATGGTCTTGTTGGTGCGCTCATCCTGTCCATTGGCCTGGGGATGGTAGGCTGATGTGATGCATTGTTTCACCCCAAGGGCCGCAAAAACACCACGGTTGAGCTGCAGACATATTCATTATGCAAACAACATTTACATATATGCGTGATTTGATAAGTCAGTGTCACACATACACTTCTTTAAATATTTACCTCATTTACAAATTCACGTCCCTGGTCAGTGATTATCTGCTGTACGAGTCCGAAGTCCATTAAAATGTTTACGATCTTCCTGGACACCTCAGGTGCAGTTTTGGTGTACAGGGATTTTGCCACAACCCACTTCGTGAAGAGATCCGTGGCTGTCAGAATGAATCTGTGACACAATAAATCATATATACACATGTAAATATATGCTGGAGTGGAGCTACATTCCTGACTGTCACTTTTTCCTTGCTTTAAAAACGAAATAAAAAAACATTTACCGTCTTTAAAAAGGAACAGTTCACGCAAAGTTGAAAATACCGTCATCTACTCGAACGACAAGACGACATACTGTTTGGGTAAACTGTTCCTTCAAAGGAGGGTTACAACAATTCACAGAATATAATAATACCTCTTTCCCTTTGAGGTAGTGGGAAGCGGACCGATCAAATCCACACCAAGGACACTCCATGCTTCCTTGACATGGATCGGATGGAGAATGGGTGCGAGGGTCTTAATCTTCTCATGGCGCTGACAGCTTGGACACTCATCAACCTTTAAAACAGGTTATTAGAGTAATTTCTTAACAAGTACGTGTTATATGTGGAGCAATTATGTGACGACTCAGCAGAATTAACAAACTCAGTGAAATGCATTGTAAAACTTCAAGCCAAGGCATCTGATCTAAGGGGCATTAAAACTACAATGAATAAAGAAACTTAATTTTTTCCAGAAGCATAACATAAATCTCACCCATTTTTTTACATCCTCCCGCAAGTTCAACCAGTGGTAGGACATTGTGACCTTCTCGGTGGTTCTCCTCACTCCTGGATGACCTCCGGTGCCGAGGTTGTCATGGCACTCCTTCAGCGCCGTGCACACCTCCTCTTTGGTGAACAACACCAGGCGGGGTTTCCCCTTACCCGCCTTAAGGTACCACAACTTGTCATCTGATGAAGTAGAAAAACACAACATTTAGTGTATGTACAATAACGACGTCACGTGGGTTACATTATGACTAAAAGCAACTCCAGAAAATCAAATGGCCTTTAAATGTTGCAAATTGGTAAAATACAACATACATTACATTATAGTACTTAGAAGGAATATAGACAAAACCTCATAGAGAACTAATAACCATTTACATTTTGTGTTGTGTATAATAACTAGTGTAACATTTATTAGAATATAGGGCACAGGTTGCTCCCTGACAACTAGTATTACTACTACTAACCTGATGCCACTGTCCTTAAGTCACAGCAGGAGCAGAATAGTGGTGAAGCCTAATGCCTAACACCCAGACCCAGTCTCCGTCTGATATGCAGAAATAGCAGCAAGACAAACATCAATGGATATGGGACCCATTTGTGGGTCACAGACCAATTTTTATGGGTTACACTTGAGTAAAAATCCCATTTTATTTTCCTGCGGCAGCAGTGGTTCATGGGTAGAGTGGCTGGAAAGGTTGCCAGTTCGAACTCGGGCTCCCCCATAGTTAGTGTCAAAGTGTCCTTGAGCAAGACTCTGAACCCCTAATTGCTCCTGATGTGCAGGTTGGTGCCTTGCATGGTTCCTGCCACCATCTGTGTATGAATTTATGTGAATGGGTGAACGTAATGCACAATCTATGTAAAGGTGTGTGAATGTAATGCAAATGTAATTACATCTATGTAAAGCGCCCTGGATAAAGGCGCTACACACACACACAGTCGGAATGTTAAAATCACGGTGTGTGACTTACCTTTCACTGTGTACTGCTTGGATGCCTGCCTAATGTAAGACTTTCTGCCGTGGCTGCTCGTGAGTGAGTGGTATGAACCAGGTCCATTTGAAACATAGAACTTGATTTCTTCAAATAAAGACATACCGACTCGCCACTCCTACTACTCTCTACTCTACTATGTCTCCTACCACTCCTTACTACTCCTTAGCCTACTCCTTAGCCTACTCCTTACTCCTTAGCCTACTCCTTACTCCTTTTACTACTCCTTAGCCTACTCCTTACTCCTTTTACTACTCCTTTTACTACTCCTTACTCCTTTTACTACTCCTTAGCCTACTCCTTACTCCTTTTACTACTCCTTAGCCTACTCCTTACTCCTTTTACTACTCCTTAGCCTACTCCTTACTCCTTTTACTACTCCTTAGCCTACTCCTTACTCCTTTTACTACTCCTTAGCCTACTCCTTACTACTCAGTACTCCTTACTACTCCTTAGCCTACTCCTTAGTCCTTACTACTCCTTAGCCTACTCCTTAGCCTACTCCTTACTCCTTACTACTCCTTGCTAATGCTACTACTGCTACTACTACTATACTAATACTAATACTACTACTACTGATACTACTGCTACTGCTACTACTACTATACTAATACTACTACTACTGATACTACTACTAAATCTAAATATGAGGTACAACTGAATTACTTTCTATCACAACTATGCTAATGCTACTACTGCTACTACTACTACTAATACTACTACTACTGCTACTACTACTATACTAATACTACTAATACTAATACTACTACTACTAATACTACTGCTACTACTGTCTACTGCTACTGCTACTGATACTACTATACTAAATCTAAATATGAGGTACAACTGAATTACTTTCTATCACAACTACTGCTTACAAATTCCTACAACACCAATACCATGTACACACCGGGCTGAAAGGGACGAGCGGTCTCGGGCGGCGCGATTTAAGCCTTCGCGGGAGCGCGGGAGCGGATGTGACGTCGGTCTCCTGCGCGAAGGACCCCACAGACTTCTGGTAGGGACAGAGATCTGGTACCCACACCACCTCTACAACATTGCTTTTAAAGGCGCAGTGAAACGGAAATGGTGAACAACATGAAAATAGTGTTTCAACATGAAACACCGGTCTGAAGTTTCTGAACCAATCAGAGCGTCGCATCCCTTCAGGCGATGGGACGGTAGCTAGGGACGGTAGCTATGCTAGGCGCAACAGCGTGGTGTTGTTTGTTTATAAATCATATGGTCGGCCAGCACAACCAGTTTACTGTTATGTGGCTTATTTCTTCCATATAATGTTTTCAGATACATATTCTAGCGTGATGATTAAGTTGAAAGCGAGTAATACACTGTCTGGATGTTATCTGGAATGGAAATAAAAACGGAGTATTCTGTAATCAATAGCAGCTGTGATGGACGGACGCACAAATATGGGAAATTAAACGGGTGAGCTTCATTGTTATTGGCTTTTATCGATGTGTATCTCTACTAGGCATGTGGAAAATAATCGATACGTATCGATTCATCGATTATGACGTGCGCGATGCGAGTGAATCGGTTCATTCACTGTGCATCGGTAAAATTGACAGGTGAAATCTCGATGCATCGTTCGCGGAGTGCTTGCATCGGTAAAATCCGTGGTTGCACCGTTTTTTCATGGTAAATTTCACCCTATCCTGTTTCCGAGGCGCATTGAACGCACCATCAGAAAAGGAAGAAAAAAAAGGTCTCTCGCAGCCATAGCTCGCAGCGCACACACAGGGCACGTTCGGAAATAGCGCACTGAGCCCACTGTGCAATGCAAACTAATAGGAGAGTGTGCTCCGGTGTGGTATTTCCGAACGCGCCCACAGTCAGTGAACAGAAGCTCAGACTATAAAGAGCACCCGCGACTAACAGAAGTGAGCCCCACGCATTAAACAAGAAGCACCACCTTTACTCTTTAGCTTTATAAAATAGCTGTCCGAGTAGCTTTGTCCGTCGATCAGTTGACTTTTCACTGTAGCGCTGCGTGCTGGACTGCTCGTAATTAATCTGATCCACACTCCACAGCTGTGCTTGCTGATTATCCGACGCAAATCTGCGTCGCGATCCTCATCAATTTGTAATTAAAGAAAGCTTCTGCAGTCTGCACACACGTGTAAAACAACAACAACAACAACGCCACAGCAGGGTGTAGTAGTACTGCTTGCGTTTAAAGTTGTTTACAACTTTCCACTGTCCAGCTTTCCTCTGCTGTTCTCTGGGATAGAAGCCTTATTTATATTCTGCAGCAAGACGGTGTCGCACGCCTAAAATTGCAGATCTACAAGCTCACAGCGGGTGTGGATGAGACGCGTTGTGAGCTTGTACATCTGCTATGTATTTATAATGTTAATAATACATGCAGGCCAGGGTCTTCAATATTTTTCAGGTCAAGCCAACGACCACTTAGCTGAGAGTGAGAGATCAAGTGGGGACCCCCACTATACATAGGCAATTATATTATAAAACTGTTGCATATTAAACTAGACATAGATTTGTTTGACAGCACTACAAGTGTGACCTGTAATTTTTGTTTTGTTTATTTGTTTCTTTTCTATTTATATGTTGGTAACATTAATTGATGAACAATAGGCTATTACATTTTAATCTCTTGAACCCTCTATACTCAAAACCTCAAATTGACCTTTGAGTTATAATAATTATACTATAGCCTATGATTATTAGTAATCTAACAATTCCACAATAACCAGCAGAGAGCAGACCCTTTGTTTACTTACATAATTCTATAAGTTGGGTTGTTTGAGATGCAGAGCTATAATACTAACCTACAGTAAAACAATAAATTGCTTTGAATTTAAATGTAATGCTTTTTTACATGTTTTGGGAAATTCATAGAGCTTTAATATAAATCCTTTCTATTGTGATGAATCGCCATCAAATCGCATCGTATCGGTAGAGGGGTGAATCGCATCGTATCGCATTGATTTGAACTAAATGGTTATCGCATCGCATCGCATCGGGAAGAGGGAGAATCGTATCGCATCGTATCGACAGGGGATTCCATGTATCTCTAATGTATCGTA
Source organism: Protomyctophum parallelum (assembly GCF_964188405.1). NCBI lineage: Eukaryota > Metazoa > Chordata > Actinopteri > Myctophiformes > Myctophidae > Protomyctophum > Protomyctophum parallelum. The sequence goes on along the minus strand of NC_139709.1, from coordinate 23,457,501 downwards.
TCGCTGGCAGTGCATCGAGATGCGTATCGAATCGTGAGATGAGACGAGATTCACATGCCTAATCTCTACACGTCATCACGCAGCACGTTTTCGTTTTAATAAATAAATAATGCAATCGTTTTTATGGACCTTTGATATAAAAACACACAGAAATGAGAATTTTCACATTTTTTTGGCATCCATTGTTAGGTATGCCCATATAATGACCACGGATATGGTCTAAAAGTGTGAAAAACTTCTTTTTCATTTCACTGCACCTTTAAGTGATCTTTTATTTTTTGTTATTCACGTCCTCACTGTATTTTATTACTGCTTGTTTTTTAATGTCGTTGCCTTATTTTATCTGTTCTTATCTTTGTACCACTGCCTTCTCCTGATTTGACACTGCGTTATTGTCCTATTGTTTTAACTGCATGCCTGTTTTAATGCTGTTTTGTTTTGCTTTTGTTTTTATTATCTTTTCTGCTCTGTAAAGCACTTTGAGCTACATTTATGTATGAAAGGTGCTATATAAATAAAGTTTATTATTATTATAATAATCATTCTGGGCGGCCCCAGCTGTTGGTACGCAGAAGCGCTTCCCGGCGCTTGATTGACAGCGCATTTTAAATTTTGATGACGCATGCGCACTGGCGCACCACTTATGTGCAGCCTTGCTCATAACGTTTCTATGGTGGATTTTTATGAAACAAAAACTTTGCAGATAGAAAGAGGATAATTCAAGCTTTTAACATTGTTTAACATTGTTTAATGCAATCAGACAGGACGTTTGGATGAATGGGCTGTCAAGTAGTTTTTTGCCACTCAGTGGGCGTTCTCGGATAACTTCCAGGTACGATGATGTCACACACATACCCTCTATTGCTTGGTCCTTGACTCCTTATTAGGCAAGGCAACTCTCTGCCCAGTGCCTCCCCAATGTCTGCCCAGGGCCTTCCTAGTGACTCCCCAGTGTCTCCCCAGTGCCTCCACAGTGCCTCCCCAGCGAAGAATTCAGGACTGGCCCTGAATACAATATATAGACAAATCACAATACATCAGAAGATCAGGAAGAGAAAAACAAAAGGTGAAATTACATAGGTTTACAAATAAATAGCTATGCCAAATTTCAAAACGATCTAAAAACAGTTACATATTGTGGGGGTCTGTATGCTCACCAAGGTTTTAAAACCACCCAAGGGTACCGATGTGGTCAATTGTAATGTTGTTTGCAGGTCATTCCATGTATTAGGGCCACAGAAGCTAAACGCAGATCTACCAAGTTCAGAGTTAACTTTTGGTACCTTGAATTTGGGGAAATTACTTGATTGGGTGTGGTGGGGTTCATAGTCCCATTTCAGAAAAGATTAGATGTATTTAGGACAATCTCCAAGCATGGCTTCATACAAGAACAGGTGCCAATGCAGTTCTCGTCTCTCTGTCAGGGAGGACCATCCTACCTTATTATATAAGATACAATGGTGAGTACCATACTGTAGCTATCACCCGTAATAAATCGAATCGATGAGTGATAAACAGAGTCTAGGGATTTAAGAGTGGATGCTGCTGCATGTCTATAGATTATGTCTCCATAATCCAAGACAGACAGAAACACTGCCTCAACTACCCGCTTTCTGCTAATGACAGGAAAGTTGGCTTTATTTCTATAAAAAAAACATTTTCTGTCGCAATTTACAAGCAAGGACTCTACATGGTGCAAGGACCTGTATTTATATAACACATTTCAACAACAAGGCAATTCAATGTGCTTTACACAAAACATCAAGTTAAGGAAACACAATTATAAAATGACATTAGGATCCAAAAAACGAAAGTTAATTAATTACAGTGCAAAAGGGAAATATAAACAATATTGACTCCTCGGTGAGGAAGGGTCTAATTCATCGAATGTTATAGTGTATACCTACAGGATCGAGTGACGGCTGTAATGTGTGCTTTGAACGAGAGTTGACTGTCCAGGACAACAACAAGGTTCTTGGCTGTTGGGACAGACGTTACCAAGGTGTTGTCTATGGAAATAGTTAGCTCCCAAATGGGGCAGGACTTGGCTGGGAAGAAGAGAAGCTCAGTCTTGTTAGAAGACATCCACTGTGGATGTCAGCCAGGCGTGCAGTGATGCGCTCTTCCACCTGAGTAGCAGAGGGGGGAAGGATAGAAACAGTTGAGTGTCATCGTCCCTGTGGGACCACAGTTAAAAGGGTTCGGGGGGATGATAGCAAAAAGCAAACCTTTTCAAGAGACCTGGTAGGTCCGGATGGTTAGGTAGGATGAGAATCACTTTAGTGCCGTCCGGCCGATGACTAGTGTAGGAGCAGCTGGTGGTTCACTGTCAAATGCTGCTGATAGGTCTAGAAGAATCAGGACTGCAGAGTGGGAGGCACCCTGGGCAGCATGTAGATTGATTGATTGATTTAAATATTTATTAACAGTTTGCCGAATTACAGTACATTTCAAGCACAACTCAATACAAAGACTGTTAACTGTGAGTGGATGACCCAATAAAGCATTACTTGTTTACAAGAGGGTCCACCTTGTTCAAATCATCAAAACATTTAGAGACGTACAAATTCACTTCTATATAGCAAAAAAAAGAGAGAACAGGAATTCATCATAAAGGAGGTAAAAAGGCAAAAGAAACATATAGTGAGGGGGACAAGGATTCAGATTTTACGGGGGCCAGTTTCGAATTGCAGCCGTCCGTAGGTGCCCTTTGAGAGCTGTTTTGAAGCAGTCAAGGGATTTGCATGTCTTAATGACTGTTGGTAGGGCATTCCACATTTTGGTGGCATAGGAGCGAAAATAATGTAGTCCCTTGTTTGTGCCGAATCTGGGTTGCACATGGCTTGTTGCACTCCCTCTGGTGTTGTGGGTGTAGACTTAACATTAACGAAGTATTTTGACTTACATGGGTACATGGGTATCTTGGTGGTGTATCAAATCTTGTGGACGAGACCCATTGCAAGATACTGTACTCTGTCGTCGACCCTAAGCCATTCCAGCCTGTCAAAGTGGGCAGGGGTGAGGTGGGTTCGGGTGGTGAGGCCAAGTAGGAGCCTGAACAGTTTGTTTTGGGAAGTCTGGAGCCTTGTTTTAAGGGCCTTTGAGGTGCTGTGGTACCAAGAGGTGCATGCATAGTCAAAGAAACCTTGTACGAGGGCTCCTATTAGGGTTTCAAGGTGTTTTTGTTGTAGCCTGGTTAATAAACCAGACTAATATCGCACGGACCGCGGGATATTAGTCCACACACACATTAGTCTGCATATAAGCTACTGTAGTCACTATTCATTGATTCACTGGTACACCAAAATAACAATCCATTTGAAAATAAATATCACTGTTCTCAGGTAGAATATTGAAATGCGATTAAAATGTGATTAATTTAGATGAATTAATTACAAAGCCTCTGATTAATTCGATTAACATTTTTAACCAAGCCCTATTTTTCATCTGGGAGCATTTTGACTGAAAAGAAACATGACCCCAAACAAATAATGTACTGCATGTATTCAATACATGCAGTACATTATTTGTTTGGCTTAATTGTATTTCTATTACAATAGGAATACAGTTATTCATTTCACAATTTGAGTGGTGCTTTTTTTTACTTTTTTTTCCTGGGACGGTATACATTTACTTCGGGACGGTTCAAATTGTATTTTGGGACGGTTCCGGGACGTTGGTGAAAAAAGTTAGTCTGGAGCCCTGTTGCCAATACTGTGTGTGTGTGTGTGTGTGTGTGTGTGTGTGTGTGTGTGTGTGTGTGTGTGTGTGTGTGTGTGTGTGTGTGTGTGTGTGTGTGTGTGTGTGTGTGTGTGTGTGTGTGTGTGTGTGTGTGTGAGGCCAGAGAACTATAAGACAAACGCACATGGAATGGGAAATAGAGGGGGGGGAATGGAAATGGTAGGGTTTTTATTTTTGGTATTTGACTTTGCTACTGATGATTGTACGCAACAACAAGTATTGCATTGTGTGTTTGAGCCGACAGGCCCTTTTTGATGTCAATCAATCAAGTCATCTCAAGCGGCAGTCGGCAGATGCAAAAATCGTTTTTTATATTAAAATTATATATATTTTTAGGGCCATGTCATGTGGCCTTTGTGATACTGGTAGATCCTGATCTACCTTTTGGGCACCACTTAACGTCAGATCAGCGGTTTTGTCGGCCAGCGCCAAAAATGCTCCCCGACAGCATAATCGGAGCAAATACCGGGCAGTGTGTATGAGCCATAACGTGTTGACTAAACTACACTACACTAATAAGGACACATAATAATAACTAATAACCCATCCGTTACCACATGTGGAGTCAACTCCCGCAATTTCCTTCTTCCCATAGTGCGCGGCAAAGTAACTCTGGGATGAGCGGCCGCAAAGCGGCCGCGAAATTCTAGTATATATATATATATATATATATAGACACGAGACAGCAGTGTGCATTCTGTTGTGACTGTATATTATTAAACTGCATGGGTCTGGACTTCGGAGCGTAAACAACATGTAGGCTACAGTACAGTAACAGTAGCCTTCCTCGGCTCGGTCCCTCGGCTCACACTGTGAGTCAGTGTCACTGAGAGCAACTGAGCATCACGGCTGCGGGGACTCAGTGGGACCATACCATTATAACGGGAGGAGGGGATTTCCACCCGGCCGCTGTTACTACTTTCCTGGCCCAAATTGATTCACATGTTTCTCACACTTTACAGGTTTAAGATCGTCCCGAAAAATCGCCTAATAAAGATATTCGGCGATTGGATTCGTATATTCGCGATTGACGATGTATTCGTATCGTCACCCAACCCTAAAGTGTGCAAGCCCATATTGGTCCAACATGGTCTACATGTGGGCTAACTTGCATGGGTTGGAAGTGGGCAAGCCCATGTAGGTCCCACATGGTCTACATGCAGGCTAACTTGCATGGGTTGGAAGTGGGCAAGCCAATGTAGTTCCAACATGGTCTACATGTGGGCTAACTTGCATGGGTTGGAATTGGGCAAGCCCATGTAGGTCCCACATGGTCTACATGCAGGCTAACTGGCGTGGGTTGGAAGTGGGCAAGCCAATGTATAGTGTAGCTTGCTACAATTCTCTGGGGATAGCTTCCGTTGTAGTTGAGCTATATTTAATAGAGTAACTTGTAGTGTAGCTTACTACATTTTCCAAGTAGCTTGCCCATCACTGCCAGCGACTGTGTGAGCGTGAGTGTGAGTGTGTGTGTGTGTGTGTGTGTGTGTGTGTGTGTGTGTGTGTGTGTGTGCACAACAACAGTGAGTGTGTGTGTGTGTGTGTGTGTGTGTGTGTGTGTGTGTGTGTGCATGGACACGATTAGCCTCCAGGATGGAACCTATGTAGGTAATTTCATCTTTTCGTGATAATATTGTCACCCACAAGATAGTTTGTTATCAGCCAGGTGCAGATTCTACAGAGTTCAGAATTGAGGGCCTTTTCAACCTGCAGTTTGTTCCTGTCCAAGAATAGCAGTGCTGAGTCGTCTGCGAACAGGAACAAGTTGCAGTCACAAGCTGATGTCATGTCGTTTATATATATTAGGAACAGTAAAGGCCCTAGTATGCTTCCTTGTGAAACGCCACAGCTTACTGGGACGGGGGGGGACAGTGTTCCGTTCACCTCCACCATCTGTTCTCTCCCCTCTAGGTAGGATTGCATCCAGCTCACTGATGTGCTATCAAAACCAATTGCTTTTAGCTTGTATGGAGTGGTTCACTGAGGTCCAGCATGACCATGCCGCAGTATTTGCCAGCACCCACCTCGTGTTTGATGTGGTCGCTCAAATAGAGGAGGCATGTGTCAGGGCATGTTGGTCCAGAGAGGGCTACTAGTGGGTGCCCAAGCACTACGTCTACGTATGCACGCCCCTGATCTCATTAATTACCAATGTAAATTATATTATTCTGAGTCTGCAGATAGCCCATTCAGAGTGGTTGTGGAGTTGACTTTCTCCTGTTCAACTGCCTCAAAGGCAACCAAGTTAAGATTTTGTAACCTGAATAATAACAAGTAAGACGCGCAAACGCGGGAAGCGAACGCAGCTCGTGTGTGTGTGTGTGTGTGTGTGTGTGTGTGTGTGTGCTACAGCTGCGCCCTGTGTGTGTGTGTGTGTGTGTGTGTGTGTGTGCTACAGCTGCGCCCTCTGGTGGCGGGCGGGTGGTGTAACAGCGGGACAGACACACAGACAGACACACACACAGACACACAGACATTCAGCCCTTGCTGTCATAGTAAGTGGCTCACTGCGTTCGCAATTATATTACAAGTAAATAGTCTCTCCCTATCTCTAATAATTTGCATTGACGTTCAGATCTCCATGTATGAGCATTTGATGTCGGCTACTACAGAAATTAACCATAATTATCCATTTATGGGCATGTGAGATTATGGGCATTAAAGGGATAGTTCAGATTGTTTTAACTTAAGCTGTATGAAATACTTGCCATTAATATAGTGGTTGCAACTGTACTAATTAATTGCCAGAGTAATTTTTTACCCCTCTATCACACGGAACTATGTTTTTTGTGTCCATATCACTACACCCAAAAAGTAGTTGTGATAGAGGGGTCAAAGTTGAACGAAAGTTGCGCTAATATTTTAGAAATTGGTCAACAATACAACTTTTGTGAATTCATTTACTTTTACTACATGGCCCCAGTGCCCCCCACAAAATGACCGGAACTACTTAATATTGACCAAAACCAGAGCAGAACTCCCACCACAGGACTCGGGCAATCATTTAATACAGTTGCAACCACTATATTACCACCAAGTATTTCATACAGCTTAAAGGGTAAGACCACTTTGAGGTTTGGGTTGTTTTCTTACCTTATTATGGGCAAACTATTCCATTCCATGAGTTATTTCGCTCCGTTGTATTGTTTATTAGCAATTTAAGAAATAAAAATAGCCGCTCATTGACTTCCATTGTAACGGGGAAACAGCTCTTTTAGCACATAAAACAACGCAACAAAAGCTGATTCAGACAGTTTATGACATCAGGAAAACTCATGCGGTTTTATTTTCGTCTTTTAAGATAGATTTATAAAGTTACTATTTTTGTCGGAGATAGACTGTAGCAGTACTACGGCGTTCTCAACTCTTGCGGGCCGTCTTGCGAGGTTTCGTTTGTAAACTGTCAGAATCATTACAATTACAATTTACAATTTAGGCATTTAGCAGACGCTCTTAATCCAGAGCGATTTACATTTAAGCAAGAACAAAAGCATGGGAATACATCACATAAAAGTATTTATCATGAAACATGCGTAAGCTAAGAAAGTAACAGTGGAATATCTATATAATGAAACTATACATACACTATACATATAAACTATACATATTTACTACTATGCTATACATATGTACTATGGCGTGCTATGACTAAATACAATAAATTTATAGTGCTGTCTACATAACATGCTATAAGTCTGTATCAAATGCTATCTAAGCCAACATAAATGCTATCTAAGGGGTTAGGGTAATCATCTTTTGTTGCGTTCGTGTATGTGCTAAAAGAGTGACTTTGAGAGCCATTTCCCCGCAACAATGGAAGTCAATGGACCCTATTTTTTATTTCTTAAATTGCTAATAAACACAACGGAGCGAAATAACTCATGGAATGTAATAAGGTAAGAAACAACCCAAACCTCTAAAAAAGTGGTCTTACCCTTTAAGTTAAAAAAATCTGAACTATCCCTTTAAGAGATTATCTGAGGCAGCTTTAGCTATGTAGCCCGGCTAGCTCAGTCGGTAGAGCATGAGACTCTTAATCTCAGGGTCGTGGGTTCGAGCCCCACGTTGGGCGCTTCTTTTGTGAAGAGTTGTGCAGCTTGTGGAACAATATTGTATTCACGACTCATATTGCAGAAACAATTTTAAAGAACCTTAGTTACTACATGTCATTTTCTATTGTAAACATTGGCCGGCCACATATAAAACGTATAAACCAACAAAGTATCAACATGTCTTGATTTGAGACTTTGTCTGTTTACATTTTGACCAATAAACATACCGGTAGCTCAATGTACCAGTTTGTCAAGGTTAACTGTATCTCACTGTATAGTTAAAGTCCTCCTTTAAGATTAAAAAAGTTTGAATTATAGCATTTATTGGTACAGTGAGGCAAACATTTAAATGGCTTGAATTAACAGTAATTTTCAAAAAAAAAAAAAAAAAAGCAGAACCTATTGATACAGTAATGCATAAATTGGAATTGTTTGCATTAGAGTAATAAGAGGAATTTTTGATTAAATAAAAACTGACTTTTGAGTGAAAAGCCTCTACTTAACTTAAACTAGCTCAGGAGACAAACCATGCATGCAGCGTTGGTGGTATAGTGGTGAGCATAGCTGCCTTCCAAGCAGTTGACCCGGGTTCGATTCCCGGCCAACGCAAATTGTTTTTAGAAGGTGTATTAATTTTCTGCCTCCCCCTGTCCAGCTCGGAAAGGAACTGCTATGTCCAACCAGGGAATCTCCCCCCTGTCGGTTAGAAAAAGCGGCTTGGACTCATGTAGTGAAGGAAGTTCGTTTCTCTCCCCAGGTTGGCAGAGGAATCTTAATTGAAACTGGGTGTAAATAGGGGGTTACAAAATCATGAGAAAAAATAGGACATTTTTATTATGCGTGTTAAATGTAGTGTGATGTTCTTAGATGTTAAAAAGCTCTATTATACTTAATAGACATGATCACTGTTTAGAGTATTTGTTCATTAACAGGGGCGTTCCTGTCTCCATCTCTATTAATAAACATTTTCAGGTGGTTTGTCAATCAAGAGTTTTTTTTTTATCCATGTTTTGGCTCTAATTTTGGTGTTGGGAGGCTGAATAGGAGGTGCATGCTGTGAATTGGTCTGTTACAAAGGCCAGGCAAGGGCTGGGGGGATGGGTTGAGAATTGAGGAATGTAGGCCAGCCGTCTCTCAACAACAAACACACGGTTTGTTTCACCGTTTGCTTTGCTAAAAAGTGCTCTTTGGTAGCTAGTATGGTAGCTATCTGCTTTAGTTCCCTATTGATAATTCTGAGAGTAAGCTACTGGCAAAACATTTGCTGTGAAAAGTGTCGTCCCTGGGTGGGCTTGAACCACCAACCTTTCGGTTAACAGCCGAACGCGCTAACCAATTGCGCCACAGAGACTTTTGTGACTGTTGCCGATTTCCCAGATAATATTTCATGTCAGGCAACATAGTGAGACTGGATGATCCATGTTAAAGAATATCATTAAAATAATGTTTTGTGTGTGTGAACGATAATAGCAATTCAAAGCAGCACAAAACCACACCTACAGCTGCTGTCATAAGCACACAGGGAGAGCTCATGATCATGGTAGCAGAGCCTGTCCATGCATGCGCAGCTGCAGCCCATCAAGTATAATTTATGCTCCACAGGGGCGTGCATACGTAGACGCTAGGGGGTTCTTCTTTGGGGAAGCATCGCGGCCAACGCCTCCTTCGCCGTGCCATACACATGGGCTACATGCACGCTGAAAGCCAGGACACTGACAACGAAAGGTTACAGCCCTGCGCGCTCATTCTTAACCTGATTATATAAAGAACAAACTACAACTTGCTTTGCAGCCCAAAAAGCCAACCTCCATGTTCACCAGTTCTTAGCTTATATCTCCATGGGGAGCAGACGGTAAGCGGTTAGAGACCGTCTACAAAGTGCAACACCGAACGTGACAATATTCAATAACTTTATTATTTTTTAGGCAGAATATCACCACCAAATTGACATCACACATCAATGGTGTACTTATGATTGTACTACAGAATTCACATGCACAAGAAACGTTTAATTAACCTACTTGTGTGCCCAACCCAACTTCCCAAGACCATCTGTAATTCCCCACATATCAGTAATGTGATCTATTACATGCATTACCATACAATGAGAAAAAAAAGGACAAAAACAACACCTGAGAACTATTAATGGACTGCTGATTGGCCGTTGCGGTAGAGCGCGATCCTCTACCACCCATTGGAATGTAAATGCATGCCTTTCAGCCTTTGTATCCTACTCGTCTGGCAGGTATATCTATTTGAAAACCTTTAGTGCTACGATTGTGCGCGGGGAGACAACAATTAACACATCTTGTCTGCCCAAAACATAATTCCTGGATACGCCACTGGCGGCAGAGGATGCCGCTGGCCTCAAAGGTCATGCTGATAGGAGGCTACCATTAAGTAGAGTTTGTTGCCGGCCACCAAACCCTGAGAGCCATGTCAGGGATGTTAAAGGTTCCATGGTTCCACGATGAGTGTCAATTAACTTCAAGTTTCGTCGTTCAAAATTCCCCACTCACCTGTAATGCGACAGGCTATCAATGGAGAGTAGGGCAGCAGAGGATCCCGCTGGCCTTAAGGGTCATGCTGTACAGAGTGGGTTGCCAGCCATCAAACCTTGAGAGCCATGTCAGATAATGTGAAAGGTTCCATGGCATGTGCAACTCCACATGCCAAGAAATCTATGATTGAAGCGCATGCGTCTCCCCGTTGAACCCTGGTTTCTCGCGTGACAGGCGGGGATACTGAACAAGATACTAACAAGGACACATGCACACCATCACCTGTCAACTGCACGTAATGGCACATTCAGATTCTGCTGCAACAGGTCACACTATGGACAGAAAGCACGGTGACAAGAGAAACCTGTTGGGTCAAGGGTCAATACAGCCCTGGTCTCAAACAAAGATGTTTCCACCCGGTTTCGAACCGGGGGCCTTTCGCGTGTGAGGGGAACGTGATAACCACTACACTACAGAAACTTATGCCCTGGTGCTTTGGAGTCTTCCAGCCTCTTCAGGGTTTCTTTTAAGGGAACTTAATCAATTCTGCACGTTTAAAAGACAGCCCTGCATTGGCTGGAAATCGAACCCGGGCATCCCACGTGGCAGGCAAGAATTGTACCATTGAACGACCAATGCATGTAGGTTCAACCTCTGGGGTGTCTTCACAAATCAAAAGAATCACCCCATTCAAGGGGATTTCCAAAAACACGTAATGAGGATTTGGCCGTCTCTCAGGGCGAAAATGTGTACACCTCCCCATCGGGGAATCGAACCACGGTCTCCCGCGTGACAGGCGGGGAAACTCACCACTAAACTAACGAGGACAAATGTACCTGTAAGTGGTCATCTGCCGGCCAAACGTGCTTTACCAATGCAAGGCGAGTGTCGATTAACTGCAAGTTTTGTTGCATTCAAAATTCCCCACTCACCTGTAATGAGACAGGCTATCAATGGAGAGTAGGGCAGCAGAGGATCCCACTGGCCTTAAGGGTTATGCTGGACAGAGTGGGTTGCCGGCCACCAAACCTGAGGGCCATGTCAGATATGTGAAAGGTTCCATGGCAAAACATGTCAAGGAGATGTGAAACTCCACATGCCAAAAGGTCTCTGGTTGAAGGGCATGCGTCTCCCCGTCGAACCCTGGTTTCCCGTGTGACGGGCTGGGATGCTGAACACTACTAACAAGGATACATGCACACTATCCCCTGTCAACTGCCAGTTAAGTCGCATTCAGATTCTGCTGCAATAGGTCACGCTATGGACAGAAAGCACGGTGACAAGAGAAACCTGTTGGGTCAAGGGTCAATAAAGCCCTGGTCTCAAACAAACATGTTTCCGCCCGGTTTCGAACCGGGGACCTTTCGCGTGTGAGGCGAACGTGATAACCACTACACTACGGAAACTGATGCCCTGGTGCTTTGGGGTCTTCCGGCCTCTTCAGGATTTCTTTTAAGGGAACTTAATCAATTCTGCACGTTTAAAAGACAGCCCTGCATTGGCTGGGAATCGAACGCTGGCCTCGGCGTGGCAGGCGAGAATTGTACCACTGAACGACCAATGCATGTAGGTTCAACCTCTGGGGTGTCTTCACAAATCAAAATAATCGACCAATTCAAGAGGATTTCCAAAAACACGTAATGAGGAGTTGGCCGTCTCTCAGGGCGAAAAAGTGCACATCTCCCCGTCGGGGAATCGAACCCCGGTCTCCCGCGAGACAGGCGGGGATACTCACCACTATACTAACGAGGACAAATGTACCTGTGAGTGGTCATCTGCCGGCCAAACGTGCTTTACCAACGCAAGGTGAGTGTCAATTAACTGCAAGTTTTGTCGCATTCAAAATTCCCCACTCACCTGTAATGCGACAGGCTATCAATGGAGAGTAGGGCAGCAGAGGATCCCACTGGCCTTAAGGGTCATGCTGTACAGAGTGGGTTGCCAGCCACCAAACCCTGAGAGCCATGTCAGATATGTGAAAGGTTCCATGGCAAAACATGTCAAGGAGATGTGAAACTCCACATGCCAAAAGGTCTCTGATTGAAGGGCATGCGTCTGCCTGTTGAACCTTGGTTTCCCGCGTGACAGGCGGGGATACTGAACACTACTAACAAGGACACATGCACACTATCCCCTGTCAACTGCCAGTAATGTCGCATTCAGATTCTGCTGCAACAGGTCACGTTATGGACAGAAAGCACGGTGACAAGAGAAACCTGTTAGGTCAAGGGTCAATATTGCCCTGGTCTCAAACAAACATGTTTCCGCCCGGTTTCGAACCGGGGACCTTTCGCGTGTGAGGTGTACAGAGTGGGTTGCCGGCCACCAAACCCTGAGATGAAAAAAAAACATATACTTTTTGTCTGTCTTTAGTTACAATGTTGACAGCACAACTCTTTGTGTCTGTGTGCTTTCAGAAGTGAACATCCCTTTGCTATAACATCTTCTGTGAACGAGTCATCCGTCAAAGGATGACTCACAGCCGATGGGATATATGTATGAACCGGAATATACCGATGATGAACTCCGTAATAGACATAGAAAGGGCAGAGAGGAGAGAGCAAGGAAGCCGGGCCAACAGCTGCAACGAGGGCACGAGAGAACGTTACCTGGTGGTGTTCTTGTACTAGGTGCGAGCCAATGCCCAAAGAGGTTGAGAGCTACTGCTGCTGTGAATGGGAACTAGCCATGCCACTGTTGCTACATATGCAAGATCTCGGTGTCAAGAGAAAGCCAACACATCTGCATCTCTCCCGGTGTCCCCGGCTGTGCAGTGAAAGCAATATCTTCATCACTGTCGTTGTCCGACTCTGGGTTTGAAGTGTCTGATTCTGACATGTTGAAGTCACGCTGATTTTGAAGTAACCGGAACGAGTCAAAAGTAAATGTTTTGAATGAAATGAAACCTCGTATGCGCTGTCGCGTTGAAACCTCGTAGCTAGCTAACTAACTGACCCGGGGCAGCTGCATAGCACCTAGCTTTGGTAGTGTATCCTGCCGCAGTGCCGCGGCGCGGCAGCAATATGGTGTTCTATGCGGTGCCTTTCATACAGCTTCATGTCCAAAAATCCGAACCAACCCATTAAGTAAATATATTTGTAGATTGTATTTTTTTTAAATGCATTCTTAGCATATTTTAAGTAAATATATTTGTAGATTGTATTTTTAATACATTATAAATACAATTAAATTATAAATACAATTAAATTATAAACTGCTTTCAGTATATTACGTCTAAGTATATTAGTACTAAGCTATAAATACTTCCAGGTGCAATGGAGTGGCTAGAGGAAGTCAATTCTTCCCAGCATACACTGGGGTGCCAACTGCCAAGGACTGTGTTGTTCTTATTTGTGTTCTTATTTGAATATTAGAATGTGTACTGGAGAAAAATATATTTAAGATATGTGTTAGCAGATCTTAAGTGCAACTTCAAGTATAATAAGTACAACTTAAGTGGTTTAAAAATAACACAAGCATATATGTAATACATTGATAGTATATTTTAAGCACATTAATTAATGTTATTAGTATTAACACATTGGTAGTATATTTTAAATGTATTTAATACTTTATATAGTACTATATATATTTGAAAATAAGCTATAAATATAATATAAGTATATGCTTTTCATTCATCGGAAAAAGTATACCTGGGATACTGGAAGTATATTTTCAATTAAACACAAACTAAATTTGTCGTGAAAGGGTTAAAAAATAACTACCACTAAGCTACTAGTCTGCAATAGTTATCATACACAAATGTGAAGTAGAGATGTACAGCTAGTCAAAATTTCAAACGAGAATTTGCCCACCCATTTCGTAATTAATGCGGATATTAAGGGGGGGGTCTGGCTCATGGACTAATATGGAGACCACACAACTAGATTTTCAGGTCACATAGGGGACTGATTTGAGGGGAAGTGTAGCGGCCCAAATCTCTACTTGTTGAAAATGTCTCATGTTGGTGAAATATAACTTTGTAGTCAACAAAATAGCACTCAACATATACGATTAAAAAAATGGAGCTTGCATTGGCCGGGAATCGAACCCGGGCCTCCCGCGTGGCAGGCGAGAATTCTACCACTGAACCACCAATGCTTGACTGATAAGCATCAAGCATGCTGTGCAATATAAACATATTACACTGCAAACCCTGATCTATGCCAAAGAATTTAGTAGAAAGATTAAATAAGAGTGAATTAAAAGCTAGCCTTAATTCTGGATAGTAGACATTCGCTAACAGAACCAACCTAATAGAACTACAATTATTTATTAAATTCATTCTCAGTAAGAAACGGCAGATAGCAATGTAGCAAAAAAAAGTAACAATAAAGATTGACAATTGGATAGTGCAACATGATTAGAAATAACAGTGAAATATAAATGTATGCGTTGGCCGGGAATCGAACCCGGGTCAACTGCTTGGAAGGCAGCTATGCTCACCACTATACCACCAACGCCTGCCTGACAAGGGTGTCCCAACCCCCATCAAATATTTCTCTGGTATAATTCATTGACGTTCCTGTAAAAGTGTCCTTACATAAAACTCTGCCACGGTTGTTAAGAGCATTTCCAAAACGTGAAAGCTCTCAAAAACGTAGTACCTCCCCGTCGGGGAATCGAACCCCGGTCTCCCGCGTGACAGGCGGGGATACTTACCACTATACTAACGAGGATGACATGTTATTTTTTTTATGTCATTCCTTTAAATGTGTCCCTATATGCAGACTGAAGTAGGTATGACCAATACTGTTTCACAACAACTACTAATACTTTGGTGTTGAAAATTTGAATTTCAACTTCAATAGCAAGTACAAATATAATTTATGAAAAGGCTACAGTGAATAAGGTTCACGGAAATTGTTGTAGGCTATGTGGGGATTATCTGACACATGTCTCTTGTCTTGCCCCCAGCCCCTCCCACCCCTCACTGGGGGAAATTCCGGGTGGAAAAACGGGCAAGCGGTGCAGACAGATAGTCCGGTGTTACCACATTCCGTGAGTAAAAAAAGCGACCAGGTCTATGAAAACAAGCCCCAAAAGAAGTGACCGGTTTCACCACTTAAGCCCCATTACATCAGTTATTTTCAAAATGAATCTTGAAAGCAAGCCCAAATAAGCAACTACACTTCAGAAATAAGCCCAAACAAAAGCATGAATATGAATATTTACAAGCGACATTACATGAAAACAAGGCCAAAGTTGCTTAAAATAAGCAGACCTGGCAACGCTGACAGGCTAGCATTGCTGGTTATTTTGCCTCCTGGTGTGGTGTGGAAGTGTCATCTGAATGCAATGTGCCGTCTGGTAACTTTTAAATGACAACTAATGCCAACAGACTACAACAGACTAGCAGTATGAAGTAGTCTGTTTTTTGGGGAATCACCTTAAGACACATGAAATAGTAGCAGCAAAAACTATAGCTGCAGGATGCATTGCAACACCGCATAAGCAGTAGCAGCAGCTTCAGGAAGCATTCATGTGGCAGCAGCTATCGTATATGAGTACTAGATACATTGGGGTAGCAGCAGCCGAATAAGGTATTGCAACATTGCATAAGCAGCTACAGCTCCTCCACATAGATTAAGAAATGTAATGAAGACCTAACTTGATGTTTTATCATAGAGAGGGAAAAAGCTGTTTCCGCCCGGTTTCGAACCGGGGACCTTTCGCGTGTGAGGCGAACGTGATAACCACTACACTACGGAAACTACATGCCATTAAATCATCAGTCTGTGCTTTTGAAGTCTTAATTGTTCCAGACATTCGCCTATCGCCTATCCAAACAATATACCCACGATCGAGGTTGTCCAGGACCTCAGATTCGACCGATATGCCCATATATGGGCATATACTGGTATCAGGGATATCCATATATGAGCATAAAAGGGACAGACAACAGGTATTCTTACAACAGGTACAAAAGATATTACAAAACCGGGTTGGGCATGGATGCATTCATAACTTGCATCAACTGCATGGTCTAGTATTTATATGCATCAAATCAAAAACGTCTGACTGACTTTAAACTTGTCATGGGTATCGTGATTTGCAGCTTCAGAGCCTATTTCAAGGTTGCTCCGCACCATCTTGGAAGTAGCTAGATGTAGCCAAAACACCTGAGGGGATCGACAACGGGAGGTTTGATTACTTCTAACGCGACGGGAACGCGATGGGCCGTCAAAAACATAATCTTTGGTTAGAATTGGAAGCATTGATTAGATCAAGAGTTATTCACCATTATTTCTTCCCATTCATTAAAATAGAGGGGGACCACTTGAGACGACGTCCCAACCGGAAATTACATCAAAGGTTGCCCAATCGACGCTCCCAGCCTGTAGAGTGGTACGCTCTGTTGCGATGGTGCTAATGTTCCGTCTTTTGATTAATCTCCAGTCCACAGCACTTTTGGTGAAATGTTCCACATGAACAGTATCGTACAATTGCAAACTTACGATAAATGTGAAATTTGAAAGCATGAAATGTAGTCTGTTGTTTTAGTAGTTGACAGTTGCATTGTCCTTTGCAAACAGTTTTTCCATGCGTTTTGTAGTTGTCAAATCCCAATCCATCCTAGCTGCAGCCTTAACGTCTTTCTAGCAACCCTCAGAATTCAGCCAGGAATGCACTGTGTCAAGGCGTTGGTGGTATAGTGGTGAGCATAGCTGCCTTCCAAGCAGTTGACCCGGGTTCGATTCCCGGCCAACGCATGATTTTTTTAATTAAATACTTTTGATAATTGTCATGATCAGATTTGGCCTCAGAGCCACTGGCAGTAGATTGCTAAATAACTGTCCCTGGACAACATGCAGACACTGCTGATTAATTTAAGTTAGTTTAAGTTTAACAGTTTTGGCTCAAGGCACCCCTGTAAGTAACTTTTGTATCCACGGCATCCTTGAATTACATTTATACTTCATAGCACCATACATTAAAACTATTACACTACACTTATTGCACTATTATTACACTACTACACTTATTACACTATTATTACACTACTACTCTTATTACACTACTACACTAATTACTATTACACAATTACCTACACTACTATTTATAGTGACTCATAGGAATAGACTACGTGATTGACAACCAGGAACAGTATAGTGACCACCGGAGAGACGGGTGGCAGCCGGAATGTAGAAGGCACCCGGGAGCAGTATGGGTTGGAGACCCAGCCTGTCTTCCGTGAGGAAGAAGCCCAACAAACCCATGGTGATGCCTTTAGGAGGGCCATTCAAGCCTCAAGCGGAGCCTGAATAAAGTGTCTGGTGCTGAGAGTCTGGTGCAACGCACAGGGGCTGGACCTGGTGAGAGCAGGAGTGGACCTGGTGAGACGTAGGAGGGGCCCGGACAGGAGTCAACCCACAGAGCCGCCCTAGACCTTCCACGCGCCAGAATGGTACCTCCCAGTCCCGGCAGAGTAGTTCAGGAGGAACAGATTGTGTGGCCCTGGTTTTTTCCTAATGGGACTGATCGAGGGTAGCTACTGGGACGTAAGTCGGGACTTGATCACCTCGGCTGGGCCACCTGAAAGGGGTATGATGTTGGGAGACCCGAAACCCCGATGACCTTGGGATACATCACGGAGGATACGTCCAAGGTGCAACCATGCGATGCATTTGTTTTTTTTACTACACTTATTACACTACTACACTACTATTACAGTACTACAATTATTACACTTATTACACTAATATTACAGTACTCCACTTATTACACTACTCCACTTATAACACAATTACACTTGGTTGAGGGAACATGGGTACAGTCCCGCCTGTACATAGTTCAGTTCCGTTTTATTTTTGGAATGTTGGACATACAGTACATACATAACACTTATTTTGAGTGTCCGTTGCTTGTATCCTGTCCAAATATCCGAAAAAGGGCTATGGAGAAGCCATAGGCTTGTCGGGCTTGACCCCTGGAGTCTATTTGCATATTTAGGTGCACATGTGTAGACTGATGGACATCCGTCTACCTGCACAGTGCATACATACATGTAGTCCACACACACACAGATTAAGCCAAAAAGCATCCCAAAGTACGTTATTGACAAATTATTAATATAAGGGTTATTATTTAGGGGATAAGAGTCCTGCGTCTCATAAGTGTATATATATATATATATATATATATAATGTGTTACTGTAATATGGTATAGTAGGTATAATATAATATGGTTTTAATATAATATAGTATATAATATAATACATGATATGGTTTACTATACTTATATAGTACATATGTGGTATGGTTTACTAATAATGGTTTACTTAATATAATATATGGTATGGTATACTATACTTATACATTGCATAATATATATATACACCGTACACATGTATATATATATATATATATACATACATACTGGATGTAAGATATGAAATGTAAGATACCTGCAAGAATGCCAGACAAGTTGCGAGCAGAACTTAAAACCAGATGATTGCAGGCAGAGCATGCAAGCAGAGAGATCCTACAACACCTGCACTGATGAGGGTAAAACTCATCATTGCACTCGCAAGCTGCCAGGAACAAGTGATGATAAGAGAACCGGGGCCATCAACACAGAACACTAAATCCTCACAAATGTACACTACAAGGAAAATGTAAAGCATGTAGGAGGCATGAAGGAATTCAAATGTAAAGAACATTTGGTGAATAAGGCCTACTGTACTTAGCCAGGTTTGCCTCATTTACTCAGAAAGGTAGTGAGTGCCCTCTGGTGGTTGTGTGACGCAAGAACACCGGGCATCAAATATCAATGACAAACAATGACTTACCTGCTTCAGCTACAAAATTAAGTTTCCGTTACTGTCAAACAAAAAACTCCATATCTGCTTCCACCATCAAATTATGGATCGTGGCCCAGACGGTTAGCTCAACCTAGGCTGCAGAGCCAGCCGGACGGTGTGCCGCATGTCACTGCTAGACTACAAATCCCAGGTGGAGCGAAATCCAGACGCGGCGGAGACGTAAGTCGCGACCTATTATTTTCCGTCCCGGCAGAACGGGACTCGTCGCGGCTATATCTACCCGTTTGCGACGTAATAGGTTGACTATTATTTTCCGTCGCGGCAGAACGGGACTTGTCGCGGCTATATCTACCCGTTTGCGACGTATAGGTAATTCGTTGCAGCGTAAAGAATCCGTTGTGGCGTGAGCTGGACTCGTCGCGGCAGAATGGGACTCGTCGCGGCTATATCTACCCGTTTGCGACGTGCGCCTCGCCGGTCCGATTCCGTGGAGCTCTCCGCCGTCTCCAGGCGAGCCTGAGTGGTTCTCTGGGGTTCCAGCAGGCCTTTTTCCGCGCACATCGTGCCCGGGGAACGGCCCACGCGCCCGGGCCTGGCACCACCGCGTGCACCTTGCCGGTCCGGTTCCGTGGAGCCCTTCGCCGTCCCCAGGCGACCCTGCGTTCCAGAGCTGTCACCTCTTTTGCCCACCGAAAATAGCAGATCTACCAGCTCCTACATACGGGATGGCCCGACCCGCGTCTGTGGACCCCTGGGGATCACGGTAGTCCACGGGGGTCCGTCTGTGTGTGTGTGTGTGTGTGTGTGTGTGTGTGTGTGTGTGTGTGTCGCATGCGTGCGTGCGAACTTCGTGACAGTGGTGCATTACATTGTATTTTGATTTGAAATAAATAATAAATTATTATTAACGAAAAACATCTAATACTATTTTAAATTGGTCTAGTAAAGTTAGTATCAGAAGCAGCAACCATGCAGAGCTATACCAATCAGATTAAATAGGCTATAAGCCTTAAACGTTTGACAAGCAATATTCAAAATACAACTATAGTTGTATTTTGCATATTGCTTGTCAAACGTTTAACGTTTGCTTCTGATTAGTTACTAACTTTACTTTACAGATCCACAAGCTCGAAAACCACCTGACGGGCCGCCCAAACGGGTCCGGGGACCCCCGGGCGGTACGGGTCCCCGTGGACCCTTGGGGATCAAGGGGGGCCACGGGTGTCCACGTTTGCGGAGACGCTGCCTTCATATTAGCCTACTTTAATAACAAGCAGCTGATCTACAATTGACAATTTGACATGTCATTGCGTCGTATTCTGTCTGTCTTTCACGCACGCACGCAGACATGTCACAGACCACCACATAACCATATTTGTATGGCCATATCGTTTATAGGCCTTATAGCTGAATAGCGCCGGCCGTCGGGGGTTCATTTGGTTCCAACCGTCCCATTATGGTCAACACTTATGATATGCTATTGCATTCTTCCAACTAAAGATTTAAATATTAATCTGGCAGCTCCGAAAATAGCAGAAGATGTAATGCAGTAAATGACATGGCACGGACTGGCTCAGAAAATCTCCCTGCATCATTATATCAAAACCAGGCCTATACTTAGAGCCATATGGAATCTGTGTTAACGGAATCGCGGACGGAATCGCGGAAATGACCAATAAAAACGGAATTGGAATAAAACGCGGAATATTGCGGAATTGGCCCTAATCTGGGCTGAAATTCAGTTTTCGGGAGAAAATGGAACATGATTCAGTGGTCAGGTTTGTTCAGAAATCAAGTGAAGACGGCCGATTATTATATTTTGTCATAAATGCGCAAAAAAGTACAACAACCACTCTACTCTCATTGGAAATCCGGTAGAGTACGGTTGTAAGGAGATGTATAGCTTAGCTGCGCGTCTCTGTAACACTGAGGAGGAGTAGACAGACAGAGCACAGCGCTCTCTCTCTGCCTGCTCCTCGGCTCCCTCCCAGTTCCACACACACGGAGTAAAGAGAGAGAGAGGAGCTAGGAGTAATACTAACCTTGTAACCATAAGCATTGCTGTTTTCATCTTGCATTAACAAAAATAAAATCCACACTGAGAGGGACAGAAGGTGTAAGTGGTAGACCTACAAGGCTACATTAGCCAACGCTAGCTCCTATGCTAACGCTGCAAACTTACAGCAGTGTGTGTGTGTGTGTGTGTGTGTGTGTGTGTGTGTGTGTGTGTGTGTGTGTGTGTGTGTGTGTGTGTGCGCGCGCGCGTGGGTGCGTGCATGCATGCGAGTCAACTCTGAATGTTTTCTAAAGGACAACTTTTTTCCCCCCATCCTGACCAGCCTATTATTATTATTGCATTTTGGCTGTGTGCAATAACTAACTGCAAGCCAATGAAGAATCAACCAGTAGCATTGTCAGTATTTGTCTTAATTTCTAATTCATATTTATTTAGTTAATAATAAAATAATAATTTAACTGTAGGCCAGTGTTTTGAGACATACGTACAAGGCTATTGTCTTGTATTGCTATAAAATGATGTGGCAAATTTCAGTGGTGGAGTAAAAACAACAAGGTCACATGGCTTTGGGGAGTTTGGGCAGCAGATCTACAAGCTCTCAACATGTCATGCTGCAATGTGCTGTGGGCTTGTAGATCACCAATTTGGATAAATAAACTGATTATTTTTCCCTGATTAAAAAAATAATGTTTTAAGCCTGTGCCTGCACCTCATACAGCACTATGTTCCATATTCTGCTACAGTACATGTTTGCACTTTAATTAAATTAAAGCTGCTTTTGATAGGGGGGGGGGGGGGGGGGGTTGTTACTGAAAACGATGTTGGTGCTTCTTGCACTAACTTTTTATAAGCAATAAATGTTCTCCAATGCAGTTAAAGGAATTATTGTGTTAGAATTTATGTTACTGTAAATTAATATTGGTTATATCGGGCTTTTTGATTCTCCACTAATCGGTAATCGGAAATATCGGCCAAAAACCATATCGGTCAATCACTAAAAAAGAAATTCCCGGTAAAGAAATTGCATAAAAAGCAAAAAACCGAATTCAGAAATATTAAAACGGAAAAAACGGAATTTGGGAAAAAATAAAACGGAATTGGGAAAATAATAAAACGGATTTCATATGGCTCTACCTATACTGAATGTAGGCAATTGAATTCCATTACTTTTGTTTCAATCAACTGAACTAGACCAATAAAATAGTAGGCTAGTATTTATGTTTTTCGTTAATAATAATACTGCTAATTATTATTGAACGGTAAGTACGCTGGTATGTACGCTATGGTACACTATAAGCTTGTATATCTGTTTATTTTAAGCATGCCGCCGCATTCTGTCAGAATCTTGTGTGTGTGTGTGTGTGTGTGTGTGTGTGTGTGTGTGTGTGTGTGTGTGTGTGTGTCGCACGCGTGCGTGCGTGCGAACTTCATGACAGTGGTGCAGCATTACATTGTATTTTGATTTGAAATAAATAATGATGAATAGATGTCTATACTGTTGCTTGTGTGTGTGTTATGCTATAGGGTTAGCTGGAACACACGCCCTGTATGATCTGTGGTGCGCATCTACAAGCTCCAAGTGTTGCGTCCACATGCAGCGCGTTGTGAGCTTGCAGATAGTCGGTGCCCCACTATAGAGAGATGGTAGGGTAGTGCCCAAGCCTATATATTCCACAGTGAAACTTCAAATGTGGATCCTGTACACAGTGTAACTTCACCACCAGATGCGACACGTTCAACCATCCACACACAGGCAAGGCCATCAAAATCAGAGGAACTATCACATGTTCAACTACAAACGTTATATACATGTTGACGTGCCCGTGTGGCCTCTCATACGTGGGACAAACCAGTAGAGCCCTAAAAACACGTATTAGTGAACATAGATCCAACATCAGAAACACCAATCCCAAAAGCCCAGTAGCCCAACACTTTAATAAAATGGGCCATGCCGTGGCATCGCTCCGATATGTCGGCATAGAGAGGGTGCAGCTACCCCGGAGAGGTGGAGATATCCATAACCTCCTCCTGAGAAGGGAGGCATATTGGACCTACACCCTCCGCACACTACAACCCCATGGACTAAATGAGGACTATGAGTTATCTGCTTTCCTGTAAATAGTGAGCAAGGACTAAACTATCAGATTCCCCTGTGTGAACTGAACTACATGCCGACTCTTTATTCTTCTTTTTGATATTTATACTTATGATTATTCTTTTTGATATTTATATTTATTTTGGTCTTGTGAAGTATACTTCTCGCTATTTGTCTTTTATCTGGGTTCGTTCACTTTAAAGTAAATTAATCTTGATGGCTTTACTGGCCTATGTCCAGAGAACCATTGACCTTGAATGTTAGCCTTCATGTGTCTCTTACCTGTTCCCTTTTGATATTGTTCTGACTGACTAATACAATTTTGGAGCAGATTGCCCAAACTGTAAACTACTTTTGGTACCAAAAGCTTTTTAAATCTTAAATCTTAAAAACAAACAAAAAAATGCAAAATCTCAAATATATAAAATATTTAAAAAATGTATTTAAAAAATACTAAAACAGTCTGTAACAAGCAAAAATACCAGCAAGTTTTATTGAAACTGTTGTCTTATTGTAACCTTACTTGATGTGGTGGTCATTCATGTTCATATATATTGTTATATTTTTTGTCATGTCACTTATTGGTGTTAGTGAATCACCTGCCCATGCAGTCGTCATCAGTCACGTGATGTGACGACTGGGTTTAAAAGGGAGTTGTCACATATACTGCCATTATCACCTGATGAAGGCCGTTCACGGCCGAAACGTTGTGTATTAATTATGGTGTTTTGAATAAAAAGCAAACACCTTGGAGCAAATCTGTGTGCGGACTCTCCTCTCTTCATTGTACTTACCTTAGTCCAGCACCAGACAAGAACTGGATGTGCGCTAGCCACCTACCTTTTATACATAAAAGTGTTTGACATAGTGGTCATTTGGCCCTTACAGTTAGATAGGGACTAGGACAAGATATCCAGTTTAAGTAATTTTACAATATTTTTTGCATGCTGAAAATAGCCGATCTACAAGCTCACGTGTCGCGCTGCAAGCTTGTTGATCGGCTATTTTCAGCAAGTGTAAAATCAGTCATCACGACAGCATTATGATATTTAGTCGACTAAAACTCTATGAAAACTATTCAAAAGACTGACTAAAACAAAAAACATATTTTGCTGCCAAAAACAACACTGACACACACACTTGCATGTCTAGAAAATCTATGACCCTTGCCTGTAACAAGATTATTAAAATGCAATATACGGTAGCCGCTTGGTCTATAGGCTTGTTTGGTTTGTAAACCAGCTACTAAACTGAATATGGTAATGCGGCAAGGCTTTTGTCATTGGAATGGAAACCATTGATTGATTGAAGTATTTACAGATTGGAGAATTAAAGTACATTTCAAGCACAACTAAATACAAAACTGTTAACTGTGGACACTGGACACCATAAAGCATTACACTTGTCCACCGTTCCCCCATGTTCAATTCAGCCCTCGTACAAGGTTTCTTCGACTATGCTTGCACCTCCTGGTACCACAGCACCTGCCCTTAAAACAAGGCTTCAGAGTGACTTCCCAAAACACACTGTTCAGGCTACTACTTGAAGATACCTGTGTACTAGCCCGCCAAGCAGAACCCAATGCTACTGAAGTTTCTGACATTTGTTAGACCCAGTGCATGGGGTCCTGTTGCATCAGTACCATGCCACCTGGTACGCGGACATTCATAAAACATAAACAACGTGGATAACGCCTGTCTGCGCTCTTTGACGTCATTTTTTCGTGTGAGGGTTTCTGAATATGTGAAGTATAAGTACCCATACATGCCGCTGCGAATATCTCCTGTGGCGCGGAAGCCGTTAAGTATTTTTAATCTTTTTGAACGATTTGGTCGCTTTGATTCTTCTCTTCCTTCCTTGTTTATTGACACCTCATTGTACCGCCTATCTGGCTAGCTAGTGGCGCTATAGCTATGACACAGCAGATCAGAGGCAGGGACGTAGCCGGCACAAGCCAACCGCACACCGGGAGGCGGTACAATAAACGGTAAACAAACAAGAAGAAATAAAGCGACCAACTCGGTCAAACAAAGATTAAAAATACTTAACGGCTTCCGCGCCACAGGAGATATTCGCAGCGGAATGTATAGGTACTTAAAGTTCCCGAATTTAGAATAACGCAAACAAAAAAAGGCCGTCAAACGCCGCAGATAGGATCTTAGAGACTTAGACAGAATATGAATGTCCGCGTTCCAGAATTCCCATACGGAAATATAGTCATGAACAGGGACCCTACATAAAACTCATCAAAATTTCAGAAAAGCTTTATGTAGGGTTCCGAGAGGGGCTACCTGTGTACCATGTACCTGTCTAAATACTTCCTTAATGTCAATGAAGTCCACACCCACAACACCAGAGGGAGTTCAACAAACCATGTGCAACCCAGATTCGGCACAAACAAGGGACTAAATTAATTTCGCTCCTATGCTACCAAAATGTGGAACGCCCTACCAACAGTCATTAAGACATGCAAATCCCTTGACTCCTTCAAAACTGCTCTCAAAGGGCACCCATGGACGGCTGCAATTCAAAACTGGCCCCATACAATCTGAACCCCCCACCACCTCACTGAATAATGTTTCTTTCCCCTTTGTTTTGATTTCGTACGTCTCTAAATGTTTGGACGAACTGAAAATGGTGGGCCCTATTGTAAACAACAAGTGTAACGCTTTATGGTGTCGTCCACAAGTTTTTGTATTGAGTTGTACTTGAAATGTACTGTAATTTTGCAAACTGTTATAAATCAATCAATTAATAGATATCGATGATCAAACTATTTAATGGGCTACGCTACTGTACTACTTGCATGGTACTACATAAGTTAACTAATCATGATTCAGATAGATCTAAATTAGACAACACACCCAGTAAATTAGGCTAGGCTACGTCGTGGTCTTTGACGACATAAGAACAAATTATGACGCAGTTTGCGTTCACAAATGAGCTAGTTTGAAAGGAGTTGTTTGTGTAACTTTGTCTTCGGTCTGCAATTAATTGTAACGCAGGCCGCACGGGAAAGTTCGCGCAGACACACTCACACACACGCACACAGTGAGGAGGTGTCCACAACTTCCCAGAGAGACACGCGATGATAAAAGTCAGTCTGAGAACGAGGATAATTCCAAATTAAGTTTTTTTTGCTAGGCCCCGTTTCTCACTAAGCAAGTATGGAGTTATTGCAGCTGCTAGAAATGTATTAATTACTGGGGGCCAGTGGGGGCCCGTCCTAATACCTGGCTACATCGTTAAAGTTAGACCGAGCTATCAATAGCTACTATATCAAAAACACCTTTCCTTTTGAAATGCTCAGTAAATAACCCTAAGTAAAGATGGATGCTGCCGGCTGCTATGTTTAACCACAGTGTTTAATGTTACACTCTGATGAGTTTATAAACCGCTGCCTACCTGTTTTTTTCCTTCTTCCTTCCAGCTCTGCTCGATGGGGTTTCCGTTGTGTAAACTCCATTAGACACGTGAAATGACAAATGAATGAGGTCTAGTAGGTCTACTGTAACGTTCAGTTCAACTAAACAGCTTTAAGAGCTGCACTTTACCGAAATTAGATGACAATAACCTAGCTCTTTCACAAACTTATTTCATCTTCCTCTTCACACATGTAGGACTAGTGCCACCCCGGCTGCGCGTCTTGATTGATTGATTGATCTCTGATTTGCTTTCACTCCCCCCTCCCCGCTCGCGTCACCTGACCAATTACACCAATTGGGGTGTGAACAAGGAGCACCAATCAAACGTTTTGTTGAAGGAACGATGATTTAGTGATTATTACTTAGCATATCTGATATCAATGTGTGCGCCATATTTTAGTTTTACAGTATTGTATTTATATAGTATATTGTATAGGCTACTTTGTTAATTTAGATTTAGATTAATTTGACTTGATAAAGTCATAAAAAACATGACGTAGGCCTATATAATTGCCTAATTAAGGTATAGTCAGACGTTTGACACTTATTGGTCAAGCAGTTTGACAGACACACTAACCATTTCAAAGATGGCTTGCCTGTTGCCAATCTGGGAACCCATTGGCAAAAAAAGGGAAAACAGCGCCCTCTTTTCCTTTGAATTTAGCTCAACATCTGTTGAGTCTCGAGAGAGACTTGCCTGTTGCAGGCACGTGTAGAGGGGGGGGGGGGGGGGGGGGGCGATGTGGTGTGGGGGGCCAATACGAGCTTATGTGGGGGCCAATAAGGGCTTGTGGGGGGCAAATAAGGGCTGTGTGGGGGGCAATAAGGGCTTATGTGGGGGCCAAAAAGGGCTTGTGTGGGGGGCCAATAAGGGCTTGTGTGGGGGGCCAATAAGGGATTGTGTGGGGGCCAATAAGGGCTTGTGGGGGGGGCAAATAAGGGCTTGTGTGGGGGGGCTAATACGGGCTTGTGTGGGGGGGCAATAAGGGCTTATGTGGGGGACTAATAAGGGCTTGTGTGGGGGGCCATTGGCCCTTCAATACGAACATTTGACAAGTAATGATAAATTCCACTATCATAACGAATGATCTTTTAAGCTGCCATCAGTCAGTTTTAGTTTCAGACTAATGAGAACATATTGCTTATTTTACTGTCCAATGACTTGAAATGGCACAAGGGAAGGACTCCACAAAAAGACCACCCCCATGTACCCTTTTCTGGAGTTTGAGCCCCTGCCCCCCCCCAGTGCTCTCTGCACGGCCCTGCTGTTGCAGAACCATTCAAATATCCTACACATTTTCACCATGTCAGTAATAGTAGGCCTACAATCATGCAAACAGGGGGAAACAATATATGTACATCCCATCATTGTTGATGTCACTAAAAAATCTGATCCTAGGCCACTATCCCTGAAATTACAATGTTAACCGTTGGGGTCAAGTTTGACTTAGATTGAAGAATAGTGCACTGCAGGACATAATAGCCTAGTTTAATCCTATTAAAGGTAATTATAATTATGTGGCAATGATAAGGATGATGATGAAGATAAGCCACATCTCTTTCAACACAACCCTTTCCACACTCCTGCACTCCTCTTATCTATACAGTCTACACTCACTTCTTCCTCTCTGGACATTGCCGGGAAAATACACAATAATAACATTATAGAAAGACAAAGAAAAATTTCCAACACAGAAACAAGCAAAGTCAAAGCAGCAAGGAATTCTTCCATTAAGATAGATAGGCCTACTGACAGATCACACATTTTCTCTAGCAATTCTGGTCTCATCCAGGATCCAAAGGTAAGTTTTTTTGTTAAATTGCAACTAAATGTCATTCTATCTGTGGCCTTGAGGCAGTGTTATAGGTGTCTAATTGCACAATAACATATTAAGTACAAAACATGGGAAAATACATGGAAAATCAAACAGTTATTCTGTATCCATGATGCTTGGGGCACGATCTTTCTATTGGATACTTGGATACTGATGAACAACAGTGAATGTTCCAACTCAATAGGTCTAATGATAAAAGCCTTATGGTTATCAATGTCTATTATGGTGAGGGAAAAATATGTGAAGTTCTCAATATTTATTTTTATGAACAACAATATGCTGTCTTTTTCATGTTCATATTTCACAAAAAGCATGCTACAATGTGATGTCTGCTAACAGCCCTCATCTGCCTGCCTTATGTTAGTATTATTATTGTATTATTATTATTATTATTATTATTTTTACACCTTTTAACCTTTTCATTTTTTTTATTTTTTACATATCCACAGTTAATTTTCAAAGGGTGTCACTTCAATTGTCACACTGCCTTTACATTAACAGACCATTTTATTATACTATGAAAATAACTATAATAATGCTATTCTCATTGCACTGGTCCGTTAAAGAAAACCAACTTCCAGAATTGCTTTTAAAAGTGAATTGGACTAATACCTGTTGACCCATTTGTTACATCAATAAACAATTGGGATGTGAAGTGGCATAATAAGAACACTGTCAGCACACTGTTTCCAAAAGGCACTGTTGATACATTAAAATCCTTAGCTTCAGCCTACAAACAGTGATTCTCAAAATGGCATCCAGGCAGGGATCCTGCAGGGTTCCTTGAGAGGCCGGTGCACTCTCTGAGTTATGGGGGTCCCATAAATAAATAGGTTTGAGAACCACTACCACTGGCCCAACAAATGAATTGTGTTATTCATACATGCTCATTGCTCACATATAGGTACACATACTCATACATCACAAAGTGTCCTAGGAAAGTGCACGTGTCAGGCTCAAACTAATCTGAGCATAATCTTCTGCTAATTGAGCTTGTACCTCTACTACCTCACAATAAGTGACTTTGACAACCTCTATGTATCTCTACATTCTATCTGATTTACTGTCATTTTGTGTTCTTGCTATTGTTTGATGTTATTTTGAGTTTTTGCTTTTGTTTTTAAGCTACCTTATGTTTCTGTTTTTCTCTTTTTGCTGCTCTGTAAAGCACATTGTGCTGCATTTTATGTCATGAATTATTATTACATATTATTATTATTATTATACAAATACATTTTACAATGCTGTTTGAAAATATATTATAAGTCAGAAGCCTATGGGAGAAAATATTTTCCGAGTGGCCAAAAGCTGCCTAAAATATATTTGTGTTAACTTGGTTCTTCTATGAACCAAAATGTTAACAGTTATATAGACTTTTCATCGATCATTGTACATTATGAAACACAAATGTGTTATACTGCAGGTATAGGTATTGTCAAGTTCTCAATGCTTTTTCTGTGTTCTGCAGGTTCCCTTCAGAATGTCTGGAACTTCCCAGGGGCCAACTGCAGATTTAACTGGCTGTCACACAGGTCAGAGGCACATATGAAAGAGCTGGAAACAAATAAAAAGTCAAATAGCAAATGAGAGAATAAGTTAGTATTCCATCCTCCTTTTGCAAGTGTACCCCAACAGCTACTGTTACAGTAACAGTCATACAGTAAAGGTTTCATTGATACTAGTTTGTCCAAAAGGTAGTGTATGCACAATCACATCACCTGTTCTTCGTCAGAATGGCTGAAGTAATTGTGGAAATAGATACCCCTGATTAATAATAATAATAATAATAATAATAATAATAAGGGTAATAATAAAATAAATAAATAAATAAGGGTAATAATAATAATAATAATGTACTACATATACTTACTGTTTTGTCTGTGTGTGTGTGTGTGTGTGTGTGTGTGTGTGTGTGTGTGTGTGTGTGTGTGTGTGTGTGTGTGTGTGTGTGTGTGTGTGTGTGTGTGTGTGTGTGTGTGTGTGTGTGTGAGTCTAGGTCCAAAAGGTGTAATTAATGACTGGCGTAGGTTTAAGTTGGACAATGCGGATCAGAATCTCCCTCCAAGGACGAGGGAGCTCCTCAGACAAATGTCTTGTGCAAAGGAGGATGATAATCATAAGGAGAGACCCCTCAGGAAGGTCTATACACAAACATTAATACAAATAGATATGGTAAATGGTCTTTATGTAAATGTTCATGGCATTCATGGCATTCATATAAATTCATATAAAGCTTTACTCTTCCATCTAGCGCTTGTATTGACTCATTGTGGACATAGGCCTACATACAGTACATACATACTGTACATATATAGATCATATAGATAATAGTTTTACAATTGCTTTGCAACTCAACTAAAAACAATTCCAGTACAGTACAATACACATGCACACACTATAAACTCCACCCTCTCCTCTTTCTCTTCAGATGAGTGCTCATGAGTATGAACTGATCAAAGTGGAAGACGAACTCTATTTGAAGCGCTACAGAAAGCAGTGTATGCAGGAGATGCACGAGCGCCTGAGTTTTGGTCCCACGTTTGAGGGAGTACACGAGCTGGAGAGTGGAGATGCATTTTTGGAAGTGATAGAGAAGGAACATTATCTTACTCAGGTTGTGGTTCACATCTACCAGCCTGGTGTCAAAGGTCAGTTTATTTTAAGTTGTTCTGTAGTTTCTATTCCCAGTTATGAGAGATATTTAGTCAAAAATGTAGTTTTTGTTTGCAGAGCAGATAAACCATAACAGGGTAGAGAGGTAATTCAAAGCTCTGCAGTGTACAGCCCTGGTGGAGGCCCCACTGAGAACGAATCTGACTTATACTATTCTATTTTTTTCCCTTCTTTCCTGTGAACTGTGAAAAATGTCAAATTTATGGTGGAGCCCCTTTAATTAATTACAATTTTTCAATTTAGCAGACGCTCTTAATCCAGAGCTATTTACAGAAGCAAGAGCAATTCATGGTAATACATCAAATACATAAAAATAGTCATCAAGAATCATATAAGCTAAGAAACTAACATCTGTCTAACGGTGGAATATCTATATAATGAAACGTAAACCCTAAAGAGTGCTATGTCTACATAAAATGCTATCTAAATGACATAAAAGTTAAAGATAAAGAAAACGTTATTGTCCATTAAATTTACATAAAATGGAAATGTATCTTTGGCACAACAGCAGTCAGTTTACAACAATAAAAACATGACATAAAATACATTTTCTTTAAATAAATTACCATAGTTACTAAATTACACAATTAAGACTTCCCCTGGGTGGAACCAGGGGGAAGAAAATACAGTTATTTTTGTGATTATTGCCATTCTGTGTATTATATCGTTTTGTTTTTTTGTTGTTGTTTGTGGTAACTACCTTTCCTCAACGACCATATCACAATGTTCATATTTGTAATCTCTTCTGAAGACAGTTATTTAAAACAAATAATTCGAAAATAAATGATCTATGATGTCCTTTTCCATCAGGCTGTGAGCAGCTGAACTCATGTCTGGACTGTCTGGCTGCAGAATATTCCAGTGTCAAGTTCTGTCGTATCGATGCAGTAGCCACAGGTGCAGCTGAACGCTTCTCAACTGATGTAAGCATTGTTATCATTACATTACATTTCTAATTATTCCAAAGCCTGGCTAAAGGATAGTCCTGAAAAATATGTAATAATGTAAATTTTACATTATTACTTATTTTTAATCTAATCTGACTGCCCATAATTTTTTTAAATTTCTAAACAGACAATTGGCAGGTGTCCTCAGACGCTTCATCAGCTTTGACAACCTAAATACATGCTTCCATTGCATTTGAGAATACAATGTTTACTGTCTCTGATGTGACATTTTCAACACGCTGATAATTAGCTCATATATTCATATAGCATTTCCATTTCCTTTTACAGTAACTATTTCTGCTGTGAATACTAATATTCTAATAAATAAAGTAGTATGTAATATCATGGAAAAGTCACTGTTTGCAAACTATTTTGCTGTACTCTAATTTCTTCTAGATTCTGCCAGCACTGCTGGTGTACAAGGCCGGTGAGTTACTCGGTAACTTTGTGTCTGTCACCAAACACTTTAACGAAGAGTTCTTTGCTACAGACGTGGAGGGATTTCTCAATGAATATGGCCTCCTACCTGAGAAGGACAATACATTGTGTCCTGAGGATGAGGATGAAGAAGAGGTAGCAGAAGTGGAATAGCAGGAGAGGCAAAGGGAACAGGGGTAATGACAGTGATGGAAGTGGGTATACAAATGAGGAACTGTGAATGAATAACATAAGAAGAGGAGACGGATGGAGCTCGTTTACACATTTGACAATGTGTAATTCAGCTAAACTAAATCTTGCATTGATACACTTGTATCGATGAACATAAGTGTTGAAAATAAGTGTTTTCATTCCACAGTAGAAGTCACAGTGAGACTGTTAATAATTAATGTCTTATCTGTTTACAAACTAATGCCCAGTGGTCAATGTCCCATATCCTCCTGAAATTTGGGCCATGCCGTGTCATTCATATTGTCACCTTATTCTCCCATATCATCATTTTACCCTTAGTCTACTGCCTGTTTACTCCGAGTTGTTCTTCTTATCATCATTAATGTCATGTCATCCATGTTTATGGCCAAAATATGTTTTCATCTTTCCCATTTAATATCTTGTTCAGCTGACGTGTTATCAGTCTAGTTTGACCTTGGCCTAGTAACATAGTGCAGGGAAAAAAGTTATCAACAAGTTGCCTAGCAACGCCTGCCTCTGTGCTTTCCCGGTCTATGGCCATCATTGACTGAACCAAGGAAGATGAACTCTACGTCGCTACGCCATCCTCATCATCAATGCGTTGGACTAATGAGAGACCGCCAACCCTGGTCTTGTCATCTGACATTGCGGACATGAATCATCTCCAACCAATGAACTTAATATCAACAATCTGACAGTATTTAGCCTGGAACAATACTGTGAAGAGGATATTCAGCACTCGGACAATTGGACTATTTATTCTAAATTATACTGATGTAATTGTACTAGTTGAACCATGTAGCACATTTTCTATGTAAATTGACTTTATACCTACTAAAAATAATTGTTAAACCTTAAACTTTTCTCAGAACTTTATTTCATCTGTCTCCAAATCATTTTTTAAGGTCTTTCTATTTTTTATAGTACAGTGACTGTCATTTAAAATTTAGAGGGCTACTCACTCATTTTTAAGGTAAAGACAGCACGGTATTTGGTCTCCCTGCGAGGTTATTGAAGGTATTTATTTACAGTCCTTTCTAATTAACATTACAAAATAGATATAATTTATTTTTTATCTATTAATAGACAGAGAGTGAGAAAGGGAAGAAAATGGATATAGTGGACACAGGTGGACACTCAAACACACATTAGGGCTGTAGTAGCCTAGTCTTCAAGACCACATTTTCATTATAGGCCTATATGTCAGTCTCGTCTCGGGCCTGCCTGCATGCAATTTCACTCAACTCTTGACTTGGTCTTTTCCCCAGATGAATCTATCTATCTATCTATCTATCTACAGTACAGACAGCATTTTGGGTAATAACATCCTGCACGTGTGCGTGTGAGCGTGAGTGTGTGCGTGCATGCGTGCGTAAAACATAGGCAACAGGCAATAGGTATGTGTGCAAACACACACACAAACACACACATACACTTTCAAAATAAGCTAATTTTACTGTTTGAAGATGACATTACAGACATACAAGTAAATATTGAAATACCACTTGATATACTCTCCTATAGTTTCCCCCTCTCTCTGATCTCCGTTGTGCATGGGGCAAACTGAACCATAGCTAGCTGAATACTTGATTGTTTGATAGAAAGTGCAGACAATAAAATCCTTCCTTCCAGAGTCCTTCTGTTATGGCACAAGTATTCAGCAAATCTGCACCATTCTATAATAAACTAGAAAATTCGCAATTTTAAAAAATTGCAGAGTGTGGTTGCCGCAGTGGCTTACATATGCCCCTCCCACTAGTATTGCCAGCCAATTACAATTTCAAGTCACGCCTTAGATCATGCGTAAGTAATTCGGAGGGGATTTAACCCCCGAAATTCATGTTTTTGCGACAAACGGTTACATTTCTCGCATTTGCGGCGCCCCCTATGGATGAAAATGGAATTGCTTTTAGAACTTGGTTGATTGAACCACCCCGGACATGTGATTCAAATTTGGGATGGATTGGACATTCCGTTCGTGATTTATGGCATTTTTGTGATATAGGCCCCTCCTACTAACTTCGGAAGACGATTACGGCCGAACGATACGCACTACCAAAATTCTGCATTTGGTGTTTTAATCGGATATGTCCAGAGATCATGTGTGCCGATTTCTGTGAGATTTGGACAAAATATGTAGGAGGAAAAGCAAAAAGTTTGTTTTAGACAAAATTCAAAATGGCGGAAAATCCATCATGGCGGAAATGGGCGTGGCCTATATGGGGAGATGCGTCATGACCCAAGGAATCCAGGGAAAAAATAATTTTGATTTTACGTCCTACGGTTCAAGAGTTATAAGCCAAAAGGTAAAGTGGGCTGTTATAGCGCCACCATGAGGCCGACCTATAAAATTATAATTTTAATTAATTTTAGTCATAATTAAGAAATATCCCTAAAAGTTTTGTAACTATAGGGATTACAGTCTCCGAGGAAAAAATACTTGAATGTGATTTTTTGCCTTTTCCCATTCATGTCAATGGGGAAATTTAATTCACTAATAAATTCATATCAATTAAACTATACAACATTTCTCTTAACAAAATACAAGCACACGATTCCCGATTTTTCCGGTCAATTTGACATATGGCTCAAGTGCGTACAGCGTACAGTGTGGGAGGTATAAAGCGACAAAAAAAAGACTACTCCAGTGGAATAATACTACGAATAACTAGAAAGAGGCAATTCTGGGAAATTGCAAAGTGTAGTTGCCCACATCGCACCCGTCGAAAATGGAATGGCTTTTGGCTCTGCGTTGATTAAGCCACCCTCGACATGTGATTCAGATTTGGGATGGATCGGACATTCCGTGCGTGAATTGTGGCGTGTTTTGTAAAGTAGGCCCCTCCCACTAACTTCGGAAGACGATTACGGCGGAACGATACAGAAGATCTAAATTCTGTGCTGTTTTAATGGGATAGGTCCGGAGATCATGTGTACCGATTTGTGTGAAATTTGGACAAAATCTGTAGGAGGAGGAGCAAAAAGTGTGTTTTGAAAAAAATTCAAAATGGCGGGAAATCTATCTAGACGCAAATGGGCGTGGCCTATATGGGGAGATGCGTCATGACCCAAGGAATCCAGCGAAAAAAACTTTTTGATTTTACGACCTACGGTTCAAGAGTTATAGCCCAAAAGGTAAAGTTGGCTGTTATAGCGCCACCATGAGGCCGAACGATATACTTCTAAGGTAATTAATTTTAATAATTATGATGAATCTTTCCTCCAAGTCTTGTAAGTATAGCCCTTACGGTCTCAGAGGAAAAAATACTTGAAAGTGAGTTTTTGCATTTTCCCATTCATGTCTATGGGGAAATGCACTAATGCACTAATTAATTCATATCAATTAAATTATCCAACAAATGTCTTAGCAAAATACAAGCACACGATTCCCGATGTAGCCCGTCGTTTTGACATATGGCTCGAGTGCGTGCGACAAAAACTGTGGGAGGTATAACGCGACAAAATAAACAGAGCACTAGAACAATAGTATAGTTGCCCTCAGGGCAACTACACTAACTAGAAAGCAGTTCCTGTAGAAACTGCGTGGGCTCGCGTAAAATGCTTTGTGTAAAGTTATTGCCGTGTCAAGTTTGAAACTCGGGGACCGGAGTAATGGTGTTACCATTGGTGGTCTAAATCCATAATCAAAATTTCGGGACTGTAGCATATTGTAAAGAAAAGTAGAAAATGCATTAAAGCTGAAGTAAAAGTTTAAAAAAGTATGAAAATTTGTAAAAACTATAGTTTAAGCATGAATAACTGCATAAAGTGGAATAAAGTATGTGGAAGTAGTATGATGCCCAAAAAGGGGCAGAATAAAGTAAGTAAAGTATTACTGTCTACTAATGATTTGTAATGTATGAATAATGCTTTACAATGTATTCTTGATGAATCAAGAAAAGGTAAAAAAGAAAAAAAATAGTCAATCCAATGGAGTATACATATAAAAGCATTCATGAGCTTAACAGAAATAGCATACTTTTATATGTAAATAGAAGGTTCAAATAGCATATAGGCCTATCTTTAAAAGCATAAACACAATGATTATTGATAATGGTCTAAGATATTTCTTAAAAAAAATATTAAGATAAAAAATATTAAGTTCTTTATTATTATTTTTTTCCTTTTAAGTTTAAAAAAAAGTTAAAGTTTTAATTTTTTAATGTTTTTCATTTTTTTTAATTTTTTAATCATGCTAATGCTAACATGCTAATGCTAACATGCTAACATGCTAATGCTAACATGCTAACATGCTAATGCTATCATGCTAACATGCTAATGTTAACATGCTAATGCTATCATGCTAATGCTAACATGCTAATGATAACATGCTAATGCTAACATGCTAACATGCTAATGCTAACATGCTAATGCTATCATGCTAACATGCTAATGCTAACATGCTAACATGCTAATGCTAACATGCTAACATGCTAATGCTAACATGTTAACATGCTAACATGCTAATGCTATCATGCTAACATGCTAATGCTAACATGCTAATGCTAACATGCTAACATGCTAATGCTAACATGCTAATGCTATCATGCTAACATGCTAATGCTAACATGCTAACATGCTAATGATAACATGCTAATGATAACATGCTAATGCTATCATGCTAACATGCTAATGCTAACATGCTAACATGCTAATGCTAACATGCTAACATGCTAATGCTAACATGCTAACATGCTAATGCTATCATGCTAACATGCTAATGTTAACATGCTAATGCTAACATGCTAATGCTAACATGCTAACATGCTAATGCTAACATGCTAATGCTAACATGCTAACATGCTAATGCTATCATGCTAACATGCTAACATGCTAATGTCAACATGCTAATGCTAACATGCTAACATGCTAATGCTATCATGCTAACATGCTAATGCTATCATGCTAATGCTAACATGCTAACATGCTAACATGCTAACATGCTAATTTTTAAGTTTTCATTTTTTCCATTTTTTTTAATTTTTTTAATTTTTTTAATTTTTTTAATTTTTTTAATTTTTTTAATTTTTTTAATTTTTTTTAATTTTTTTAAAATTTTTTAATTTTTTTTAATTTTTTTTAATTTTTTTTTTTTTTTTTTTTTAATTTTTTTTAATTTTTTTTAATTTTTTAATTTTTTTTTTTTTTTTTTGAAAATATTTTTTTATAAACGTGTGTGTGTGTGTGTGTGCGTGCGTGCGTGCGTGCGTGCGTGCACTTGCGAGAGCTGTGTAAAGGCCAGCCAATAGGAAGACAGGGTGTGTGTGTGCGTGCGTGCATGCGTGCGTGCGTGCTCTTGCGAGAGCTGTGTAAAGGCCATCCAATTGCACAAATAGCAGACCTACAAGCCCACAAGGTATCGCAGAGCACCTCATTGAGATCTTGTAACTTTAATTTCAGCCCTGTAATTAAGCCCTTATATGTCTCAGCTGTGGAAGTGTAAAAGACAAACAAGTGGCGCGCAACTTGATCTCTTATTTTACAATGGTTCTGAATGGGGGGAAACTATGCCCGAACAAATTGCTCTATCGCAAAAAGTAAAAGTCGAATGCAAATAATTCTTTCGCTGTGAGTGGCCTGAGATATTGAGGTACACCATGTGCGATTGTGGTGTTGGTACGATCGAAAATGTGGTTATAAGAGCGAGTTAAGAATTGTCATCGCGATAATTTCCTCGTAAGGATTTTACTATGGAGGTCAATGAGCAGATTGACTGTATTTGTGTCACTTAAAAGGCCGTAGTTCACATTCTGTATGTCTCTGTGTTTTGGTGGTCACATTGTGTGAAAGAGGACATGTGTGGCTACAAAATGACCAAAGAACATGCGTGTAAAGTGAATATTTTGGCCGGGACGGCAATTTGTTTGGTAAACTTTCACGGAAAGATTTTCTGTTCTCCGCACTCTAGTGAATGAAGCCCGCACTCTAAGTTGGCACTAATTAGGCGAAACGGCCTGCGATTGAACTGCGATTTCGGAAAAAACGTTTAACGTATTTGAATACGGTTTGAACCACGAAAAAGTCCAGAGTCGTGTGAGCTTTCTAAAGTTTAAATCACGTTTCTACGACAAAGTATGCCAGAGTAATGAGGCTGCAAAAGTGAGGTTGATTTAGAGATAAATCCCATACATTGTCAATGGGAGGAAAAAACTATAAATAAAGTTAAATATTTTAAAAAGTATAAACTTTTTCAAAACAACTTTTTCACCAATGAAAGTTCAAAGATAGATGAACATTATAAAGTTTGAATGAAGTTTCAAAGTGAAAGTATGACGGAGTAATAAGAGCTCAAAAAAGTTAACTGTGAAAAATGGGACCTTTCTTCCATCGACTCTCACTATAAAGAATGTAAAAAAAAGTTAAAAAGTTAAAAAGTATAAAAAGTATAAAACTTTGTAAAAATAAAAATACAAGCACACATCACTGCAAAGAGCTGAACAGTTTGAAGTTTGAACTAAATTTCTAGTATAAAGTATGCGGAAGTAGTTAGGTGCCAAAAAAAAGGGTGGAATAAAGAATAAATAAAGTATAATAAATATAGACTGGCAATAACTATTGTGTGCTCGCTGTGGCGAGCCCACAACTAGAAAGCAGTTCCTGTAGAAACTGCGTGGGCTCGCGTAAAATGCTTTGTATAAAGTTATTGCCGTGTCAAGTTTGAAACTCGGGGACCGGAGTAATGGTGTTACCATTGGTGTTCTAAATCTATAATCAAAATTTCGGGACTGTAGCATATTGTAAAGAAAAGTAGAAAATGCATTAAAGCTGAAGTAAAAGTTAAAAAAAGTATGAAAATGTGTAAAAACGATAGTTTAAGCAGAATAAAGTATGTGGAAGTTGTAGAAGTGTTTTTAAAGTTTTTCTTTAAATGTAAAAAAAAAAAAAAAAATCTAAAAAATTGAAGTTTTTTCTTTTTAAGTAAAAAAGAAAAAAAAATATTTTTAAGTTTTCATTTTTTTCATTTTTTTCATTTTTTTC
Organism: Protomyctophum parallelum; assembly: GCF_964188405.1. Taxonomy (NCBI): domain Eukaryota; kingdom Metazoa; phylum Chordata; class Actinopteri; order Myctophiformes; family Myctophidae; genus Protomyctophum; species Protomyctophum parallelum. The sequence goes on along the minus strand of NC_139709.1, from coordinate 23,417,842 downwards.
ATTTTTTTCCATTTTTTTCCATTTTTTTCATTTTTTTTAATTTTTTTTAATTTTTTAATTTTTTTTAATTTTTTTTAAAAAAATTTTTAATTTTTTTTTTTTTTGAAAATATTTTTTTATAAACGTGTGTGTGTGTGTGCGTGCGTGCGTGCGTGCGTGCGTGCACTTGCGAGAGCTGTGTAAAGGCCAGCCAATAGGAAGACAGGGTGTGTGTGTGCGTGCGTGCATGCGTGCGTGCGTGCTCTTGCGAGAGCTGTGTAAAGGCCATCCAATTGCACAAATAGCAGACCTACAAGCCCACAAGGTATCGCAGAGCAACTCATTGAGATCTTGTAACTTTAATTTCAGCCCTGTAATTAAGCTCTTATATGTCTCAGCTGTGGAAGTGTAAAAGACAAACAAGTGGCGCGCAACTTGAAGGTCTTGATCTTGAATGGTCTTGAATGGTCTTGAATGGGGGGAAACTATGCCCGAACAAATTGCTCTATCGCAAAAAGTAAAAGTCGAATGCAAATAATTATTTCGCTGTGAGTGGCCTGAGATATTGAGGTACACCATGTGCGATTGTGGTGTTGGTACGATCGAAAATGTGGTTATAAGAGCGAGTTAAGAATTGTCATCGCGATAATTTCCTCGTAAGATTTCTACAATGGATGTCAATGAGCAGCTTGACTGTATTTGTGTCACTTAAAAGGCCGTAGTTCACATTCTGTATGTCTCTGTGTTTTGGTGGTCACATTGTGTGAAAGAGGACATGTGTGGCTACAAAATGACCAAAGAACATGCGTGTAAAGTGAATATTTTGGCCGGGACGGCAATTTGTTTGGTAAATTTTCAAGGAAAGATTTTCTGTTCTACGCACTCTAGTGAAAGAAGCCCTGCACTCTAAGTTGGCACTAATTAGGCGAAACGGCCTGCGATTGAACTGCGATTTCGGAAAAAACGTTTAACGTATTCGAATACGGTTTGAACCACGAAAAAGTCCAGAGTCGTGTGAGCTTTCTAAAGTTTAAATCACGTTTCTACGACAAAGTATGCCAGAGTAATGAGGCTGCAAAAGTGAGGTTGATTTAGAGATCAATCCCATACATTGTCAATGGGAGGAAAAAACTATAAATAAAGTTAAATATTTTAAAAAGTATAAACTTTTTCAAAACAACTTTTTCACCAATTAAAGTTCAAAGATAGATGAACATTATAAAGTTTGAATGAAGTTTCAAAGTGAAAGTATGACGGAGTAATAAGAGCTCAAAAAAGTTAACTGTGAAAAATGGGACCTTTCTTCCATCGACTCTCACTATAAAGAATGTAAAAAAAAGTTAAAAAGTTAAAAAGTATAAAAAGTATAAAACTTTGTAAAAATAAAAATACAAGCACACATCACTGCAAAGAGCTGAACAGTTTGAAGTTTGAACTAAATTTCTAGTGTAAAGTATGTGGAAGTTATAAGGTCGCAAAAAAAAGGGTGGAATAAAGAAGAATAAATATAAACTGACAAGAACTATTGTGTGCTCGCTGTGGCGAGCCCACAATAAAGTGTTACAATTACTAGAGTCTGGTTGCCCCTTTTGGGGCAACCACACTAATTCTAATTCTAATAAATAAAGTAGTATGTAATAGCATGGAAAAGTCACTGTTTACAAGCTCGTCATGTCACTCTAGCAAAGTGATTGATCTGTCTGTCTGTCTATAGCCCTCACTTGCCAGTTGCCACACAGCAGGGTTCCAGGCTCCCAAATGACAAAAGGTCACATCCTCCCCCCACATTTGGCTGCATTTTGTGTGGGGCTCAAGTTGAACAAACGTGCCAATGTTATGTGAAAGCAGAAGTGACAACACTGAATTAAATCACAAATTAATGGGAAACAAATTATGGACATCTTTACTTTACCAGCACCACAACAGTTTATAACAATGTACTCATGGGATCTTGATACAGCAACAGCTTCTACTATGTCTTTAAATGTCTTAGTGAAATAGTGATCTGTCTTTTCTGGTAATATATCCTCTTGACCAGATGTCAATCAGTCTCAGTACCTAACACCAACAGTGGAGGCAGCAATAACGCAATAGTAGTGTATCTAATCTGCCGGAAACTCAGGGAAGAAGATAATCAGGGGGGTCGGACTCGAGTCGCCATGTTTGTAGTCCCTATGGTCAATGGCCATTGATTTGTGTGGTACAGTACAGTACAGTAGTAGTGCCGTGATTTCCTGGGGACTCGTGAGTTTTTCCGGGGGATTTAATATTTCTAATTAATCCGTTATTTTCAGATTTGAAGCAGAAGATGCAGGATGACGCACGCTACCTCAAACGGTAAAACGGAGACTAAATGATCTCTTGTCTTGATGTTAGTAGACGTAGAAGCTAATGTGCAAAAGTGCTATGCATATCAAATCACATTACGATTGAACAACATTTTAGGGTTAGGGTATTGCTAATAACCGCGTAAACGGACCTTTAACGTGGACGTTATTACATACATCTGTAAACTAGTGACTAGCAAGCCAGCAATTCGTGGCAGCCAGCTCTAACGATCTATCTGTAGTACTGTATATCATGTGTGCCCTAGTTTTGTTCTGCTTTTAACTGTGTTCTTGTACTGTTTTTAACCTGTACGGCGACCTTGAGTGCCCTGAAAGGCGCCTTATAAATAAAATGTATTATTATTATTATGTAACGTTACCCGGGTTAGCTAACGTTTGCTCACTACATTTTAAGTGGATGAGCTACTGTAGCGAGCAATCCGACGTTGTCTAGTTTGCTTTGCTGCTAGCTTTTTAGCCGTGTTGTTGTTACTGCTGGAGGTCTGGGGCGTGTCGCTAACATGACATTATGTTATAACCAGCACTGCATGACTGATCAGCAATGTTACACTGTAACTCAATGTTACACTCAACTGTGTGTGTGTGTGTGTGTGTGTGTGTGTGTGTGTGTGTGTGTGTGTGTGTGTGTGTGTGTGTGTGTGTGCGTGCGTGTGCTATTGTGATTTCTTCCCATTCATTCTCCATTCGTCGTCTCCACCCCACTCTGACTCCCCTATTCACACTGACCCCAACTCCATTCACCCTGCTTTATCTCTCTCTCTCTCTCAATCTCCTCTTCTCCCAGTTCCATTGTTTCTCTTTTCTTCTCTGCAATGAAATGAAGGTTGGCAGCAGTCTGAATGTATGTACTATGAAGTAGGCTTGTGTAATAAACTCTATCCATCAACCATCCATCCCCTCCTCTTCTTTTCTCCTCAGTAAAGTGAAAGCAGGCAGTCTGGATGTCCATCCAACTGAGAAGGCCCTTGTGGTTCAGTATGAAGTTGAAGCCTCTATACTGGGGGAGACGGGGGACCACATGCTGGGGGAACGCAAGGAAGGGCAGAAGATGTGAGCTGATTCTTGCTTAATGTTAAAGTCCTCCCATCTGTATTTTTCCTTCTTCAGTTAATACATTTGTATATTTCCTCAATAAAGCAGTGAAAGCACACATATGCTCCAACAAATGTATTGACAACGTTTCGAGTTTAGGCTCTTTGTCTGGTTATAATTCTCAAGAGCTACAGTGTATCACAGAATCACACTAGACACCCGTGGGTCACTTCATTATTAATATGTGTTATTACATATAAATATACATATGAACAAACAATGAACAAAGATGATGGTGGGATGCAAGAGTGCAGACTAGCCGACACCAACTCTGCTCATGTCAGATAGGTGATGCACCCCCTTTTCCTCATAACTGTATCTTTGGTCGTCTCCCAGTCCTGGTGGGTGCCTGACACAGTGCAATGATGACGAGCAACAGTCCAAAAGAAGAACAAAGAGACACACTGATTGACTTGGAAAACAGTGTGGTCGTTGAGCCCAGTGATAAAGGCGGTATAGTCAGAAGACAATTAGAAGAACGTGTTATACTTGCTCAAAAGCCCATGTTGTTTAGGGTATAATGGGGAATGTTCTAAAAATGCACATTTCAGACTAGCAGATACAGTATTTGCAACCAAGAGTCAAGACCACAAGGGTCCAATCACCATGCATTTGATTTTATTAAAAAAAGGGATGTGAAATGCTCCAGAAGTGGACTTGTGGAGGACTTGTGTCCTACTACTCCTGAGTATGACCTGACAATGACGATTTGATGTTGTCAAATTTATTGGAGCATGTGAGTGTGCAGGTTCTGTTATTTTGCATGATCCTAACCTAACTCGGCACCCCAACAAGTGAAGTACATATTCCGCCAGCTTTTTATGTTTCCTCAATGCAAGTTCTCCCAAGAAGTCTCTCTTCTCTTCTCTTCTCTTCTCTTCTCACACTTATTGTTCTACCTTTCTGCCACCCTCCCTCTCTTCCTCTCCATATCTGTCCCTCTATCCTCTGCAGTATCCGTGTGAAGAGTCTGTCTCCCAGTACAGATGTTGGTGCATTAGCGAGGAAGGTGGTGGAGGAGTGTAAGCTTATCCCTCCATCTCGTCTGCCCCAAGTGGAGCAGCTCCTCTATTATCTCCAGAACAGGAAGTCTCCCCCAGGAGAAGGCAAAGGTCAGTGACAAAGTTTGTACTTTTTAACACTGACCACGACCAGTTCTGTATGAGCCATAAATGTAACCTAAATAGTTGATGATAAACTCAAGGCCTCAGGGGAAACTATTCCCTGTCAATTAGTTTGACCACATTTTTCAATTTAGTAGTAATTATTACAAATAATATTAGCAGACTTGTCAAATTATTACCCCTGGAATGAATAATGCAGCTTTCATTTTTCTTTTATCCCCTTTCTTTTTTTTTTTTTGCGATAAACATACCTTCTTGCGTTGTCTTGCAATATATTCTTAATAGAACACTAAACAAGGAACTACGACAGAGACTATTGTTCCCAGGCATTGTGGTCTACAGTATGTACAGTAAAACCACTGTTTAAGGTTGTTGTGTTCTTCTGTCTCCAGTGGAGAGGAGAGAAAAACGAGTGGTGAAACCTAAAGAGCTCACCCCATTTGAAGGGATGGAGGTAAGAAGAAAGTTGAGGTTTTTGTTGAAGGGATTTTTGTTAAATAGCATTCGTATAGTAATCATTTCTCCATTGTGGAGTGTTTGTTCAGTAATAGGCGGTCTCCCTATTTCTGCAGAAAACAGAAAATTGATTTTCAGACCAGCATACCAATTTTATCCAATAAAGAGAGAGAACTCATACAGGATACAGGATAAACAAATGCAAATTAAATTGAAAGTGATGACACAAAGAAATGAGCAGACAAAATTGGAACTGTAGTGCTAAAAGGTTTATTGTAGAGACGGGCAAGACTTTTATTGAACAAGCACTGTGTATAGCAATCATTACTATCAGAATGTAGAGCCATATTCTTTTAACAAAACAAAAAAAACATATAGCTTTTCCTTTTCTTTTTTTGTGGCATATTACACTTGTATTAGATTGTTATTAAATGTTTAAGTTGAGTTGAATACTGATAGTTAGCTGATGCATTAGAGATGAAATTCCTTCTCAATGTAATAACTTTATGGCACTACAGTAAAAAAAGAAGCAGAATTGTATTTTTTCCTTAAAAAGAACACGTATTTTGACTGTACGGTTTTGAGAGAATATTGTTGTTTGTTTAGTTTGCTTAAGGTTTTGTTTCAGCATACCCTTGATTATATTTGCAGTATTAGTATTACATCATTATAGTTGACTAAAATTGTGTAAGTGTGTGTGTGTGTGTGTGTGTGTGTGTGTGTGTGTGTGTGTGTGTGTGTGTGTGTGTGTGTGTGTGTGTGTGTGTGTGTGTGTGTGTGCGTGCGCGCGTGTAGTTGAACGAGGAGGCCAGTATAACCAGAGTAGATGAGTATGTTGAGCTGCTGTATGAAGGCCTTCCAGAGAAGATCAGAGGCTCTTCCCTCATTCTCCAGCTGGCCCGTAACCCTGACAACCTAGAGGAACTACTGCACAACGGTATGTGTTCTGTAGCCTATGCTATGTGGCGTGGTACTGCCTGGTTTGCTGCAGGGATCCAGTTGGCCTCCCAGTGTGTAGCATAACGTTATCTCTCTCCTTCTTTACGTATAGCCTTGTTACAGTATATTATAAATATAAACCAATATAAAACCATTGATGTGGTACTCAATATTTTAAAATATTAAATGTACATTTATGTATAAGGGAGGGAAATGTTTTGAAACATGCACAGAGATATTGGCGTTAGCAGACGACGTCAAACTGTGGCGCATACTGTGACTTGAAGGCCGCAAATTTCAGTCCATCTGGTCCACAGCCGCAACGTAGATACAGAGATTTAAAGAATCTTGTGGTCGGAGTTTATGAAAAAGTCAGTTTTTAGGGGCAAACACGTTTGCATGTGGACGGGCCCCCAAAATAAAAAATAAATACCCGTGTACGTGTGGACAGCTTTAACCTGGCTAGGACGTTTAGGTGTCTGACTGTCCTGAGGAAGAGGCTTTTCTGGAGTCTAATGCAAGCTCAGAGCATGTACTGTAGCAACCACACATCTCTCTCCTGCCCCAAACCAACTCTTGACCACACATTCACTTATTACAGTCGAGGGTTTCCGGCTATAAACAATAATAACACCCATGTCTTGAACTTTAAAACGTTGTACATTTCCTGTACCTGTTGCCCTGTAGAATTTGTTTTATATCCCAGGCATATTGCACAGTATTCAGTTAGACTTTCGCATCGTGAAGTTATTTTCGTGATGTTTTTTATGTGTGTTTATAGAGGCAGCACTAGGGGCCCTAGCCAGGGTGTTAAGGGAGGACTGGAAACAAAGTGTGGAACTCGCTACAACAATCATCTACATATTCTTCTGCTTCTCCAGGTATGCACGCACATACACATTATACTAGGGCAGGGGACAATAACCACATCACTGTAATACAGCTGTTATGTGATGCGTAACAATGTTTAAATAAACATCTTTGTTATGTTGTTTGTACAGGTTTTAGGACTAGAGTCAAAAGGCCTTAGATGGCAGTAAACTCGCATTATCATGCCTAATTTATGCTATGCAACATAGCATAAATTAGCAACACTGTTGCAACATACCAACACTGTCGTCGACTGACAGCATTGTCGAAAAAATACTTTCGCCTCGGGGCAGCAGTGCCTCAGGACGTAGAGCTGTCACCAGGGAATCGAAGTTTCCCTCTTCAATATCGTTTTCCTCTGGCATCATGTCCAAATGTCCATAAGCCAATAAACCAATGAACTACACCCTGTGTGCCGTTCAATATCTGCTCACTGCTTTTAGTAGGTTAGGATGTGTGCATTTATAGTTGGCCAATGACATTTTCCCTCTGTCCTCTCCTCTGCAGTTTCTCCCAGTTCCACACTGTGGTGAGTCATTATAAGATCGGAGCGTTGTGTATGAGTGTGGTGGAGCATGAGCTGAAGAGATACGACCTCTGGCAGGAGGAACTACACAAAAAGAACAAGGCTTATATCCTTCATTTCTGTTCCGCTGACAGTTTCTTCCCTAATCTTGCTGCACTCTATTTCAGACATCCGTGGAGCTCAGATTGTTTGGACTGTTAAAGGACTATACTGATGTTTTTGCCCACTGTCTACACATTTCGTATACATTACATTACTGCCAAACATTTCCACACCCCCTGTTGAAGACCCATGGCATCTATAGAGGAAAAGTACTTGCTCACCTTGTTTGATTCTCAGCAGTCATGACTCCGGTTTGACAAAGTGCTCCAATAAAAAAAGCCGTTTGGGGGTCATGTCCTTGTTGCACACTAGCAACCTCTGCTGGTTGATTTGGCTTCCTGTTGAGCAGTGAGGGGAAACTGGAGAAGATAGCATGTTCGTCTTATGAATCTCTGCAGGTGTTACTCTCTCCTGGTGAAACCTTTTGCTGTCAGGTGAGAAGAAGTGACTGTATTGGAATAATGGTAGGCATGTGGTTGTCATCAGCCTCCCTTAGCCAATAATACAGCTCGGCAGTGACAGGGACCAATCTGTTCTGCAGGAACTTTTGGCTTGACTTTTCAAATCGATCAGCATTTCCATGTGTGCGTGCGTGCACGCATGGCCATGCATGTGCATAACTTTGTCAATGTATGTTGTTAGTCAATTATCAATACAATTACATACAATTACAATCATTAATACAATGAACCTCATACTTGTTGGCATGAAACTATAGTTCTGTGTTCCTTAACAATGTTGTGTACGTGATTCGGAACCAGAGAACGGTTCTCTGAGGCGAGATCAGGAGAAAGCCCACAGGAAATACCATGGTCTTCTGGCTAAACAAGAGCAACTGCTAAGAGGTAAGACAAACCTTGGCAAATAGATTTCATAGCAGTGCTGCCTGGATACTGTGGCTATAGAGATGCTTTCAACATTCTGTTGTTTGTTAGGAAGAAACACAAACTGTTCAATAATAATGACAAAATACCTAGCCTCCATTTTCCGGCAAGCTATTTTGTGTATCATCTCCCCACTTGGATCTTATTCTCTGTTCTCCTTTCTCGGTATCTCCTCTCCATTTTAAAAAGACAAATCTCTGTTTTTCTGCGTCCTCCAGTGTCTCTCTACTTGTTGTTGAACCTAGCTGAGGACACTCGGACAGAGTTGAAGATGAGGAACAAGAACATTGTCGGTCTGCTGGTCAAAGTTCTGGAGCGGGACGATGACGAGTTGCTGGTTCTAGTCGTGTCATTCCTGAAAAAACTGTCCATCTTCCTGGAGAACAAGAATGATATGGTGAGAGACGGACGGACGGACGGATGGACGGATGGATGGATAACTGGATAAATAGATATGGTCATATATTGAACATGTTACATGACCTAAGGAGTATAATGACTGGATTTGGCAGGAGCTTTGTGTTATTGTGTAACTTGTGTGACAAAAGGTGAATTGAACAACAAAGGTTTCTTTTAAATTAATTGATATGTTTAATGTTACTGTATGTTAATTGACATAAGAAAAGAGGCCGCACAGTGCCGTTACTGTATGTTAATTGCCCTTACACTGGGAATGATAATGCGTTGCAGCGCTGTCCTGTCAGTATTGTACAGTATGTACTTACTGTATACATTTATATATATTTAAAATTCATAATCTTCACTTAATGGGTGACTCCCGCAAGTACAATTTCCAGTGTGCATTCCTTTGTAAAAAGGATCAGTAAACTGTCTCGACTGGACTTCTAATGTAACTCGGATTCCCTGTTCTCTGATCGGTGGCAGGCTGAGGTGGATACCGTGGAGAGACTAGCCCGCCTTGTACCGTGTGACCACGAGGACCTGTTGAATTTGACGCTGCGCCTGCTGTTGAACCTCTCCTTTGACACTGGTCTCAGAGCCAAGATGGTGGAGGTTGGACTACTGCCTAAACTGACTGCCTTACTAGGTAATCTACTGTTGATAGTGCTAACACACAATAGGGTACTAACTCAAAGTAAATCATATTGTAGCATACCCGGCCTAGGCCTAGACACACTGTTCTTTTCTTTTTATATGGGACTCATCCTTTGGGACTTTTACTTAAAAGGGCTGAATTTGTAGTTTTATTTTCTACTACAACAGAGTAGGCTAATAAGCAACACAGCTGCAGCTAATAAGCCAATATTAACCAATATTAATAATGGTGTTAGATTTAGGTGTGCCCTGCAGAGCCATGGGTGTGCCAATGTGCACTTGTGCAGGCATGGAGACAGTAGTCAATGCACACTGGTACACCTAAATCTACCCATTATTATGATTATCTGGAGCTGTGTTGCTCACATCATGGTCAGGCAGTGTGCAATGTTTCTATCCTGCTACCTTTCAATAGCTAAAGTTTAAAATAATGGTGGAAGTGGTTAAAAGCTAAAGTGACACAGATGCGTTCCAGGTCTTATTGGATTAAATAGAAAATGAGCTAAAATAATGCATGACCATGTGTGACTAATGCTATCTTGTATCCATACAGAAATTCCTATGACATGCTGCTGCCATATCCTTAGTACAGTCTGCCCTGCCTCAGCACAACAACTTGATTTGAATGATTTGTTTATCGTTGTCTAGCTGATGAAAGCAACCGTCAAGTGGCTATGTGTATCCTATACCACATCAGCGTTGATGACCGCTTCAAGGCCATGTTCGCCTACACTGACTGTATACCTCAGGTACTTCAATAAATTACTGGAACTAAACTTTTAGTAAATAATACAATATTCTCTCTTCTCCCTTGATGGTCCAAACAAATCTGTGAAACACATCAGACTCTAGTCTGAACATGCAACCCTACCAAAGGACTGAACCTAAAGATAAACACATTTTAAATTAACATGAATGATAACATAATATTGCCAAGTCCTAAATGCTAATGCAGGATGTATATCTGATGAGCTGGCAGTGATTCTAGCTTGTATGGTAGTATGTTTACATGGACCATTTAGTTGTTCATCTTAGGTCATGGTCGTGATTGGGTTGTTTGTACATGGGACCGAATTCACCGAAACTACATCAGAATCAGAAGAATCAGCATCACAGTTTTACAAATGGGTGAAATTTCACACGCAAAACATTTTATGCATAGTTTCCATAGTGTCGTTTTCCAAGAAAAAAAGAAGGGAAAGGAGGGGGGGGAAGTTTTTACCACAAAAAGTACAAGTAAAGGACTTCCCCTCACATCAGACATTGAAGCCTTTGCTATAAAAAGTACAACTAAACTTTTTTTTCATAAAAAGTAAAAAAAAAAAAATATATATATATATTACACATAGTACCTGAGATATAGATATATAAAGGTGCGTGAGCATAGCAGCCACTGTGTAATATGCACTATATACTTAAGGACGTTAGTTAAGGTGCTAGAATAAAAGACGTGGTACGTGGGATTAACGTGTACGTGTCGGTGCGTGTCAACTGTCAACCGCATAATCTACATAAAATACGAGTGTTCCGCTTCTGTTCCTGATTGAATTATCTTATTGCAATGCTTCATTTGATTCTGTTTATATTTTTCATTATGTTATTGAATATGGATACTAATTTGAAGTAAAAATTAAAAAATAAACCCAGTTTAATTACAGTGTGTATGCTTTTAAGCTGATGCAGATGCTGTATGAGCATGGCGAAGAGAGAATAGATGCTGAGCTCATCTCTTTCTGCATCAACCTGTCCGCCAACAAGAGGAATGCTCAGCTCATGTGTGAAGGTATGTATCTATGCATGCATGCATGCACGACTGTTGATGTGTGTTTGAGTGTTTGTGGCTGTGTATGCTCATGTACAGTATGGGGCTTGAGCTATGAGAGAGTAATGTACTGTAGTTGTCCTATTTCTTTATGGAGTGACCTTACTGAACGGTAGTGGATGGACCCTAATGGGTGGGATGGACCCTAATGGGTCTATTTGGTTCCATTTGGGGTCCATTTGGTTACATTTGTAGTAAACTCTCAGACTTAAAGTAACCTTGCTTTTACAATATACATTGGGGTCCCATAGATAGAAATGCCATTAAATGGGGGACCGTAGCCTTTTATGCGGGGGGGTCCTTGGCGTATATCTTCTAATGGGGGTCCGCAGACTAATGCGTGTCAATTTGGGGGTCCTTGACATGAAAAAGTTTGAGAACCACTGCTATATATTTGTCCACTTCCCTCTTTGTGTCTCTAGGTAATGGGTTAAAGATGCTGATGAAGAGAGCTCTGAAGATGAAGGACTGTCTTCTGATGAAGATGATCAGAAACGTCTCCCAGCATGATGGACCGACCAAACAGCTTTTTATTGTTAGTTATCCCCAAATCCTTCCACTAGTATTGTACTCTCCCTATATGTTGAGCTGCAAATAATTATTGTCTTTTAACAGTTTCTCTCTCTTTCTCCTACCACTTCTCTCTCTTCGTAACTCTCTCTCTCTCTCTGTGTGTGTGCTTGTCTCCATCAGGACTATGTTGGGGACTTAGCAGCTCAGATCTGTGCGGAGGAAGAGGAGGAGTTTGTCCTAGAATGTCTGGGAACGTTGGCCAACCTCACCATCCCCGACCTGGACTGGGAGTTGGTGCTCAAAGAATACAACTTAGTACCTTATCTCAAAGACAGACTTAAACCAGGTAAATCCCCACATCAGGAAGTAGCCTACATTTATTTGTCTTTGTCTGAAGTGCTATTCTATACAAAAATCTCATGTTTGTTGATAGAAGCAGACTGCAGAGGGTCTGCACTAATCATGTGGGTCTACAACCCAAGACCCACAAACTATTTTGAAGTGGAGAAACGAACATCTGAGAGAGCAGAACTGTATAGAACAGGCCTGCTTTATTTATACAGGGTAGATTGCCAAGCAGACATGCTGTTTCACAGCATCACAATCACATAGCCCATACATATCTCATTATCTATAATCCGCTGAGATACTAAAGCCTGGACAACACAATTTCCTACACCTACACATTCAAAAATAAAGAAAGAAAGGAAAAAGGCCACGAGCATGAATATAAGCAGTAGAGCACACTAACCAGTACCACCATAACACATCACACCATGTCCTCTCTACCTTTAATGGCCATAGAGTGTTATGTATAATATAACACACTAACCAGTACCACCATAACACATCACACCATGTCCTCTCTACCTGTAATGGCCATAGAGTGTTATGTATAATATAACACACTAACCATTACCACCCTAACACATCACACCATGTCCTCTCTACCTGTAATGGCCATAGAGTGTTATGTATAATATAACACACTAACCATTACCACCCTAACACATCACACCATGTCCTCTCTACCTGTAATGGCCATAGAGTGTTATGTATAATATAACAGGAAACTCTTAAGGTAAGGCCCCGTTTCCCTCACGTGCACGCATCCGCCTGGGTGACGTCAGACTGCGGGGCGAGCGCTGGCTCTTTGGCATGGGGGGTCAGATCAACATACGGAATGAATTCTGTACTGGCCATATATGGAGCGTGTCTTGAATGTACAGGGTTTGATGAGGTCAGATCAACATGGAATGTCAGAACAGGTCAGCTCCATATAAGGAGATCTAAGAGTGGCAGAGGGGGCAGTGTCTTGAGTGTACAGGGTTTTATGAGGGCCCAGATAGGGCCAGGCCTTAATCTTCGGGCCTGTTGCGAACTCTAGTTTTCGCCGGCTGCCGGGCGCGGGTGCACTAATAACTTTGGGGCGGGAGCCGTCTAGAGTTTGAATGGACAGGTATCAGTCAAAAGGGAGTCATCGAAGAGGAAGGATGGATGGAAGGATCAACATATGGAATGTCAGAACAATGTCAATATTGATGACATCAGAGATCTCCATATATGGGCATTCCCACATATGGGCTTAATATTGATGACATCAGGGAGTCACGTGATGTAACGTGATGTCACGAGGCATGACCATATATGGAGGCGTGGGGTGGGTAACCGACAGACTGACTGACAGGAAATGCACCTTTTCATAGTAAAAAAACAGCAACTTCCTAAACCGTTACAGCTCATTAGCATCAATTCTTCTGCCCTAGACAATGGACTTAAATCCTTCCAAAGAAACTTGGTTTGTTAGCTCTGGCTCCCTCTGTAGGCTGAAGCACAAGCTTCAGAGGAACCATCATTAGCAGTACCTATGTTTACCAATTCTCTGAGAGCCCCTTTGCACATTATCATACAGCTCATATTCTGGATTGCATTTGATTTAGCCACCATTAAAATACCTCCCCAGTATACACACACTGATGTCAATTTGTCTTTATGCTTACCTTCATAAAGGGTAAATTATATTGAGTTAGTTAGCTAGTTTGTTATTTTATTTCTGTTATTTCCATTTACTGTTAAGAATCGCAAGTTCACAGAGACCTGGTTGGAGAACAGCATGTTTAGTGCTTGGTTGAAGAATGGATTTGAAGCCACACCTTGTGCAAGAAAATGCAAAAAACTTAGGAACTTTGGGTATAAACTATGAAGGAATTTGAGTTGCATGTGAAGTCACCCACCAGCAAATGTCTGCCGTCTGACAATATTGTTCTGCAATTATCCCAGCTTGGGGAAGATCACCAAGACCAAGTGCACAGCAATAAAAGCAAAGTGGCGTTGTTTTTTACACATGGTAACTAAGCGCTAGTAAGGCAGTGATGACAGGTGAGCATTTTCAGACCATATACTTTTAGCCAATATAAAAAATTGAAGTGATCTTAACATCATGTCATCAACGTCATGTAGTTTAATTGGTTGAAGCCTGCAGAAACCGGTCCGTGCCCTCTTTGCTCATTGCCCAGTCACTCATAATAAATTCCCCTAAATTGCCAGTGCATTGTCACTTTAGAGGAATAGCAAGCACATGGGAAATGATGGTGTCATCTGGGAGCTCATTCGTTAATAAGTCACTGTTTCTATGTTTAGGTTTAAAGCCATTCTGTCACCTTTCTCATTTGTATGCATATCCGACACAAAATGGACATGTGTGTGTGTGTGTGTGTGTGTGTGTGTGTGTGTGTGTGTGTGTGTGTGTGTGTGTCAGGCTCAGCAGAGGATGACCTCATCCTAGAGGTAGTGATAATGATTGGAACCGTTTCAATGGACGACGCCTGTGCTGCCATGTTGGCCAAATCTGGCATCATCCCGGCCATCATAGAACTGCTCAATGGTAACAAACACACACATACAGTGCATTAGAGATGGGGGCGGGTATCTTTTACACAAAATTAATTCACTGTCGATTTAGTACTGATTTAGTACTGAAAATAATAGAATTATGCCTCATACAAAACTGCGTTGCTCTAGAAGTGTCACCCACGTTCTGTTTTTCAAAGCGACCATCAACATTCAAATAATTGTAGAATAACACATGCTGCTTGTTCTACTGCCACCAAGGCTTTAGGTCTCTGATAGGGTATGGTATGGTATGGACCAGCTAGTCTCTCAAGCCAGACAACTATTCCACAATCGTCAAATGTTACATTATGTCATGTGTAGAGTCCTAAAAGCCGTGATCTGTTCAATAGTGCTGTTTTGTCTACATCAGTATCAGTTTACTACATTCCTATGTAATAATTTCCTTTTGCTGTTTGTCTGTTTCCTGTGTGTAGCCCAACAGGAGGATGATGAGTTTGTGTGTCAGATTGTGTATGTCTTCTACCAGATGGTTTTTCATCAGGCCACACGTGATGTAATCATCAAAGACACACGTATCCTTTCTGCAATGAAAAGTGCTTACATTTCTGTCCTGTTGCTCACAAGTCAATAAGCTTTTACACCAGTGATTCCTATCAAACTACTGTTACAGTCATTGTTTTATTGTTAAATGACACAAAACGTCCCTAAATAGTCACACACTGACTTTGTTACTAACACTCTCATTCTCCTTATGCTGTCTCTCTCTCTCTCTCTCTCTCTCTCTCTCTCTCTCTCTCTCTCTCTCTCTCTCTCTCTCTCTCTCTCTCTCTCTCTCTCTCTCTCTCTCTCTCTCTCTCTCTCTCTCTCTCTCTCTCTCTCTCTCTCTCTCTCTCTCTCTCTCTCTCTCTCTCTCTCTCTCTCTCTCTCTCTCTCTCTCTCTCTCTCTCTCTCTCTCTCTCTCTCTCTCTCTCTCTCTCTCTCTCTCTCTCTCTCTCTGTAAGAGGTGTTCATTGTGATAGGTTTGTTTTCCTAAGCCCCTCCCCCTCCAGAAGCCCCGGCCTATCTCATAGACCTGATGCATGACAAGAACGCTGAGATCAGGAAAGTCTGTGACAACACACTAGATATAATCGCTGTGAGTAACACACGCATGCACGCACGCACGCACACACACACACACATTCACCAGTACTGTCATCATCATTATAAAATATATATTTAATATTATATATTATATTTGTATTATTACTTGCGCAAGCAGAGCGCGCAAGTAATCTCATCTTGGATTATTTAATATTATTAATATCCGTCAAAATCCGCTAAAAACAAATGATATCCACAGAATTTACTGTAGAAAATAAATTAGGAGACTAGAAGAACATATGTAGAAAGAGGAGGATCATATCTTATAAATTATATTTTTGTACTATGAAGCTGAATTAAGCTATACCGGTTGATCCCAACCCTTTCTGGACGCGTGCCTATTTTAAATTCTCAGATTAAGAAGTCAATGGATCTTTATTGAACCTCTTTCTGTGTCTTCTACTCTCTCTCTTTTCCTTACCCTTCCACCCCTTCCCTCCATTCCTGGCTGTGTCCCAGGAGTATGATGAGGAATGGGGCAGAAAGATACAGTCTGAGAAGTTCAGATTCCATAACAACCAGTGGTTGGAGATGGTGGAGAGTCGTCAGGTGGACGACGCCGAGCCGTATCTCTACGACGACAATGACAGGGCTGATCTGTTCTACAGTGCTGGTACGCACAAAACACACGCACATTATACTAATACAATGTTATATACTAATACAATGTTATATTTTCACTTGCAGTCATTGTCATGTATAACGGTTGCAACAATAACAATGGAACCAATTATAGCAAAAATAATTGAGGTGGTGGATCAGTTCAGAATAAGAATAACTAAAGAAATCAATAAATAAGTTTAACTGTAATTTATTAAATCAAAACTAAATAAAGTTTTCAATAGCAAAATGTTCACTTAATGAAATCAAAATAAAATAAAACTGCCTTGAAAGGGATGGGTGTAAAGTGTCCTGGCACTGTCCAAAACTAAACTTAAATACTTTAATAAAGGGATGAGTGTAAAGTGTCCTGGCACTGTCCAAAACTAAACTTAAATACTTTAATAAAGGGATGTGTGTAAAGTGTCCTGGCACTGTCCAAAACTAAACTTAAATACTTTAATAAAGGGATGGGTGTAAAGTGTCCTGGCACTGTCCAAAACTAAACTTAAAGGGATGGGTGTAAAGTGTCCTGGCACTGTCCAAAACTAAACTTAAAGGGATGGGTGTAAAGTGTCCTGGCAGTGCTGGCACTGTCCAAAACGAAACTTAAAGGGATGGGTGTAAAGTGTCCTGGCACTGTCCAAAACTAAACTTAAATGTCCAAAAAAATGAATCCAAATGGAACCCAGTCAATGCTGTGTAGTGGTAAGTCTTACCACCCTTTACACTGTTCTGCAAAGTCCGTCCTCAATCCAAATCCAAACTCCAGGGAACTAATCCAAAATGGAAAGAAGGTCTCTAAATCCAATGGTAGAATCCAATATTCAGGAAAGTACTTGGGAAATATTCCTCTTGCTTCTCCAGTAGCCTGTCTGTCTCTCTGTTCACCTCCACTCTGGACTGACAGAGTCAAACTCTCCAGGTGGCCCAAACATTGTGATTGCCCATCACTCCATCAGCCAGGTGAGCTGTGGGTGGGGTCTATCAATCACGGCTTGTTGCCATAGCAACACATGCATCTCACTGGCTTCTTGTAGCATATAGTCCAGCAGATAAATAGGAAAATTCCGTAGAGCAGCGGATTGGTGGAAAATTGAAACATTGCAAACAGAAAATACAACAATGTGACTCCGGGCACAGAGGTTACACATGATTGAGTATTAAGCTCTATACAGTTGATATCCCTGAATTATCCAAGACATCAAGCCCTATTTCATAGGTAAATGTTCTTGTGAATTTATCATGTGCACTGTATGTGGTGTCCTTCCAGATGGCATAACTCCAGCGGATGGTTCGGTCAGTCCAGATTTCTACCATGATCTACAGCCCCAGAATGGAGACTCGCACCTCGCTGGGTGAGCCTATCCTATACATACCCCACACTAAAACCTATCCTATACATACCCCACACTAAAACCTATCCTATACATACCCCACACTAAAACCTATCCTATACATACCCCACACTAAAACCTATCCTATACATACCCCACACTAAAACCTATCCTATACATACCCCACACTAAAACCTATCCTATACATACCCCACACTAAATCCTATCCTATACATACCCCACACTAAAACCTATCCTATACATACCCCACACTAAAACCTATCCTATACATACCCCACACTAAAACCTATCCTATACATACCCCACACTAAATCCTATCCTATACATACCCCACACTAAAACCTATCCTATACATACCCCACACTAAAACCTATCCTATACATACCCCACACTAAAACCTATCCTATACATACCCCACACTAAAACCTATCCTATACATACCCCACACTAAAACCTATCCTATACATACCCCACTCTAAAACCTATCCTATACATACCCCACACTAAAACCTATCCTATACATACCCCACACTAAAACCTATCCTATACATACCCCACTCTAAAAACTTCAATTGACAGTGTGACTCATTCTGTTGGTCCCAGAATGTGTCACAGGTGTATCTTTGCTTGATCCCCATGAGAGAATTTGAGTGCGTTTTAATTAATTAAATACGATCAAATTAAAGGTAGTGTAAGTGATATTTTGTATATTTAGTTTGTTAAAATAAGTGTTATATAGCTCTATATTCTGACAGCAATCATTGCTATTGAGCATTTTTTTATTCAGTAACAGGGGCCTCCCTGTCTCCCCATCTCTTTAGTAAACAGAAAATAAGTTTTCTAGTCAGGATACCAATTTTATCAAATTAGGAGATAGACCTTATACAGGATACAGAATAAACTGGAACACTGGAACCTGATTGGATCAAATTGGTATCCCAACCTGGCGATTTATTTTCTGTTTATACAGCAATATTAACTACCGTATATAGAACAATATCAATTCATTCAGTAACCACTATAACCAGAGCACTTGAACCATAACTGTAATAAAGAGCACTTGTGTCATATAATATAACCTTATAATCAGTGTAATTGTTTTTGTAATGACCCTAATTCAGTAGTAGGCGTATAGTTCTCATTCAACTATTGTTTCGTTCCAGAGATGTCAGTGATGTTTTTGACCAGACCAGCACTTCTCCAGGACGACCAGCCACAGCCTATGGCTTCAGACCTGACGAACAGCCTTACTATCAGTATACATAAACAAACACACTCACACATCCACTGACATTCTATGTCGGTCAAATTCTATTAACTTGCATTCATTCCTCAGTGTTCATCATTGCACACCTCTGAATAGATACTCACGCGTGTCCATAGCTATTATAGCTCATGCCTGTATGCTCCATGCAATCATCATATTTCCATAGTTTAGCTACTAAGATGGTCATTGTAAATGTTGCCATAGATTGTAAGGTACTGATCACCTATGCATCATCTATTCTTATCTGGGCTAGAAATTATTCTAATCCAGAGAAGGATTAATTACAGGACATACATCATTATGCTTGCAAGACAGTAGCTGAATGGTTCACTCAACCAGAGACGGGTGAGAATCAAAGAGCCTTCGGTGTGGAAACTGGGTGGAAACAATTTGGAGATTGAAAAAATTGCAATCCTGAAATATTATCATTATTGGGATGGCATCAGGATTGTGTTCAAAGCAATAGGTGTAGGTTTGTCAGCACCACTTTGTTGAGAGGTTTTCTCAATTCAGGTGGATTGGTGCAGAGATCTCTGATCATCTGTCAACACATCTGTTACGTCTTGATATAACTCTTTATAATATCTTCCTGTATGTATTGCTAATTTCATTTGACCAGTAGTTTTCAACCTGGACTTGAATGTGGGGGGGGGGGGGGAATAGTATATGTTTACAGTCATTGTCAAGTTTTGTATGTGACATAATCACCACTTACAGCCTAAAAGCTCCTGCTTGTTGTTGATTAAGTATAAAGTAAACGTGAAGTGAAAAGTTAAACTAAGAATCATTACTTAGTGTCACAGGTGCATGCCAGTGTCAGGGAGTGACAGGCAGAGACTGCCTTTTGTTTATCGGAATGCAAAAATATTTGGTACCTGCTCATTTAACACTAATTTCTTGCATGCAATTAAGACCAGTAAAGTTCCACACAGCCACCTTTTGTTACCATATTCACAGAGATTGAAAGTAAATAGTTACAACAAGTACTCTTGTTACTGTAATTAAGTAGCTTTTTCATCTACTTGCACTTTTTTGGGTACAATTTAAAATCTGCACCGGTAATTGTACTTTCACTTGAGTAGATTTTTGAGGAAGTATCGTAACTACTTTAGGACAAGCAATTGGGATTGATAGGGGATGGTAGTAGGGTGGATGGATTCATATTGAAATTGTTATGTTCAGGGTGCCACATTGGCCCTTTCACAGTGACTGTTATGAACTGTTCTGAGCAGAAATACCTTTGTACTTTTACTTGAGCGGTTTTCAGTAAGTAATCTAAATTCTACTTACATTTTTAACAGTATAAGATACGACCTCTGGTCATAAAATATCCATGGGGAGGACTATGAACTAATGAGTTAAAGGGACAGGATCTTGATGACTACTATTCTTTGGGTCCATCAATCAGTGCAAGGCGAAGTAGAAGTTTTGATGGTTCCTTATCACAGTAGTATTATCTACCACACCATGTCAGTGTTTATGGTGTCATGTCATCACCTAAAAAATAAATAATAATCTTATCTGCTGGGGATAATACAGGGGTTCCCAAACTTTGTCATGTCAAGGACCCCCAAATTGACATGTATTAGCCCGCGGACCTAGCCTGGATCCAGCCCAAAGATCCCGCCCACTAATCAGGCTACCGCGGACCCCCATTTGAAAATATATGCCAGGGCCATTTGATTTCAAGGACCCCCAGTTTGAACTCAATTAAGCTACGGCCCCCTATTTAATGGCATTTCTATCTCTGGGACCCCAATGTATATTGTAAAATCAATGTTAATTTAACTCTCAGAGTGTACAAATGGACCCAGGTTCCATTTGTACACTCTGAGTTACAGACCCATAAGGGTCCAACGGGTCTGTTTGGTTCCATTTGTACACTCTCTGAGTTACAGACCACTATCATTTAGCTGGGGATCCCCTGGAACTCCCTCAAGGAGTCCCCGGACCCCACTTTGGGAACCACTGATATAATATATTGTTCTTCAACTACTGTATGTTGTCAATGAGGCTGTTTACACCACAACACATCATCTGGTCTTGTAGTATAACAGCTGATCACATGAATATGTCGGTGCTGTGGAATGAGTCCAGAATGTTTTAAAATGTAGGTTACTACCTATTGCTATCATTATTAGCTACGTATGGTTGAATGAGTCCAGACATTTCTTTTAAAATAGGTTTCTACCTATTTCTATAATTACATATGATTGTAATGTAGTACCTATACTACTACAGACATGTGCTCGTGTCCTGCAGGAACTACAGTACTACTAGAGTTTTCTACAGGACATTAATGATTTGCTACACATTTGACACACCATTATACAATTATTTATATTATTTGTACAATTGCTGGAATGTCATGTAGGTTCTTTTGTATAGTTGTTTTTGTATAGTATTTGTACATATTATTTATCAGTTTTTAGTTCTACAAGATACAGACAAGTAATGTATACAAACTATACAAGCAAGGCATTAAGCCCATGCATTTATTTGTTTTGCTTCTTTCTCTTACTGTCTCTATCTCTCTCTCTATCTCTCTCTCTCTCTTTGTTCAATCATGTATGCACCACTTTTGTGGTCAATGTCTTGCTGTATTTAATAAAACAAAATAAACATTACACACATAATGTTTAATACCGGTAATTGTCTTTTAATAACTTTTTGCATTTACCTTTTTATAAGATTAGAATATGTCATCAAGAAAAAGGCAGTCGAGTACAAAAGGATGAAAATGTATGAAACTGTGATATTAGACTGCTTCAAAGGCTGGCGTTTCTGCCCGGCAACAATATTGTCATTGCATTGGCAATGGTAGCATGTCCAATTCTCTTGTCACAGTAACATGTCAGGCTGTACGGTTGCCTTGGGGATCGGGGTTGATAACGGTCTCCACCTCAATGACCTCAGTCACAAGTTCCCTGATGACAGACACACTGTCCAGCGCAACAACACTCTCTGGTTGGCACGCCACTGGCTGAAGGTTTTTAAGGTCCCCGTTCACAGCTGGTGGTGATACAGAGGAACTGCTGACTTGGTCGTCCAGGCTTCTCGTTGTACAGGCTGCACCAAAGCTTCCGACTATACATACCTTTTCCTCCTGCTCTTCCTTTCTCCCTTCCCCTGTCTTTTTCTCAGCATCTTCTTTCATGTTCTCTTTCCCCACTTGGTTGTTCTCCACCTCCTTTATCTCTTCTTGAACTCCTTCCTTCACTTTCCTCTTGAGTGCTCCTTCTCGACCTCTGCTCAGGTAGACAGCTCTGTCAGTGGCCTGCTGTAACAACCTTTGTCCTCTAGGGGGAACCATAGAATCATAGCCAACTGCAGCACACAGCAGCTCCAGGCTGACTCTCAATGGACCATCTGCATGAGGGGGAGGAGTCTCTGAAGCCAGCTGTGATGACAGGGAGGTGGCTGGATGGGAGGAGGAGAGGCTAGTGGCAAGAGGTGGGAGAGGGGAGGTGGGAGGTGGAGAAGGGGAGGGACAGAGTGGAGAAGGTGAGGTGGAGAGTGAGGGAGAAGAGGAGGCAGGAAGCGAAGGGGAGGCTGTGGAAACAGCAGAAGAGGAGGTGGCAGTCGGAGGAGCGGAAGGGGAAGGTGGAGGTGTAACTCTAGGGGGAACCATAGAATCATATCCAACTGCCGCAAACAGCAGCTCCAGGCTGGCTCTCAATAGACCATCTGTATGATGGGGAGGAGTCTCTAAAGCCAGCTGTGATGACAGGGAGGTGGCTGGATAGGAACAGGTGGGGGAGGAGGAGAGTGTACTGGCAAGAGGTGGGAGAGAGGAAGTCGGAGGAGGCGAAGGGGAGGGACAGACTGGAGAAGATGAGGTGGAGAGTGAGGAAGAAGCAGAAGGAGAGGAGGCAGGAACTGGAGGGGAGGTTGTGGAATCAGCAGAAGAGGAGGTGGCAGTCGGAGGAGAGGAAGGGGAAGGTGGAGGGGGAGAGGGAGAGGAGGTGGGAGGCAGAGGAGAGGGGGAGAGAGGTGGAAGGAAGGAAGTGGAAGGTATAGGTGAGGAGCTGAGAAGTGTAACTGAGGAGGTTGGAGGGGAGGTAAGAGGTGGAGGACGGGAGACGGAAGGTGAGCCAGGAGAAGATGAGTTTTTAAGTGGAGGAGAGGAGGTGGGAAGTGGAGGAGAGGAGGTGGGAAGTGGAGGAGAGGAGGTGGGAAGTGGAGGAGAGGAGGTAGGAAGTGGAGGAGAGGAGGTGGGAAGTGGAGGAGAGGAGGTAGGAAGTGGAGGAGAGGAGATTTCAAGGGGAGGAGAGGAGGTGGGAAGTGGAGGAGAGGAGGTGGGAAGTGGAGGAGAGGAGGTAGTAAGTGGAGGAGAGGAGGTGGGAAGTGGAGGAGAGGAGGTAGGAAGTGGAGGAGAGGAGGTGGGAAGTGGAGGAGAGGAGATTTCAAGGGGAGGAGAGGAGGTGGGAAGTGGAGGAGAGGAGGTGGGAAGTGGAGGAGAGGAGGTAGGAAGTGGAGGAGAGGAGGTAGGAAGTGGAGGAGAGGAGGTAGGAAGTGGAGGAGAGGAGGTAGGAAGTGGAGGAGAGGAGGTAGGAAGCGGAGGAGAGGAGATTTCAAGGGGAGGAGAGGAGGTAGGAAGTGGAGGAGAGGAGATTTCAAGGGGAGGACAGTAGGTAGGAAGTGGAGGAGAGGAGGTGAGAAGTGGAGGAGAGGAGGTGGGAAGTGGAGGAGAGGAGATTTCAAGGGGAGGAGAGGAGGTAGGAAGTGGAGGAGAGGAGGTAGGAAGTGGAGGAGAGGAGTTTTCAAGGGGAGGAGAGGAGGTGGGCAGTGGAGGAGAGGAGGTGGGAAGTGGAGGAGACGAGGTGGGAAGTGGAGGAGAGGAGGTGGGAAGTGGAGGAGAGGAGGTGGGCAGTGGAGGAGAGGAGGTGGGCAGTGGAGGAGAGGAGGTAGGAAGTGGAGGAGAGGAGGTGGGAAGTGGAGGAGAGGAGGTGGGCAGTGGAGGAGAGGAGGTGGGCAGTGGAGGAGAGGAGGTAGGAAGTGGAGGAGAGGAGGTAGGAAGTGGAGGAGAGGAGTTTTCAAGTGGAGGAGAGGAGGTGGGCAGTGGAGGAAAGGAGGTGGGAAGTGGAGGAGAGGAGGTGGGAAGTGGAGGAGAGGAGGTGGGCAGTGGAGGAGAGGAGGTGGGAAGTGGAGGAGAGGAGGTGGGCAGTGGAGGAGAGGAGGTAGGAAGTGGAGGAGAGGAGGTGGGCAGTGGAGGAGAGGAGGTGGGCAGTGGAGGAGAGGAGGTAGGAAGTGGAGGAGAGGAGGTGGGCAGTGGAGGAGAGGAGGTAGAAAGTGGAGGAGAGGAGGTAGGAAGTGGAGGAGAGGAGTTTTCAAGGTGAGGAGAGGAGGTGGGCAGTGGAGGAGAGGAGGTGGGAAGTGGAGGAGAGGAGGTGGGAAGTGGAGGAGAGGAGGTGGGAAGTGGAGGAGAGGAGGTGGGAGAGGGCTTATTATCATCCTCATCAGAAGCAGCTTTTGCAGTAGTTGAAGTGCCAGGTGTAGAATCACCTGAGAGTGAGACAGTTGAGGGTGTAACATGTGAGACATGTGGCTCAGCATCCGTACCAGCTGCAGGTGACACAAGCTGTTCAGGTTCTGTTAAAGTGACCTGTGGCAAGGCAGATGGCTGGTCTCCTGAATCCATTTCAGATGTGGGTGCTGTGGAAGGTGGGGAGGGAAAAGGAGTGGATGAAGGACCACGAAAGATACCTGTACAGCTTAGACTCTCAGAGTCCACGACAGGAATAGCAGGTACAGAAACTGTAGGGACTACTTCTGGTGTGTCAGACACATGTGCAACAGCAGTGACAGAGACAGGGATGTCAGCTGCTGCTGTGTTTGTTGGCGTCTTGGATCCAAGTTCAGTTTCTCCATCAGGTACCACCACGAGAGAAGTGGTTGTTGCCATATTAGACTGTTGTATCACAACAATGACAGGAGATGATATCAGGGAACTAAAGTCTGAACAAGGCTTAGGGTCATTCTGAGAGCGTTCAACTTCAGCCATGCTCTGCGGACCTCCATTTCCCACTAGGGGAAGATATTTCCCATCTTGACTGGCTACCGGTGGAAAGGAAGCTCGAACAAGATTGGCTGGGCTGTTTGGCGCAGAGCGAGGGGGTGTGTTTCCAATAAGGCTGTACTGACTGACAGCCAGCTCTAAACTGTCCATTAGCAGATGGTTGCTTTTCTGATTGGTGTACTCCTGGATCGCTGAAGAGAGAGAATGGGATGAACCACAACACATAGTGAAGCTATACTATTGTATACTGTGTATAAATATGTGATGGGTGTCTAGATAGATGACGTATTTACCTTTGTCTATCTCCTTTGTGAGGATGTCTCTCAGTATATCATCATAGACATTCTGAACCAGGATGACGCTGCTGTAATCCGAGAAAATATATTCTTCAAACCGCTGGACCTCCTGGACACACAGAGACAGACATTCCTCGTGTTAAGCTAAAACCTCAGTTTGTGTTTTTTACATAGACTGTAATGCCAGACAGTTGTCTCCGTAGCGAATCCTGGATAAGAATATGAGTACAGACCAAGTTGTGTTTAAAATAATCACACACACGCCAATCAAATCATCACATTCCGTGCTACTAACACACATACACACAAAGCTGTGCACAGGAGGGGCTGGCGCCACTCAAAAAGGGTGATACAAAAGTGAAAGGTAATCATCTAAACACACATCAACCCAAGTGATTGAAGCAGCTTGTGGTCACATCTTTAATGAGAAACAAACCAATTTCTAAATGGACAGAACAGCAGAATGTAGCTGT
The DNA here is from genome assembly GCF_964188405.1 of Protomyctophum parallelum. Lineage (NCBI taxonomy): Eukaryota > Metazoa > Chordata > Actinopteri > Myctophiformes > Myctophidae > Protomyctophum > Protomyctophum parallelum. The sequence goes on along the minus strand of NC_139709.1, from coordinate 23,392,122 downwards.
CCGAAGGGCAGAACAGCAGCATGAAGATGTTTACACTGCCCTCATGAAACGGCTCAAAGTCTGCACTAAACAACTTTGTGAGCAGCATTTAGAAGTGGCTTACAGCATTCACAGAGAATACAAAGCCAATACTAGGATCTCTTTGTATCTACCACCTGTTTGAAAGGTGATACAATTCCACATTTAATTATGTAGCATTACCATACATTTCAGAATTTAGATGTGTGCCATAAAGATATACAGGTTGGTAGTGTGAGACGTACAGGTTTCCATGTGTCATCCATGTCTCTGGTTAAAGCAGGCAGGGTGATGTCCAATAGAGATTCCTGGTACAGTCTCCTCTGAACAACTCTGCAGTCATGATCCAACTGCTGCTCACAGAAAGAAAAGAAAAACATCAGTTTAGTAGTGTTTGTTTGCTAATTAATTGTTATTCTTAAATAGCATTCCTTTGTTTCTTGTGATTTAGCCCAGCCACTAGCAGTGGGTGGGTGTAGTAGCCTTTCACAACGTGACATGTTCACCGAACAACAACACCAACCATCACAATTTACAATTTAGGCATTTAGCAGACGAGCGATTTACATTAAGCAGTAACAAAAAGCATGGCATACATCACATATATAAAAGTAGTTATCATGAAACATGCGTAAGCTAAGAACGTAACAGTGGAGTATCTATGTAAACTATACATACTATACTATATTATATATTATACATGTGTACTATAAAGTGCTATGACTACATAAAATGCAATTCTAGTGTTGTCTACGTAACATGCTATAAGTCTGTTTAAAATACTATCTAAGTCTAATGTGCTATATTTAAAATACTATCCAAGTCTACATAAGTGATATCTAAGGGGCTAGTGCTACGGGCCATGGTGGAGTCTGAAGAGATGGGTTTTCAGACTACGGCGGAAAACAGGACATTTGGTACAGATCAGTCAGTGGTTTGTGAAATTAGCTCAGGAAGACAGACTAGCTGCCTCACGCAGAGCCACGCAATACAAATCTATATATTCTAACTGATCTATTGAGGGTGGATTCAGAGTGGTACTGTACCTTGAGGACTCTTTGTTTCATCTTGGATGGCTGACATTTGACTGCTGCTGCTGACTGAAGAAACACCTTTAAGGTGTAGAGAGCACTGTCCAGCAACTGGAATAAACAACACAAATACAAATGTCCAACATAGAAAATAAATCAAAATGATCAAAACTGCTTATAGGTATATGTTACATGGGCCTGTGATTAAATTATCAGGATCTGCATTTTTGTGCCTTATTTTCATATCCGTTACGTGTAATGAGAACATATAATCTCCAGGACCTCGCTCTGGTCAATATCTGGTCCTGGTTCATTCCGTAGGTCTGTTTGTGTATTAGCAACTGTTATGATATAGCTGCATAAGTATATTGATAACCATGACATGATGATTGTCTCTGCATTACATTCACCCATTCACACACACATTCACACACCGATGCCGGAGGAAACCATGCAAGGCACCAACCTGCACATCGGGAGCAATTAGGGGTTCAGAGTCTTGCTCAAGAGACACTAACTCTGGGGGAGTCCGGGTTTGAACTGGGAACCTTGCTGTTTCCATCCGGTCACTCTACCCCTGAGCCACCGCCGCCCCGACTTCTAGATGCCTTAGAGATGGTCGCCCTTTTAATCATTACAGCAATCAAGCAGAATAGTTGCTAACATGTGCTGTAGGCCTACCTGCTCCATCTCTATATGTGCAGAGTGGACCACGCGCTGAAAGTTGGTGAATTTGAAACGTTGTTTTAGATGTTGTAGCTTTTCAGTCAGATTCTCCACCATGCTGAAGCAGGGATTTAGGCTGGTGGAGTGCAGGGTGGATAGGGCCTGCAAAACAAACAACACACACACACACACACACACACACACACACACACACACACACACACACACACACACACACACACACACACACACACACACACACACACACACACACACACACACACGCACGCACACACGCACGCACAGAGGTCATTATAGTTGACTAAAATAAATCAAGCACAAACTAGTCTTGTGAGCTAGACTGTTGAATGACTACCACACTTTTCAACGGAAGCTCTGAAAATGATCAGGATGATGAGGATAAAGCAGATTTGAAGGGAGCAGATTTGGGGAATAGTTGTCTGGCTACGCGAGAATAAACAAACTATTAGTGCTTATTTTGTCAGATTCATTTATAGTTTAACAAACTAATACATAACATATGAATATATAACAGGAAAATAAATTTCCCACACACCCACTGCAGTCAGATACAAGTGCACAAACATGACTGTGTGTGTGTGTCTGTCTGCACACACACACACACACACACACACACACACACACACACACACACACACACACACACACACACACACACACACACACACAGTACACACACACACACACACACACACACACACACACACACACACACACAGTACACACACACACACACACACACACACTGTACACACACACACACACACACACACACACACACACACACACACACACACACACACACACACACACACACACACACACACACACACACACACGCCACTGTCTCTCACCTTCTGAAGCTCCTCCGCCCCTGTATTTGAGTGTATGAGGGTGGCGTCCATCTGTGCTTGGAGGGTGTGCCGGACCCCCTGGATCCCTCCACTCACACACTCGCTCAGCACCTCCAGGATGGAGGAGAGATATGGAGCTATCATCTCACTGTGTAGCTTCTCCGCTGGACCACAGATAAAGGCTGGATGCACACATTCACATGGGGAGGAGAGATAATAAATGTAACACACGCACGCACGCATGTGCACACACACACACACACACACACACACACACACACACACACACACACACACACGCACACACACACACACACACACACACACACACACACACACACACACACACACAGAATTGATTGTATTTTTATAGCGCTTTTCTATGCACTCAAATCGCTTTACAATGATCCATGGTTACAGTGGGAGGTGAAGCGACGAACAGTCAACGCCAGCGTCCTCACTTCACACACCATTGCATTGGACCAATTAATTGGACCAATTCCATTCATTGGTCCAATTCATTGTATAACATTAGCACCCTCTCACTAAAGCGCTCACCAGGTTATGACACTTAAGTCTGTAGGGGTTCCACACTTGAGGGTTTAGGGGAGAGATCGGAAGTGGGCCATAACTAAAGGTCAAAGTTCTTTACCTCTGATTTTGTCTTCCAGGAAGCGATGAGAAGCCATTATTTGGTCTAGGTTGGATCTGATCAGAGCCTGACTTGCTACTGCTGTCTGACGACATGTCCCTTTCAGGACCTCCAACCCACCGCTCAGCTGCTCCAAAGCCAGACTGTAGGTCGCCTGCACGGTCTACACGGTTTCACACCAACAGTAAAGAATGACAGATATATAGAACAGTTTGGTTATTTACAAATAAGTCTGTTACTAGTGACAATTACAGTGATTACACTGCTAGAGTAATTTGTATAATGGACCTATTTGATGTCTTACATACTGTACGTATAATCTGTCTATATTCATTCACCAGCAATTTACAATTTACAATTTAGGCATTTAGCAGACGCTCTTAATCCAGAGCGACTTACATTTAGGCAAGAACAAAAGCATGGGAATACATCACATAAAAGCATTTATCATGAAACATGCGTAAGCTAAGAAGGTAACAGCGGAATATCTATATGACTATACATACACAACTATACATACACTATACATAATAAACTATACATATTCACTACTATGCTATACATATGTACTATGGCGTGCTATGACTATATACAATACAATTATAGTGCTGTCTACATAACATGCTATAAGTCTGTGTCAAATGCTATCTAAGCCAACATAAATGCTATCGAAGGGGTTAGGGTAAGTGCTATGGGCCATGATGGAGTCTGAAAAGGTGGGTTTTCAGGCTACGGCGGAAGATTGGGAGTGATGCTGCAGTTCTGACTGCAATGGGAAGTGCATTCCACAGTTTTGGAGCCAGAAGGGAGAAGAGTTTGGGACGTGTGGAGCGTTGTCCCGGCGTTTTTAGTGAGGGCACTTCCAGTTTCCCTGCGTTGGCTGATCTGAGTGCGCGGGAGGGTTTGTAGGGTTCAATCATACTTGTAAGATATGGGGGAGCCATACCTTTGGTTGCTTTGAATGCCAGCATCAGAGTTTTGTATTCTGTGCGGGCAGCGACCGGGAGCAGGCTAGTTTATTGATGTCACACACTGTTGTAACGCTTTCCAACTGAAATGATGTTGAAAATAAGTCACGAAAAATGCTCATAGAACAAAATCATTAGTGCCAGCCGACTACTGATAGGTTATAGTGTGCACAACGTTTTGTATTACTTATATTTTTTATCCCACGATTTTGTAACCCATTTTTCACCCCTGTGTCAATCATCTAATGTGATCCTGGGCTCTACACACCCTCCGCCAACCTGGGGAGAGCAATGGACTTAACTCATGCTTCCTTCATGGTTGAGTGTCCAAGTTGCTCCTTTACACCTGACAGGGGGGAGTTTCCCTGGTTGGACGTAGCGCGTGGAAGGAACACGTTATTCCAACCAGTTCCTTTCCCCTCCATCAGGCGCCCCGGCTGGCCAGGGGGAGGCAGTTTAGAGACCAGGATTACTGCATGTTTTTGTGAGGGTACCTACCCTACACAACGTTTTTTGAAGCAATATTCTTTTTATAGTTATGGGTACAGTTAATGGTTATAGTGAGTGAACACTGGACAGCCATGTGTACTCCAGACCCGTGTGTTTCAGGGCAGCGACTCACAGCCATCCATTGTCGTCTTCTCTCACTCCTCTTCCCCTTCAGTTTAGATTCAAGCTCATTCTGTAACCATGGAAGCACTTCTTCCATCACTTGGCTGGCTAGCACCTACACATAGTACACACACACACACACACACACACACACACAAACGCACACACACACACACACACGCACACACGCACACACACACACGCACAAATTATTATTAGTCTTATGAAAAGTTGAATAGTCTCAAACTCAATTAATCTTTTTTACAATTTTAACCTTTTGAACCCTAGTGTCCCTTTTCTGGGAATGTCATAATCGGCGAACATTCACACACACACACACACACACACACACACACACACACACACACACACACACACACACACACACACACACACACACACACACACACAGATACTAGTCTCTGTGTTTGGTTCTGTCTGTGTTGACCTGTTCGTCAGTGCCCAGCAGCATTTCCCATGATTCATAGCATCCTTTGTCCTGTCGATAGAGTTTGAGGGCTCGGAGGAATGCCTGGCTCTCATAAAATGAATCACTCCAGGGGTCTAGAATGGGACAGAGGGGGATTGTTATACCTAATTGTTTTAATAGGCTAGACATGGTCATGATTAACAGCTAAAAGATATACACAATTTAGGCATTTAGCAGACACTCATAATCCAGAACGATTTACAGTACAAAGAACGAATAACACAAGGTAATACATCAAATACATCAAGAATCATAAGCAAGCTAAGAACATATATCTGTCGATTATCTGTACAGTGAAGTTAGCCTATGAGTATACATTGTAGTGTGATACGTGCTACGTCTACATAAAATGCTAAATTATAAATCCAATAAAATGATAAATTTTAAATCGTTCTTAAGTTTCGCCTGTAAGGTCGACACAGGGGTGTGTCTGTTCAGTGTTCATTAAGAGTTGGGAGGTGAGACGAGTGAGGTGGCGGGAGGCGTGTCAGTTTGAAATGGAGTCGGAGATGGAATCATCAGAGGGTGAAAGAAATGATTTGGTGGAACCAAGAGCTGACGAAAATGTAAAGAAAAGAAAGAAAGAAGGATTATCAGAGAGTGATGAAGAAATTGGAAGATATGTGATCTGGATAAGATCGGACACACAAACCGACAGGCTTTTTAGTGATCCTCAAGTGGTGGGAATGTTTGTGGAGAGAATATTTGGCAGGGTGAAGTCAGTGAGGATTAATAGAATGTAGGAACAGAGACCAAGCAGAGAAAGCAGTACAGATTCACTCAGTGAATGTTTTTTTACTTAGGAGGAATGAAAACAACGAGGGGAGTGATTAGTGGCGTGCCATTATCGATGAATCCGGAGGATTTTGACATTGAAGGAGTTTATGGAATAAGTAGGATGACACCATTTAGGGAGGGTAAACGGGAGGACAGACAGTACGTCAGTATGTTTAACATTTCAGGGTGATGTTCTACCAGATCGAGTATATGTAGAATATACTAGCTTTTGTGTTAGGCCTTTCGAAAGAGCACCACTAAGATGATATTGCTGCCAAGAGTATATGGGCACATAGCATCTGTGTGTAGGGGAAAGAAAAGGTGTGGGAAAGAGAACTGCAAAGGAGAGTGTGAAGGGAAAGAACAAGCCAAGTGCATCCATTATGGAGGAGAGCATTATGCTGGGTCAGAGAAGTGGTTAAGGTACACAAGATGAAGGCAGAAATTAGGGAAATGTCCAACCGCCGTTAAACAAAAAGAAGAAGACGCCTGTAAGGTCGTCGATGATAGTGCAAGGGCTACGGCGAGTGCTACGGGCCAAGATGTCTGAAGAGGTGAGTTTTATATAGATATGTCTGTGAGATGGACAGATGGGTTGATAATACAAAGTTTCTATAGGAGTTAGAAAATTAAGATGAAGGAAGAGAGAATGATGAGAAAGGAGGTGGACCTTCATTGCTCAGACTTGAAGTTGCGTAAGTTTGATGAGAAACAGAAACTCCTAGCACAGTGGTTCAAAAGGTGGGGTCTATACTATAGACCCTATCTTTTGAACCACTGTGCTAGGAGTCTATAGCACCCTGAGGACCCTTACAACAAGTATGTAACTCTCAGAGTTAAGGGGTCCCTTGAAATGAAAAAGTTTGAGAACCACTGCACTAGCAGAATTGTAATTTGCTGTCTACTAACATCAACCTATTCAGTGTGAATCATACAGTAAGCGACGTAATTCTCCAGTAAACCACACACTGAAAATGCTGATTTCACAATTGACTGAATGAGCTCCATTGAAAAGACTTTCAGTAAGATTTATTTTGGTTAATGAAAACAACACAGTGCATTATCGGTACATTATGTAATATTAAAATATAGTCGTAGGATCGCTCTACGTAACTCAGTGGTCTAATTGTATTGGATTGTGTGTGCGTTTGTGTGAAAACTTTCAGTAACTTTTCTATGTTGTGTCCCTATCTAACCGCAACGGACGCCAACAGCAGAACAGGAAATAATATTAATAGTTGTTGCCATATAGCCATAACTGACACAAAGAACACCAAGCTAACAGCCACTCAACTGCATGCGTGACGTGCGTGTGCATGTGTGTGTGTGTGTGTGTGTGTGTGTGTGTGTGTGTGTGTGTGTGTGTGTGTGTGTGTGCGCACGCGTGCGTGCATGCGTGCGTGCGTGCGTGTTTGTCGTACCAATATTCTGGTGACGGATGCAGGTCTTGAATATGGACAGGAAGTGCTGTCGTTGCTCCTCCTTTAGGAACAGGAAGTGGCTGTGGCTTGTGTATGGCAGGTACAAGTAGACTGGAAACCCACCTGGTGCAGACACTACTGAAATGTCCTCTTTACTGCCTGGACACACACACACACACACACACACACACACACACACACACACACACATAGAAGGCCATATTAAACCTAATCTACGATCTGTTGTACAATGGTGTTGCACGTCTAAAATAAACAACCTTCAAGCTCACAACCTCACAACCCGCCGCAGAAGCGCCACATAGTGAGCTTGTAGGTCAGCTACTTTCGGTGTGTGACACCGTTGTGCGGAAAGTATAAAATCGGTCTTTATATACGATTACGTGATCGTTACGTCATTACCTCATCTCCTTCGTTGGATTATAGAGGGTATGCGTAATTGCACATGCATGAAGTG